>NC_056746.1:252219478-252576978 GCF_019279795.1 Protopterus annectens | reverse complement strand
TACTGATAATGTAAAATGTATAGAACAAATGGAACAGCAGCCCGCTACCGTTGAGCAAACAAGGACGACGCTGAGGTCAAGAAGTAAGATAATGGACACTGTCATTAATTTAACTGACTATGTTCATTCACCAGCATATATTAGTTTGTTGAATAAGGGCTTACAGTTTGTACCTGTGTCGTCTGATAACATTGTAGAGGTGCTAACTGATCTTAGGATGTTTTGTAGGAATGTCAGCTTAAAACTGATTTTTGAGGAGTCAGTAACTGAGAATCTATGTAAGTTTAAAATGTCTAGCACTTTTTTACCAAGTAATTGTCCGGTGATCAATGCTTTCTTAAATGTATGTGAATATGAAATACTGCAACTTTATGGTAATAAAATTAAAAAGAACAAAAGGTTTTATAATTTAACGTATGAGGAGTTTTAGGCATTGAATGAATTAAATAATAATAATCAAATAGTATTGAAACAGGCAGATAAGGGGGGTGCGACTGTTGCATTTAACAGGCAGTACTATGCAGAATTAATGGTTGAATTTTTGTCAGATGTTAGTATATTTAGGAAAATAAACTTTGAAGATATTAAGAAGTTAATAGCTGAAGTCAATATGTTTATATATGATGCACAGTTGCAGGGTGATATTACACTTGAACTGTTTAATTTTTTAACAGTACCATGTCCACGAATTAGAAGTTATGTACTCACCATAACGTTCCATCTGAGTAGGTGACTTCATTTGGATGCAACCTGTGGGTATCGGATCCGACCTCGGATCCGAGCCGGCATTTCAAAAGCTTAGGCTCCGAGCTCCTAGCTCCTCCCTCTTACCCATAACCCCTTGCCAAGCCCTGACTGACCTCAGACTGAGTTTGCCTAAATAATACTGACTACAGTACATGAACCAAGCATAAATACTCACTCTATAAAGGTCAGGGGGATGGAGGGGGGGGTGGTTGCATCCAAATGAAGTCACCTACTCAGATGGAACGTTATGGTGAGTACATAACTTCTAAATCTGAAGTAGGTAGACTTCATTTGTCTGCAACCTGTGGGACAGAGTCCCCAGCTACCTGAATCTTGGGTGGCCATCATGGAAGGATGTTCCGGAGCACCGCTGAGCCAAAGGATGCTCTTCCCCTGGAAACAACATCCACCTTATAATGAGAAATAAAGGTATGAGGCGAGGCCCAAGTAGCTGCCGCGCAGATATCATCCAATGACACACGGGACTTAAAGGCTGATGTGGATACTGCCCTAGTAGAATGAGCCGTAACCCTCTGAGGAGCAGGTCTACCTGAAGTGTCATAAGCCTGCAGAATACAATTAGCAATCCACCTAGATAGTGTGACTTTAGAACTGCTTTACCCAAAGCAAATTTAGCAAAGGAGACGAACAGCTGATCTGATTGCCTGTGACCAGCTGTTCTGTGAATATAAAATCGTAATTGTCTATGAACATCCAAGGAATGCAATTTGTATTCCCCTTTGTTTGAGTACTTGGGAAAAACACAGGTAAATTGATTGATTGGTTGATATTAGATTCTGAAGAGACCTTCGGAAGAAAAGATGGATTGGTCCTGAGGCACACCCTATCTGGAAAGAAAGAAAGGTAAGGCGGCTTGACGCATAGAGCCTGAAGTTCAGACACTCTTCTGGCTGAAGTGATAGCTACTAAGAAGGCAGTCTTCCAGGAAAGGTACTTTAGGTCTGTAGAAGCTGCAGGCTCGAAGGGAGGAGCAGTAAGAGCTTGCAGAACTAAAGATAGGTCCCAAGGTGGTACAATCTCCTTGACTGGAGGCCTCAACAAAAAAATTCCTTTGAGAAAGGTTTTGCACAATTTCACCGTCATGAGGGAGCTGTCTCATGACCAATGTGATAATGCGAGATGGCTGCCAGTTGTACCTTAATCGTGGAAGAACTTGCCCCTTGATGAAAGAGGTCTGTTAAAAAATCCAGCACTGCTGACATAGGTGCTGAGAAAGGGTCCAAAGTTCTCTGAACCGCCCAAATAGAGAATCTCTTCCATTTACTCCAATAAACCTGTCTAGTGGAAGGTTTATGAGCTGCCACTAAGATGGCCTTGACCGGTGACAAGATACCGGGAGTCCTAATCAAGGATGGAACTGGAGCAGCCAAGCTGTCAATTTCAGGGTGCGTAGATTGGGAACCGAAATTCCCAGAGGGTGGGAGATGAGATCCGGAATCGGATCCAGAATCCAGGGTGGATTGATTGTATGAGACCATACAAAGGGGAACCAGGGTTGACGAGGCCAGAACGGGGCAATGAGAATCATTCTGCTCCCCAAACTGTTGGCTTTCTGCAGAAGCCTCTGCATCAGAGGTAGTGGAGGGTAGGCATAAAGGAGACCAGGAGGCCAAGCATGCACCAGCGCATCTCTCGGGAATTCCCCTGGTGGGGGAAGCAGAGCGAAGAAATTGTCGCATTTGGCGTTTGAGGGAGAGGCAAAAAGATCGCAACAGGGTTGCCCCCAAACGGCAAAAATCTTCCTCGCTACCTGAGGATTGAGACACCACTCGTGAGGTGAAAGAATGGTGCGACTGAGTTTGTCCGCAAGGATGTTGGATTTTCCCGGAATGTGCGTTGCTACCAGAAAGCGTTTGGTGGAAATTGCCCATTCCCAGACTCTCATGGCCTCTCGACAAAGGGGATAGGACTTGGTTCCTCCCTGTTTGTTGATGTACCAGACTACCGACATGTTGTCTGTCTGAATCGCAATAGTCCCTGAAGGAAGAACGTGGTGAAGTGCTTGCAACGCTAGGAGCACCGCCCTCATTTCCAGGACATTTATATGCAACGACGTCTCTGTGGGGTTCCACGTGCCTTGGACAATCTTTCCCGCAGAATGCCCCCCCCCACCCGAGGCAAGAAGCGTCCGTGGTCACTGTGGCTCGGGGAAATGCAGCACAAAAAGGTCTCCCTGTCAGGGGCTCCGGAGAAAGAAGCCACCAAAGAAGGGAATCCTTGCACGCTTTGCTGACCGCTATCGGAGTGTTTAGAGAGGAACAGAGAGGGGACCACTGAACTTGAAGGGTCCATTGAAGAACCCGCATGCGTAAGCGTGCATGAATAAGAAGCAGGATAGCTGCCGCCATCGAACCTAGGGCCCTCAGGACCGAAGCTGCAGTTGGAAATGGTTGCAGGACCGCTGCTACATGACACTTCAGGTTGGCTATTCTGTCTGGAGTGAGGAAGGCTCGCACTGACCTGGTGTTTAGCCTTCCTCCTATGAAATCTATAGCTTGTGTGGGGTGCAGTAAAGATTTCTCCCAGTTGACAGTGATGCCCAGCCTTGGGGCTAGTCGAAGAAAGTAGTCCCTGGCTGAGCACAGAAGATGCCTTGATGATGCCGTCAGGAGCCAGTCGTCCAGGTACGGAAAGACCTGTAATCCCTGGAGCCTCAGGTGGGCCGCTACCACCGCTAGAACCTTGGTGAACACCCTGGGGGCTGAGGTGAGACCAAAGGGGAGGACCCTGAACTGGTAATGACTGGCTCCCAGCCGGAAGCGAAGGAACCTCCTGGACCGTCTGTCCATGCGAATGTGGTAGTACGCGTCCTTGAGGTCGATGGAGCACATCCAGTCATTCTCCCTCAAGAGGGGGAGTATAGATTGAAGGGTGACCATCCGAAACTTTTGCTTGGTTACTGACAGGTTCAGCAGGGAAAGATCTAAGATTGGTCTTAAGTCCCCGTTTTCTTTGGCACCAAAAGAACCTGGAGTAAAACCCTGACCCGGTTTGATCTGGGGACGCACTGGATAGCTCTTTTTTCTAGCAGCTGTTCGATTTCGATAGCTGCTGCCTCCCTTTGGTCGGGTGGAACATCTGGGAGGCTGTGAGATCTGGGAACTTTGTACAGGGGAATTGTATAACCTCTGGATATCACGCGAAGCACCCAACGGTCTGATGTGATGGACTCCCAAGTAGTTAGGTGCCTCGAGAAACGCCCCCCCGACTGCCTCCAGAGACGGACAGCCGGGCAACCCTTCAGGGCTGCTGCGTGGGTCTCTCAGAGAAAGGTTCTCTAGGACGGCGACCTCCCTGTCCTCCTCTGCCACGGGAGGACTGGTTATCCGGAGCAGGTTGGGACTGCTGCGATTTCCGGAACCACATCTTCTTCTGTCCCTTTTGGTTCTTCGAGAAGGACCTCTGGGGAGCTGAGAAGCGGACTCCGAGGGCAGACAGCGTCTTCCCGTCCTTTTCGCTCTGGACCAGTGTTTCGCGAACAGTCTTGCCAAACAAGGCAGAACCATCAAAGGGGGCATTCGCGAAAGTCGCCTTGAAGGGCTCTGCGAAATCACAGTGGTGGAGCCAGGCCTGCCGCCTCATGACTAGGCCTGCTCCGCTGGCTCTAGCGGCTCCCTCGGTAGCGTGAGAAAGTAGCCACATAGATGTGTTAGAAACTGCTCTAAGAGTGGCCATTCGGGTGGAGTATACCTGCTTATCCTCACCCAACGTGGACTCTGGGGGAGATGCAGCGTATTCTTTAATCAGATCCCGCTGCATCCTGATGACGTGTGCCATGTAGTTCAGCGCTCTCAAAGAGAAGGTTGCTGAACTGAAAACTCGCTTCCCAATGCGATCCATCGAGCGGGACTCCTTGCCCGGAGGATGCATAGAGGGACTCTCCTGGGCCAATTCCCTATTAGTGGCTGCAGCCATCATCATGGCATCTACTGGGGGGCCCTTGCTCCAGTGAGTGCGGTCCGCCGGAGGGGAAAGGATATGGTCAGAACGCTTGGGTACAGGCTCAACGGTGTCCGGATCCTTCCACGCTCTGATGGATATAAGGTCCACCAGAGGGTCGGCAGGAGGGGACACCCAAGAGGTAGATGGGCCTGCCTCGAATGCCTCCAAGAACACAGACTCGTCTGAGGAAGCCTTGGGGGCAGACCACCCCTGATCCTTAACATTTCCATAATGTCTCCAAATGAGACGTCTTCAGGGGGTGATCTTGGGGAGCCTTCCCCTTCATCCAAGTCTGTGTCTTCGGTAACGGACTCGGGGGAGTCCATGTGCCTCCTTTTGCACTTACGCTTCCGAGGTACTTCATCGGGGGGGCTGTCCGAGGAGTACTCTTCCGCAGCTGGATATTCCAAGGGAACTACTTGGGACATCGAGGCGGGCTGTCCCTGGGACCGGCTGGTGGAAGCCTGGCCCAATTGCAAGGGAGTGTGGGATGGAGCCGTGGCAGGGACCGGGGGTCCGGACGTCCTCAACAGTGCCCTTTCCACTACGTTGAAGGCCGAGGGGGAGCCAGCTTCTCTAAACCCCGAGAGCCGACCCCCACTCAGATCCGACGCACGGATCGGAGCCAGAGCCGAAACCGTCGGATCCGAGAGACCGGTGGGCTCCGACCTGGACGGAGCCGAAGACACACCAGCTCCCTCGGATCCGAGGCTCGGTCCTCGGCTCCGAGAGGTCGGGTCCGGTACCAAGCACTCAAGGGATGGGACGGACCCGAGGTGCGCCGACCTATCGGATCCGACCCACCCCCGGATCCAACTCTGCCCGGCGCCGACAGCTCCGAACCCATGGTACCCATGGTATGGGTCGGAGAAGGAGCCAAAGGCGAAAAGGTGAAGCCCCTCCTGGATGGGGGGGGGCTAGGAGCACTCCCATTTGCATTTGGGCCTGGATGAATTTTCTCATCATCCGGTCCATATCTGCTTCACTCATGGAGAATGTGGATCTGGTGGAGGCCACCGAAGCGGACCTAGAGAGCCGCCTTGGGGACCTCACTGAAGGGCTAGCCTCCTCCTCCTCGGGCCCAGGAGAGAACCGAGGGGAGTGTAGCCGAGGAGGAGGAAAGCTAGAAGGCACAGGGGAGGCCCGCTTAGATGGAGGAGCCAAACTGGAGGTTTCAGCTCTCCGTTTGTGGTGCTTCTCCCTGTGCTTCTCCTTCTTCTCCCTCTCCCTAGAAGACTCTCTCTCCTCCGGCATCTTAGAGGGAGGTTGAGTCCCAGCCGGTGGAGGAGAGCCCACAGCAACTGCTTGCTGAGTAGAAGGGGCAGAAGCCGAAGCGGTATCTGGAGGGAGAAGTCCAGCCAGCACTAGCTTCGACCTCCGCTCCCTCAAAGCTCGGGGGTTGAACCCTGCACAAATGGTACAACCAGATGACAGGTGCTCAACCCCCAAGCATTCTTGCTTACGAGTGTGGCCATCCGCTGGGGACAGCTTATGGCCACACTTGGTACATTTAGAGAATACAGCCTTATGGGCTTCAGACATGATAAGCCCTAATAGGCCTAAACAAACACAAACAGACAAACTACGCAAAAACCCGAGAAAAGTTTAAAATAAAGAGAGAGGAAAGCCTAACACAATCACTTCTAACTAACTAAATTAAAAAAGTTAAGGTTTTTGAAAATTTTTCTGTCAGAAAAACTTATCTGTCCCTAGGAGCTCTGGAATCCGTCGCAACTTGAAAGCGGCAAACGAAATCTGAGGTCAGTCAGGGCTTGGCAAGGGGTTATGGGTAAGAGGGAGGAGCTAGGAGCTCGGAGCCTAAGCTTTTGAAATGCCGGCTCGGATCCGAGGTCGGATCCGATACCCACAGGTTGCAGACAAATGAAGTCTACCTACTTCAGATCTTTTAGTTATGTACTCACCATAACTTCAGATGTTTGGGATCCATCTTGCCTACATTCTGACTGATGGGTTTGGAGCCGATCCCTTGGCTCCGACTCGGCACTCTTATGCTATAGAGCGAGGCCTCTAATTGGCTGAGCTATCTTTATCCCAGGATGCACCACCACTAATCCCCCAGATCTTGTTTGTCCGTATTCATGCACACATGCACAGCTTGTTTATATAACATTGTTAGATGTTTCAAGATGAAACAACAGGATTCGGACCTTCTGATATCCTCTGATCTCCAAGGAAGGGGGAAGGAGGGTGGGTTATTAGGAATGGGAGATGGATCCCAAACATCTGAAGTTATGGTGAGTACATAACTAAAAGATGTTATGTGATCCTATCTCTACATTCTGACTGATGGGACAGCGTCCCTAGCGCCTAAATCCCGGGTGGCTCATTGGAAAACACTCCTGAGCACTGTGGAACCAAATGAAGCTCGTCCTCTAGATGCCACATCTAATTTGTAGTGAGAAATGAAGGTGTGCGGGGAAGACCATGTAGCCGCAGCACAAATGTCACCAATAGCAAGCTTAGAATGAAATGCTACCGAAGTAGCCATAGCCCTTGTAGAATGAGCCTTGACAGAGGTGGAAAGCTCTTTGTTAGAATAAATATAAGCTTGAGTAATACAGTCCCTGATCCATTTGGCAATAGTGACCTTTGTGACTGGGTTGCCCAATTTGTTTTCTGCAAAGGACACAAACAACTGATCTGTCTTCCTTGATTGTTTGGTCCTATCCAAATAAAAACGTAACTGCCTGTGGACATCTAGTGTGTGGAAAATAAACTCTGCTTTATTGGAGTATTTTGGGAAAAAAACTGGGAGCTCTAACGACTGTTGCAAGCATAAAGTAGAACAGACTTTAGGAACAAAAGAAGGATTTGGTCTGAGGGATACCCTGTCTGTATGAAAAACCAAGCACGGGGTTTCACTGACAAAGCTTGAAGTTCTGAAACCCTTCTGGCTGAAGTAATTGCCACTAGAAAGGCTGTCTTCCATGATAGAAACTTCAGATCACAGGTAGCTGCCGGTTCAAAGGGGAAAGAAGTCAAGGCACGTAATACTATATCGAGATCCCATGGAGGTGCAGGATGAGAAATTGGAGGTCTTAATAGAGTAGCACCTTTCAAGAAGGTCTTACACAACCTGTTGCTCATTAAAGGTGGGTCTATGGATTCATGAAAATTAGAAATCGCTGCCAATTGTACTTTGATGGTAGAAACAGAAGAGCCTTGGTTGAAAAGAGAGGTCAGGAATTTGAGTACTTCTGCCACGGGAGTAGAAATGGGGTCCAGGCCCCGGAGTTGAGCCCAGATAGCAAACCTTTTCCATTTGCTAGAATACAGTTTCTTCATAGCAGGCTTGTGGGCTGAAGACAATATGTGCACCACATCTGGGTCCAGTGCATGCCTCCTGACTATGGTCGGAAGAGGAAGAGCCAGGCCGTCAATTTTAATGTGTGTAGGGACTGGTGTAGTAGTCCCGACTGATGAATCAGTAGGTCTGGGATCTGGTCCAGGAACCATGGACCTTCCAGAGCATGTTTCCGAAGATAGGGAAACCAGACTTGACGAGGCCAATAAGGAGCAATTAAGATCATCTTTCTCCCTAAGAGAGATGCCTTTTGAATTACCCTGGGTAGGAGAGGAACTGGAGGGAAGGCATAAAGCAGGCCGGTGGGCCAAGGATGGACTAACGCGTCCATAGGGCTCTTCCCGAGCCGGGTTAGGGAGAAAAATCTTTGCACTGCATTCAGAGGAGTCGCAAAGAGGTCGCAGCACGGAACTCCCCATTCGCTGAAAATCTGCCTTGTCGTAGTCATATTCAGAGACCATTCGTGAGGAGAGAGGATGGTTCTGCTCAACCTGTCGGCTATGACATTGGATTTGCCCGGTATGTGAGTAGCCACTAGGAAGCGTTTGGTCGAGACTGCCCATTCCCAGACTCTCATCGCTTCTCTGCAAAGAGGATAGGATCTGGTCCCTCCCTGTTTGTTCAGGTACCAGACAACTGACATGTTGTCTGAGTGAATAGCAATTACGCCCTGAGGGAGGTAATCGTGAAGGGCTTGAAGGGACAGGAGTACTGCCCTCATTTCTAGAATGTTGATGTGGAGAGGGGTCTCCTCCGGATGCCATTTGCCCTGGACTGACCTGCCCAGGAAATGCCCCCACCCGTCTGGGAGGCGCCCGTGGTCAAAGTGGCCGGAGGGAGAAGAACAAAGGGTCGTCCCTGATCCAAATTGGAGGACGCTAGCCACCAGCGAAGGTCCCGTCTGCAAGATTCTGTGATCCATATTAGGTGATTGAGAGGGAGTTCCTGAAAGGACCACTGAGTTGAAAGAAGCCACTGGAGGATTCTCATGTGTAACCTTGCCAAGGGAACTAGCAGAACTGTGGCAGACATCGATCCCAATAGCTGCAGGACCATTCTGGCTGGGGCTTTGGACCTGGGGAGTAAGGCTCGAACCTGATTTTGTATGGTCTGAATTCTGTCTGCAGGTAGATAGACTCGCATCTGGTTTGAATCTTTCTCTACCCCTATGAATCTTATTCTTTGAGATGGCCGTAACACAGACTTTGGCCAATTGAAGGTGATTCGAGGGAATGCCCAGTGATGTGGCTTGCAGGCTCCGTAGAAGTAGATGCTTGGAGGTGGCAGTTAGAAGCCAGTCGTCTAGACGGAAACACCTGGAATCCTAGACTCCTCAAGTGAGCAGTCACTACTGCCAAGCATTTGGTGAACACCCTGGGGCTGTGGTGAGACCAAAGGGCAGCGACGGAACTGAAAATGACTGCCTCCTAGGCTGAAGTGCAAGTGCCTCCTGGACGCTTGATGTATTTTGATATGGTAATATCGTCCTTGAGGTCTATGGAGCACATCCAAACACCTTTCTCCAACAATGGGAGAATGGTTTGTAAGGTGACCATTCGAACTTGGACTTCTTGACTGAACGGTTTAGGTTGCTTAGGTCCAAAATGGGCCTCAAGTCCCTGGTCTTTTGGCACCAAAAGAATCTTGAGTAAGTCCCTAATCCGATCTGGTCTGCGGGACCGTTGGATGACTCCTTTTTGCAGCAGCTTTGAAATTTCTAAGGCTGTGGTATCCCGTTGACTGGGTGGCGGGTCCGGGATTCTTTTGGACTGAGGGGGGGGACAGCAGAATGGGATGGAGTAACCTCCGGTGATAATTCGAAGCACCCATCGGTCCTGAGTGATCCCTTCCCAGGCCTTCAGGTGCTTCGAAAAACGACCCCCGACTGGCTCCGGAGCAGCACAGTCGGGCAATCCCTCAGGGACTATGAAAAGCTGAAGAGCCACGAAAGGACTCATGGTCTCCAGTGTTGCGGGGGCCTCTGCTGCCTCTGGGACGGCATCTTCCTGATGAATTTCCCCCTCCTCTGCCTCTGTAGGGGGAACCTTCCTGCTGAGAGGGGTAAGATTTCTGCGATCTACGGAACCACATCTTCCCTCCTCTTTTAGCCTTGGGATAAGGCCGAAAGGGAGTGGAAAATTGTGCCCCTATGGCAGTCAGAGTTTTACCCTCCTGTTCACAGCGGGTAAGTGTGTCTTTCACCTTGGGCCCAAACAGGGAGGACCCATCAAAGGGGGCGTCGGCGAATGAAGACTTGAAGGCCTCCGCGAAATGACACAGGCGGAGCCAGGCTTGTCTCCGTAGAGCAATGCCTGTACCCGCCGCTCTACTCGCCCCTTCGCCGCATCTGAAATGAGCCTCATGGATGAGTTCGAAATGGACGACATTGTAGCCAGCTGAGATCCAACCGTCTGGGCCAGCTCCTCAGGCAGGTTACCTAAGACGGTACCGGATAGCTCCTTAATCAGATCCCTCTGGAATCTCGTAAAGTGCGTCAGGTAGTTCAAAGACCTCAGAGTAAAGGCCGCTGAACTAAGGGTGTGCTTGCCGTACCGATCCATGCTCCTAGACTCCTTATTAGGAGGATGGACGGACGTAGAAGCCTCTGCCACATCTTGCTGGGTAGCAGATGCCACCACCATAGCATCCACAGCCACACCTTTTGTAAGGAACTCTCTATCTGGGGGCGCCGAAAGAAATTTGTTTGGACGAGCGGGCACCGGTTCCACAGAGTCTGGGTGTTCACGCCCGACAGATCAAATCCAAGAGCTCGTCGAAGGGCGGAGACACCCAGGAGGCGGAGGGCTGAGCCCCGAAGGCCTTCAGGAACACGGGCTCATCAGCAGAGGGAGGTTTGGACTGCCAGCCGCCTCGTTGTTTTAGGGCTTCCAGGATGTCTGCAAAGGAGACGTCATCCGAGGACGACTTGGGGGACCCCTCTGCATCATCGAGATCGGTGTCAGATGTCAAAGACTCGTTAGGGGAGTCAACGTGCTTCCTCTTGCACGTTTTCTTCCTGGGAGGTTCTTCTGAAGATGCTTCAGAAGGACCTCCAGGAGGGGGAGAAACCCCAGCGGGGGTAACCTGAGGCCCAGGGGCTCCGCTGTCTGCGGACAGGGAGACTGCCAATGACCCAGTCTCCAAATGTAGGGAAGGAGCTGGGGAAACTGTGGAGGTAGCCAATGAAGATTTGGCTAGCGCACTCCTCATAGCCCTGAAGGCGGGACCACCAGAATCCTGGGAAGGTCCCCCCTCTGTGGCCACGACAGTGGACGGTACTCCCGCCACTGAAGCACCAAGAGGGAGACTTGGGACCGAAGGTATCAATCCCAAAGCCTCCCCCCCAGGGCCGAAGGAAGAAGTCCGTGCACTGAACTCCGACCCAAGAGCCGGAGTCGGAGCAAGGGTCGGGCCTGACCCTAACACCTCCAATGGTTTCACCAACACCTGTTCCAACGGTGCCGAAGCTGTTGGAGGAGGAAGTACAGTAAGGGAGTGGACCATCGGCTCCGAAGCCAAATGGGCTGGAGCCGAAACCATCTTTTGGAACACCGGAGACTGGAAGAGTCGAAGGAGCACCCTGTCGATGTCCGAATCAGACATCCTGGAAGATCTTGAGGATACCGATCGGGCCCGAACCGATTTCTCCATCGGCTCCGAAGGGCTCGGGGACCGGCTCCGAAAGGACTCGACAATTATCGGCTCCGAGGAAACCTTCAAAGAAATTTCCCTCGGTGCCGATAAGGACTTCGGTTCCGAGGGGGAAGTGTCTGAGCCGATGACCCTTATCGGCTCCAATATCAGTGGAGCCGATGAGGGTGACCCGCCTCGATGCCCCAGACCTCGGCTCCGAAACCAGAGGGGTCGAGGCTGGAGGCATCGAGGCAGACCGTTCTGACCTCGGCTCCGAAGTCCGTGGAGCCGATGGAGAAGTCTGCTTAGTCTTCTTAGCCGTCGGATCCGACTGACTGGTCGGAGCCGGCGCTTTCCTCTTTTTTGAAGGAGACGGAGAGGAAGACAAAGCCTCCTCAAAAGAAGGCTTGATTAATCCTTTGAGGATTCATTTGTTTTTCCTCTCCTGGAGGACTCGGGAGGAAAACGCATGGCATACACTGCACGATTCCTGGAGATGTTTGGCGCCAAGACAATAGACGCACGAGGAGTGGTCGTCCGTTATGGACATTTTGAACCCACACCTCGTGCACTTTTTAAACCCGGAGGGTTTATGTTCCTTAGACATAGTACTACGAGAAAAACAGACCATAACAGTAGACTTTAAGATACAAGTACAAATAAGTATGTCGGGATATTTTAAACTGAAAAAACTTTTTTTTTTTTTTTTTTTTTTTACACAGAGAAAGAGAAAAGGGAAAAAAAAAAAAACAAGGAGGGTCAAGACCCTCTAAATCAAACGGGTACTTGACCCACACACAACCACTGAGAAGCAGTAACCACAGGGGAAGGCCCCTCTAACTCAAATGGAACCTTCTCTGACAGGAAAAATTACTGAAATTCAATCAAAACTTGCAGAAACACACTCGCCCACAAAAAATAGCTGTTAAAACAGCTTTTGGTTTTAAGTGAAAGAAATACTGACAGGAAAGACTATATATATATAGTACTTAGCCCAGCCAATGTTGAGACCACGTCCAAGCTCTGTAAGCGGCAAACGAGATCTGGGGGATTAGTGGTGGTGCATCCTGGGATAAAGATAGCTCAGCCAATTAGAGGCCTCACTCTATAGCATAAGCGTGCCGAGTCGGAGCCGAGGGATCGGCTCCGAACCCATCAGTCAGAATGTAGGCGAGATAGGATCACATAACATCACACATTATATATGGCATTCCAAAGTTACACAGGTCTGTGTCCCGGCCCCCAATGAGACCAGTTGTTTCAGGTAGGGGCTGGGTCACAGAACCTTTATCTATATATGTACAAGGTATTTTGAGTAAATATGTACCACTCTGTAAAAGCTATATAAAAGACACGAGATTTTTTGTCTAAATTACATCAGTGGTATAAAGATGTTGGTCCAGTGGACAATTTTTTGATGGTCACACTTGGCATACACTCCCTCTTCACTGTGATTCCAAATTTGTATGGCATCAACTCAATACGTGAACTTTTATGTAAGAACTCAGAAATGGATGGTAGAGCAACAGAAAACATGTGTAGCATGATAGAAATAGTATTAACCAAGAATGCTTTCCTATTTGATGGGCAACCATATTTACAAACTTCTGGAGTAGCCACGGGTATGTCCATGGCTAATACTTATGCTAATATAACATTAAACGAATGGGAATGGGAATTTATATATGGCAATAAGAATCAATATAAAGATAATAGTGTTCTACCAATGTTTTGTAAATGATTGCTTTCTGATTTGGAAAGGAAGTGAGGAGCTTTTGAAAAAGCTTGTTGAATACTTAAATAGTAGTGCTTCTTTTGTAAAATTTACAATGAATTGTTCCAACAATGTGATCTCATATTTAGATGTACAGCTTACTAATGTCTCTGGTGTAATTAATACCTGTGTTTATAATAAGAATGTTCAAGTGAACAGATATTGATAGTATGCATATTAAGCACATTTTTTGTGCCATTGTTAAGGCATAGTTTCTATGAGTAAGGAGGCTGAATACTGATAATGTGAAATGTATAGAACAAATGGAAAAAATAATGTATGATTTTATCAATAGAGGGTACAATAAAAATCTTGCATCTGATGTAATGAAGGAAATATTTGATAGGAGGACAACAGTTGCCCCCCCCCCCCCTTTCTTTAGTGATAAAGTAGTGGATAGTTCTTCTAGGGTAAGTAGCATGGATATAATATCTAAAGTGCACCACATAACTACATATAACAGAATGACTATAGATGTAGAAACCATTATTAAGAGAAATTATTGAATATTGGCTTCTATGTCAGAGTTGGAAAGTTTATTGGGGAAAAGGCCATATTTCACATATAGGAATAGTATTAATTTTAAGGAGGCAGCTTTGTTATAAAGATTTTAAGGTTAATACCATAACACATTATTATGCTAAGAAAGGGACATTACCTTGCTACAATTGTAGCTGCTGTAATAGCATTTGTCACTTATTAGAATTTGAACATCCAACAACTAATTGTAGATTTAGTATAAAATGTCAGGCAACATGTAATACATTTGTGTTTATTTAGTTACATGTACAAGATGCACATGCTTTTATGTAGGTAAATGCTCGAGATGGTTAAAAGATCGAATTAAAGAACATAAATCTGACATAAGGAGATATGTGATGACAAATGCTTTAGCCAAGCATATTAATGAATATGGTATTACACATACTTTTAAATTTAAAGTATTGGAAGTTATTCATAGGAATATAAGAAGATGTGATATGAACAACAGATTAGACATTGCTGAATATGGGTAGATAACCAGAATAGATGCTGCCAAGTTCCCTGGTTTAAACAATATGGTTACTATAAAGCGCCATTTAGTTGAAAAGCAAATGAAATATAAATTATATGGAAATATAATATATATATATATATATATATATATATATATATATATATATATATATATATATATATTTATATGTGTGTTAATATTTCTTTTATTTTTTTTTTATTGTGTGTTTTAGATTAATTGATTTTAATAGGATATGTTACTCTATTGGCTGGCTGTGTCATGTGCTACTATGCATTGGAAAGTATAAAATGAGATGAACTTTTTTGTAAAATGTATTCATTGATAACTGAGGAAGGGTACATCCCAAAAGCTTTTATCCTGTTTAATAAATTAAGTGCATTTACTTTTGTGAACTTCTTTTTTCTGAAAACATTAAACTGAGATCCCATCTGCCTGAGTTTGTGGTAACTCAGATGAACATAAAAGACTCACAACCCTTATCAAAAAGAGTAGTACTTCATTATAAAATTCCATGTCTATGCATATCCACATATTTAAGCTATATACCTTCACATATTTTCATTACAAAAAAAAATAATTTGTTTTTTATACTTTCTGCCCCAACTATTGTCTAAAACCATGTTCTTATTTTCTTAATTACATCTGCCTCCACCTTTTTTTAATAGTAAAATGCAGTGGTATAAGTAAAGTTACCCTAACGGTATATGTTCTAATACATTACTGTTGCAGTAACCTAAGCTATTTGGGTTACATCTTGCCAAAGATATGGCCAACAGTGCATCTTTTCAAAGCTTAGGGGCACATTCCATGAGCTGTAAATGTGAGGAGCTTGAGCAAAGCTCCATATAAAAGGTAGTTAGAGTGCCAAAAGCTTATGAGCTTTCTTCTCCCAAGACATGGGCAATAGCCCTGAAATAAAAAAATGCTAGGAAATGTAAAACAAAAGAAACTATATACACAAGGGAATATACAACCAAACCCTGTCAATACAAAACAATTTCAAAAAGTTGGTTGGAGGAAAGGGATGGCTACGGCAATAGTCATCTATTAATAGATATAGTCCAAGCAAAGCATGTTCTGGACCTGGAAAAGGAATCTAGTTTGTAATGCTTTGTAAAATCATGTACAGAGGATCCAGTTCCTGCCTCTAGAATATGTCTAGAGTCAACCTGTTCCCAGAAAGCCACCACATAAGCCAAAGTCACAGGGAGTGGGCCCTACCCCTGTCTGGAAGTGACTTGTTATGGTGTAAATAGTAAAATAAATACCATGAGACAACCATCTACATATTGTCCTTTCTTTTTAACTTGATAGGAGACAAACAACTGATCAATTTCCTGAAGGAACAAAGGAATGATTTTTTTCCAAGTAGTATCTGAATTGCCTCTGGACATACAAAGTATGAAACATTTCCTCTCCCTTGTTTTGTGGTTCAGGAAAAAGATAGGAAAATTAATAGACTAGCTTGAATAGTTCTCAAAGACTCCCTGTCCTTGTGGGAAAGGAGGTAGGGTTGATTCACCACAAAAACTTATAACTCAGTCTTCCAACAGAATGGATGAATAACAGGAAATTCACTCCGGGGATCATTTCAACAGCCTTGCTCGATAGGGGTAGAAGGAACTAATGTCTGGCAACAGGACGACTGGGTATGTTCTTGGGCTAGGCTTGTGTTGGCCCCAGGGCAAGTAGCCTAGTACTCACCTATGAACCTATGAAGTGGAAGCAATGAGAAAACAGTCTTCCATTTTAAGAACCTCAAATCAACCTGAAGAGCTGGTTCAAATGGAGAAACAGTAACCTTTTCAAGCACAAAATTAAGATTCTAAGGAGAAGCCACCTGTTTTCAAGGTAGATGGATATGTAAAACCCTTCCTGATACTTCTTGACTTGAAGACAAGTGAAAAGGAGAGGAAACAAGGACAGACAAGCCAAAATGATGAACCTTGATAAAGAAGTAAGAAAGGATGGAATATGGCAAACTCATGTAAATAATCAAGAATCAGAGGCAGCTGGGCCTATAAATGGTCTTGGTTCTTGGAATGAAATTAACTAGAAAATCTTTTCCACTTACACATATGATTTCATACTAGCAGGTCTTTTAGCCTCCTTCAATACCTACTGCATTTTCTGAGAAAAAAGGTACCTAAATGATATTCAAATTCTATCATTCAGGTAGATAATTAAAGAGTTTCAAGGTTGGGATGTGCCAAACAATCCTCATCTTGTGTGAATAAGTCCAGTCTGTAGGGAAGTCTGTGGAAACTGTATTTGGCTAGTTTCAAAAGAAGGGTGAAAAACTGCTGCATTGGCCAAAAGAGAGTCACCACTACAATCATTTGGGAGTCCTTTTGGATCTTTAGAAGAACATTGGATATCAGTGGAAAGAGTGGATGAACAGTTCTGTCTACGGGAAATTGAAGGTAAGTATCTTCCATCAGGTTTGCAAGGAATCTTCGAGCAAAATTTCTTTAGGTGTCTGTTCTGAGAGGAGGCAAACAGGTCTACTCAAGGTGTTCCCACAGTTGGATCAATTATTTTAATTTTCCATTAATGAGAGTCTGTCCTGACCATGCTTAGCTTGTCTGCTACAATGTTTTGCTCTGATGGAATGTATAAGCTGAAGAGTGAATCTAAGCTGAGTTGCTAACTCACTGACTAACTGACTATTAAGCCTACAAAGGGGATAAGATCTGCTAGAACCCCCCCCCCACCCCATTTATGTAACATATCACTGTGGTGTTATCTTTAAAAACTCACAGATGCTGTGGAGGCCAGAGATGATTTACGGCTTTCAAAGCATTTATTACTGTCATCAACTACTTGACATCTGTGTGCTTTTGTATGCTGTGTTTGCTCCACAGACCTTGTACTTTCACCCGCTTGGAACCCCATCACCACCACTAAGTCTAAAGCATCTACTCTAATAGACAGAAGAGGTGGTAGAAGAAATAATGGGAGATCTAGATTCTAACAAAACTAGTCTACTGGCCAAAGAACATCCCTCCATAGAAGCCTAATACATGGATCAAAAATGATAAAGGGTGTATATGTTTGAGTACAGACTGAACTGAGGTACCACTGAATTTGTATCATGTGAAGTCTGGCCAGTAGAATCATAAAAATCATAGAAGCCATGTATCCCAAAATCCTAAGAAATTTATTGGCAGATACCAACATTTGACTGTAAACACTCAGTAAGATCTTTTGGTACATCTTTACTTTGCCTGGAGAAAGATACACTTTTCCCAGGACAGAATCTAACAGATATCACAGAAAAACTATTCTGTGAGAAAAGTGGGGAGAAGAATTCAATGTGTTTGCTTGAAAAATTAAAAAGTAGATATTTTGAACCTTTGCCAAAGACTCTGGACAACTGGAGAACGAGTCTGCAAATATAAGCCAATCATCCAAGTATGGAAAATGTGAATGCTTGGTGTCTGGATAAGCAATTTCTGGAGCCAGGCACTTTGTAAATATCCTTCGAGCAGTAAATAGTCCAAATGGTAGGACAGAGAGCTGACAGTGTAAGCCAGATACAGAAAATCTTAAGAAACATTTGACAAGTTTGCCAATGGGAATGTGATAGTAGGCAACTTTTAATTCTAGTGTTACCGTGAAAGCTAGTGATAAGAGGGCCTAAAGGGATAACATTTTGAACTTTGGAAACATTGACAAAATGATTGGGAAAAGAGAGGTCTAGCACTGGCCTCCAAATCCCATATTTCTTTGGTGCCAGAACCTTGGCTAAAGGATGGCTTCTCTGGTTGATGATTCATAGCAACAAAATATGTTTTCATTAATAACAGACTGGGTGTACGCATAGGCAGGGATGTCTTGCCAGTAAAGAAACACTCCTTTATACAATCATCCTTAGTGGAAAAAGCAATGCCCAACTAGACACCAACCCCAAATGGCTTATAAATAATGTAACATTAGAAAATTCATCAAAGTTTAACCTAGCCATAATTTATACACATATCACATCATCCTCACACATAGTGGATCATTATATTAAAGAACTGCATAAAAATAACCAAAGAGAAGAAAAAATAATACCTGTCTACCTTAATGCAGTTAAGAAAGGCAAATCTCAAATAAAGTAAATAGGATACTCACTGTAAACAGTATGAAACAAAGTGAAATCTATGGTTTGTCAAATAAGTTACCTCAAACATTACCATCAATGGAATATGGCCCTGAGAGGATTAAGCAAGAAATTAAAACTTATGGTAAGACTTAATAATATTTTTAAGAAAAAATATGCTGCTCAGCACACCGCCTTCATTATCACCACTGACTGGTTATTACGAGAGATCTTAACATAAATCGAACAATGATATGCCATAGTTGCTTACTCAGGTATAACCATTTTCTTCACATGCTTTATTCTCTAAATACAATATGGATTTAGTTAAAAACTTAAAAGCATTAGATCAGGTGTTGAAACTTAAATGATTGCAAAAAAATCCCAAGAGTTTAGCTGGTATAAAAATAAACATTTTTTTTTATTTTGTAGTTACTCCTACTTAAGGTAATAAGGATAAAAGGAAAAGGAAGAATGAGCTCTATTTTATGCTCTCTCAGTCTTCTTTTCATGAGTGCAGCATGGGATGATTATTCTTCTAACCCGAAATCACATACTGAAAGTAAGGTAGCTGTCAATCATCTAAATGTTCTAACTTGAGGAGTATTGAACAGGATGGGCCCACTTTAGATTGAATAGATGCAGGGGAAGCAGAAGACACCACAAACATGCAAGCAACCTTCCACAGACCAATGAACATTTAAATTCTAATAGTTTTGATAATTTTAACAAACTGGCTTTAAACAGTTCTAGTTTAACACCCAAACAAAGTTATTTAATAAAGGTTTGACCTTTATACCATTTATTTCACTTCAAAGTGTCAGACTGTAAAAAAAATGAAACACTTTGCACAAAATTGAATTTAAATTAATAATTTACAAACAAAAAATTCATCACCGCTTATCTAGGGTTAAACTATTCCTGGAGCCATAAAGTTTGCTCTTCAAATTTTCCTTTAGTACTAGCCATTTTTTTTTAGTTTTAGCACTCAAATCTGTTTGTTTGAGCTCAGGACTTGTTTAGAACTCGTTGTAAGCACTAAATAAGCTACAAATTACTACAGCACTCAACTTTCCTCACTTGTCTAGAGAAAAACAGTTTTTAGTACTTAAAAAATAAGCACCTATCCAGGCATGTCTAAGGGTCAGTTCCCAGTGTTTTCTCCTGTCTACCAGATGAATTTGGGCATCTTGGGGCAAAGCAGCAATTGCATCATGTACACAGACAACCCTCTCCTCCTACCATCCAACACTACAACCTGTGACAGATGCACTTATATAGCCAAACTGGAAGCAACGCTCTCTTCACCCAAGAGTGGACTAGACAGTCAAGAGGAGAAGCTAAACACTTGCACCACACCACAGTCATCACATAGTCCCTCAAAACCTACACCACCAAAGCACACACACAGAAACACAAAACACACACCTACATTTGCTGAGGCTCTCAATAAAAATCTGCCCAAGCAACAGAGACCTCCAAAGCAGAAACGGAAACAACCTCCACCCCCAACACAACCCAAATGACACATAGCCAACAAACTCAGCGTGCCACTAAACCACAGCCTATAAGGCATAACAACTTACCCAACACTCTGGTCATAGGTGACTCTATATTCAGGCACACCGATGTTCCACTCACCAGGCTAAACAAGGAGAAAGTTACTGTCAGCTATCTGTCAGGTGCCAGGATCCCCCACATAACACACACACTCAGTTCACTCCACAACAAGTACAAATATGACTGTCATTGTCCATGTTGGTGTGAATGACCTGAGATATACCTCCTGGACTACATGAAAAGAGACATGGAGGACCTCTCCGATCTTGTAGCCCAGGCAGGTATGACCCTAGCCCTGAGTACCATCCTGCCATCACCCAGAATGATACCACAGTACAAGGACAAAATGATTGACTTCAACAATTGGCTAAGCTTCTGTTGTCATTCTAAGGGGATCCAGTATCTGTCTGCCTGGGATGACATGATCGACAGACCACGATGCTTTGCCAGAGATAGCCTGCACCTGTCGCCCTTGGGATTCTGGATACTGGCTAAGGCTCTTGCCACCCCTATAATGTCTTTTTTAGGAAAGGTTCGAATGACAAATTCACCACAGTAACAGGTATAAGCAAGCAACTTCTGAAGGTAATGCTACTCAATGCTAGAAGTCTAAACGTCAAAATGCACTCACTCAAGACACTCCTTAAAATGGGGAACATCGACATCTGTGCAGTGACAGAGACCTGGTTCAAGGTTCCAGAGCACTCCTGTATTACCAGGCTATAATTCATACCACACCTTTCAGCCACCTAACCTGGACCGGAAAACTAAAGGTGGAGGCGTGTCCATATTCATTAAGAATATCAACACCTCCAGGCTAGTGGCTCAGCATAATGCATCCGAGATTATCCAAGTGCAACTAACTCTGGGCAAGACCACAATCCAAATTGTAGCTTACTACAGATCCCCCACCGTGCCCCAGGATTCCCACACCTCATTTATTGATACAATGAAAAATATTAGGGCACAACCCAACACCCTAATAATGGGTGATTTCAACTACCCCACTATTAACTGTGAAAACTACTCATGTACCAACTATTTTGCTCAACATTTTCTGGAATTCATAAATTCCAATGCCTTGGATCAACTTATCCAAACCCCAACCAGTGGCAGCAATATCCTAGACCTGGTCATTACCAACATGGGCGACCAGTGTTCCACACCAGAGGTCAATTCCTCATTAGTCACATCCGACCACAAGCTAATCACCCTAGACATCCGCATCCTGTTCCCCCCATTAGGGAAACTACCATAAACAATTTCTCTAAAGCCAACATCACACTTCTTAAGACAGAAGTGGCAAACTTTATGACACCCATGCAGATGGACAATAGAGGTACAACTGCTGAATCCTACATAAATATACTTTATAAGCACTTACATGACTGCATGGATCATGCTATCCCTAACAGAACCAAGATGATATCCTCCAAAAAAAGGAAGCCAATCTGGTGGTCCCCTGCCATAAACAAACTCTACAACAGAAGAAAGAAACTGTTGCAAAAAAGAGTAAAATGCCATGACTGGAGGAACTCCCTGGTCAGCCTCAGTAAGAAGCTGAGATCCCTCATGAAATCCTTCAAAGCTAGTTACAAAAACAAAACTGCCACTGATTCTAAAGACAACCACAAAGCATTCTATAGCTATGTCACGAATCGCAATGGCAACACTCAGATCTGCTCTGAGTTACAGCACAATGGCACTAAATATACAGAACCAACTGATATTGCCAACATCCTGGCAGATAGGTTCAGTGCTAACTTTACTACCCCCTCACCCCCTAAAGGGATATACTCTATCTCTATTCTGGAAGAATGCCAAGTTCCTGTAATCACGGCTGCACAGGTAAAAAACATACTTTCCAAAGCCAAGAACACAGAATCCATGGGACCTGACAACATCCCAGGCTGCGTCTAAAAGGCAGATCATGTCTTCTGAACCTGATAGACTTATTTGAAGCAGTCACCAAAGCCATAGATAAGGGTAAGGTGGTTCACAAAGCCTATCTGGATCTCGCCAAGAATTTCAACATCATCCCCTACTCTGGAATTATAGATAAACTCACTAAACTAGGTATAAATCCATATGTCACAAGATGGGTTGCCAACTAGCTCACTGACAGAACCCACACTGTGAAAGTAGCAGATTCCAAATCTAACTTCAGTCCAGTGACAAGTGGAGTACCACAGGGTTCAGTCCTGGGTCCTCTCCTGTTTGGTATCTACTTCTCTATAGTACAGGCTAACACAGAAGGTCTTTGGCTAATGAAGTTTGCAGATGACTGCAAACTAGGAGCCATAATTGAAACTCCTAACGATGTGGACATCCTACAAAAGGGCCTCACTGAAACAGATGCCTGGTGTCAAAGCCATGGCCTCAAGGTCAATGCCAAAAAGTGCATTGTCATCCCATTTGATAAAAACTCTGTACCCATGAACTACCACATAGGCGGTAGTCTACTTAACACTGAAAGTGTAATAAGAGACCTTGGGACACAGGTGGACAGCAGTCTCTCCTTTGATAATCACATCACCACAGTAATCAGAAAATCCTTCTACGTGGCACACCTCATCGTAAAAGTTTTCTCATCCAGGAAATAAGAGGTCATTGTTTCCCTCTACTCATCACTCATTAGACCCATTATAGAGTACAAAGTGCCTTTTGGTATGTACCTCACAAGACATCTACAACAACTGGAAAGGCCACAGAAATACCTCACAAAGAAGATTACTGACCTCAAACAGATGCCCTATGCAGACTATCTCAAAAAAACCCCCATCTTTACTCCTTTACATATCACCCACTTAGAGGCGATTTCTGCCTAACATGCAAAGCTATGTCAAACCCAGAGCTATTGGATATGCTCCATTTAAAGAAATCCCAATCCCTCCAATCTACACACTCTAGGGACCTAAACCTTGTCACCACAATAAACAGAACATGCTGAAGGGATAGATCCTTGTCCCAGAGACTTCCCATACTCTGCAACAAACTACCTATCTATACCAAGCAAAGCTTCTCATTAGCACTCTTCAAGAAAAATCTTGATGATTGGATGGGAAATAGGAAATTCACCCCGGGGATCACTTCTGTGGTTCTGCTCAACAGGGGCACAGGAAAATAATTTTCTTGGGTGGCGAAAGCCAGGGTAACTTTTTGGCTAGGCTTATATAGACCCTAGGACCAATAGCCTAGTACCTACCTATGAATCTATGAACACTTCAGAATGTGGCTCCACAGGGCTTGGTCCTCCATATTTACAAACAATCTACAAACTGACTTGCCCAGTGTTAACTATATCCTCTACACTGATGTCATAATAGTTCCATGATTGTGGTATTGTTTGTAATCACTTGTAGAGGTCCTGGTGGCCATATGTGAGCCAGCATCGCCTTTATCCATCCATCCATCCATCCACAACCCCTTTTTCACATTTTTGCACATGTGGTTGGGGTGTCACTTCAACAGTGACAATCATCTAGATCCAATGTTATGTGCCTTCATCTGTCTGAATTACTCCACAGACCTTGCATCTTTATCCCAATGAAAACTGCACTCCAAGCAAAATCTGATGTGATTCTTATGCGAGATTGGTTTAGGGCCTGAGGAGAGAAAGGTAGACCTGGAATACGCTGAATTTGTTGTCTCCACCAATGCAGTTCTATTTTTAGAAGATGCTCCAGGGGATGTAAATGCTGAGTCTGTGTATTTTTAGAAATCAGTGCATCTTTTTCATGTGTAACTTGACATGAGAGTTATAGAAGCTAGGAACCCAGGATCCTGAGAATGCTGGCATAGTCATTCAGCACTGTTGGTCTGTCCCTTTTTTCTGAAAGGACCCCTGTTTCATATTTTAATTTCCCATGAGTCATTTCTTTTTAGGTCATTGTTTGCCAGAATATGATTGGTTTTGCTTATTTGAACTTTTACGGAAAGAGGAAGGCCTTAACAGTTTGTATTGGGGGACATGAACAATCTTTGAAACTCCGTGAATTAATTTCCCTCTTTCATCAAGTTGTTTGAGAACCTGGGTAACAGAAGAGCCAAATGATATCGACCTTGCCTAAAGCAGAATCTAAAATTTCAGACTTCACCTGATAGGCAAACATTTGTTAAGTATCCAACCATATCTTCTCAACATAGACAAGTATTTAAGTATCCAATCATATCTTCTCAACACTGTATCAGTAGTAGTGGTCCTAGACACAGTTTCTGTACAATCACGCACACTCTTCAAAGCATGTTTGGATACCTGGGACAAGGTAGAAACAGTTTGATTCAGAAAAGAACAATCTTCTGTAGAAAGCTTGATAGAAAGTTCACTCAGACTGTCCATATAACAAAGCATAAACGTCATTATAAATGAGTATTCTGAAAGCTAAAATGGAAGAAGAAAACATTTTCTTACCAAGGCAGTCCAACACCTCACCTTCCTTATCATTAGTTAAAGTTTTACTGTTCAAGATCAATTTATTGCCAGCAGATGAAGCAATGGATACATACATATGCTGGGTTTGATCTAAGGTGAAATAAAATAAATGTATTCATCTGAGGAACCTTATATATTGTTATTTGCTTTTTTAGGGCTTGACAGCTGGTTATCAGGATGATTACAAGCAATATTCAACACATCCTCCTGTGCTGGCAGTATAGGAGGGATGGGTGAGGAATGAATATCCATTTCTAACACATCATGATAGCTCCTCATTTTAGGGGGAACATCTACTTGTTCCCATTAAAATATCTCATTCATCCTGGCTATGCTCTGATTAAAAGAAAATTTCTCAACAAAGGGGTAAGAATTAATATCTTCCTCACAGAGAGTTGCCCTACCTCTGTCATAATCAAAATAATCAGCCCTTGCTTCCTCAGGTATTTCTTTACAGGGAATGCTCAACTGTAAAGACTTCAGGACACCAGTATTCATAACTTGTAATGTATGCCTAACTAAGGTAAGAAAATCATATTTCCTAACTGCATTTACTTCTTTTGATAAACAATCCAGGTTACAATTTTAGATAGAATAATATGTAAAAAGTTTATGACAGATGAACAAGTGAAACAATTGTTAAGAAAAAAAGAGGCATTTTTGATTTTAAAATTTAATACTATGTATCCTGTTGGCTTGAATCAAGAAAAGTATATGCATATATACATTTATGTGTACTGTGTTAAAGGCTTTTTGGAGATTTTTTTTTTTACTACTGCTTGCTGAATAAATTTTCCTTCCTTGGAATTGCTGCATTGCTGTTGCTGTGGTTTTTACCATTTTGGTCATTGTGTGTTGCTGTGGTTTATCTAATGTTTAATCTTTTGTTTTTTGTTTTTATGCGAGTCCCTGTGGAAGAAGATTGAAGACCGACTCAATGGAGGGACGTCTGACAAGTCTAATGGTGTCTTGCCTCAGTTATCTCACAAAGAACCTCCCAGAGTATCTCCCAGCCATAGAGGTAATGATTCTTCCATGTCTGGATGAGACACTGGAACAGCCAAAGAGAATGTGGCTGACTCCCCAGTTTATGGTGGTAGAAAGGACTATACTATTGGAAGAGAGATTGGTCAGTAAGTTATCTGAGGAATAACTGATGGCTACTTCAGGTTCATCCACTATCGCCTGAGGTGTAGACTGAGTCTGTGGCACAGGCAAGGGCTCCTTGGTAAATCTTGGCAAGTCTCTGCAGACCTGTTGTTTGTTTTTTCTTTGTTCTGGCTTGGTTTTTGTTCTGCTACTCCTTGGTAAGTGTTTTCTTTTTCTTTTTAGATACAGCAGGAGTGTAAACAGCAGGACTGGAGTAAGTATCCATGCTGCAGCCAAGGGGGAGATGCCAAAAGCAGTAAGTGTTGCTGGAGAGAGTCCATCAGAAGGTAAGTTGTCACAAGCAGCACACTAACACTTACATTTCTTTTTGCAGCCCCTACACAAAGTAAAAGCGCAATCACTGTCAGCATTCCTTTTTAAGTAATAAATACACTGACAGAAAAAAGAAAATGGCATGTAGGTTGTCATGTAGTGAACATAAGCACTTAACATAAAATAAGAAGTTATGTACCTACCATAACGTTCCATGTTAGTTGTCTTCTCTCGCCTTCTTTCTTGCTTGATGGGTTCGGAGCCGATCCTCGGCTCCAACTCGGCACTTGCTAAGCTCGAGAGTCACTTTTACCAGCTCGAGGCAGCCCCATATCCCATGATGCAAGGCGGTAAGTACCCAGATCTCATTTGATGACAAAGGGCAATAGCACCAAGCATAAATACTTCCCAAAGGAAGAAAGAAAGCCTACAGGATGAAAGAAGGACCAGTTCTGAATGGTCTTCAGCATAACAATCTGTTGTAGAAAGGTCTGTCCAGGCCTGGGGGAAGGAGGGAGGGTCGCAAGAAAGAAGGCGAGAGAAGACAACTAACATGGAACGTTATGGTAGGTACATAACTTCTAATGTTAAGTTGTCAATCTCGCCTTCATTCTTGCTTGATGGGACCGCGTCCCTAGCACCTCTATCCTGGGTGGCTCAACGGAACAGACTCTTGAGGACTGTAGAGCCAAAACTGGCTCTGTCCCTGGAGGCCAAGTCCAATTTGTAATGGGAAACAAAAGTATGAGGAGTGGCCCAAGTGGCCGCTGCACAAATAGTGTCTAAAGGAAGTCTAGCTTGAAAGGCTGTAGAAGTAGCTAAGCTCCTAGTTGAATGTGCTTTAGGTTTTGAGCACAGCTGTTTTCCCCTGAGCAGATAAATTTCAGAGATGACAGAAGACAGCCATCTAGATAAGGTCACTTTAGAAACAGGAAGGCCTTTCCTGTTATCTGCATAGGAAACAAAGAGTAGATCGGATTTCCTGAATTGTTTAGTTCTGTCCAAATAATATCTGAGTTGGCGGTGGACATCAAGATAATGTAATTTTTGTTCCGATCTGTTTGAATAGTTTGGAAAAAATACAGGGAGTTCAATGGATTGATTCAAATTAGCCTTTGAGGCGACCTCAGGCAAAAAGGTCGGATTAGTTCTCAATGATACTCTGTCCTTGTGAAAGACCAAATAGGGGGGTCGAACCGAAACAGCTTGAAGTTCAGACACCCTCCTGGCCGATGTAATAGCTACTAGGAATAATGTTTTCCAAGAAAGAAATTTTAGGGAGCAAGAAACAGCTGGCTCGAAGGGGGAAAGAATCAAGGATGTCAGCACTAAATTTAGATCCCGTTGAGGAGGAGGATTGCTGATTGGAGGCTTTAGCAGGAAAATTCCTTTCAAGAAGGCTTTACAAAGCCTATGGGACATGATATTGTGATCTGCGATCCCGACATGAAAGTTCGAGATAGCAGCCAGTTGAACTCTAACTGTGGAAGAAGAGGAGCCTGCATGAAAAATCTCCGCTAAGAAGTCCAAAACTGCCTGAACTGGGGCAGTGAAGGGATCTATATTCTTGGCTTTAGCCCAATAAGAGAAACACTTCCATTTGCTTGTATAAATCCTCCTGGTAGAGGATTTTAAAGAAGCTACTATGATGTCTCTAACAGGGTTAGAGATCAAAGGAAGCCTGGCTAAGGAAGGAAGTGGAGCAACCATGCTGAGAGGTTGAGAGAAGGGATAGACCGGTGCAGCTGACCGGATTGGTGAACCAGAAGATCTGGCAATGGGTCCAGATGCCATGGCTGCACCAAAAGGTGACGATGGAGGAACGGAAACCAAATT
The DNA here is from genome assembly GCF_019279795.1 of Protopterus annectens. Taxonomy (NCBI): domain Eukaryota; kingdom Metazoa; phylum Chordata; order Ceratodontiformes; family Protopteridae; genus Protopterus; species Protopterus annectens. The sequence continues at coordinate 252,549,181 of NC_056746.1, read as the reverse complement.
TGTCGAGGCCAATAAGGAGCAATGAGAATCATTTTGGCTCTCAAACGGTAGCTTTCTGGATACCCTGCGGGATTACCGGAAAAGGCGGAAAGACATAAAGAACTCCCTGGGGCCAATCCTGGGTCAGAGCGTCTCTGTGGATGGCCTGACAGAGGAAGAGAGAGAAGAAGTCTGGGCATTTGCTGTTTTGGGGAGTAGCAAAAAGATCGCAACATGGGCGACCCCATTCCAGAAAAATCTCCTCCACTATAGATTGCTTGAGAGACCACTCGTGAGGCATGAGAATAGCTCTGCTCAATCTGTCCACTAAAATGTTGGTTTTCCCAGGGATGTGCGTTGCTACCAGAAACCGATGAGAGGAGATCGCCCATTGCCACAGTCTGAGTGCTTCTCGACACAAGGGGTAGGACTTGGTTCCGCCCTGTTTGTTGATATACCAAACTACAGACATGTTGTCTGTGTGGACTGCAATCGTCCCTACAGGAAGAGAGTCGTTGAGGGCTTGCAACGATAAAAGCACTGCTCTCATCTCTAGGACATTTATGTGCAGGTGGTACTCGAACGGTTGCCACGTCCCATGAACCATCCTGCCCTGATAATGCCCCCCCACCCGATCAGGGAGGCATCCGTGGTGACAGTGGCTACCGGGGATGGGGGTACAAAGTGTCTGCCTTGGTGAATCTGGGGAGAAGTGATCCACCAAGCAAGATGATTTTTGCAACTCTGTGTCACCAGAATTTGGTGACGCATTGGAAGTTGTTGGTAAGACCACTGAGTGAACAACATCCACTGAAGAAGGCACATGTAGAAGCGAGCCAGGGGAAGAAGAGTAATGGCCGCAGCCATGAGACCTAATACTTTTAGAACCATTCTGGCCTGTACCTTCTTGTTGGCTAGAATGATCCTGACATGACTTTGAATGTCTGAAACTCTTTGGTCTGTAAGGGTAGCTGACATCCGAACAGTGTTTAAGTTTGCGCCTATGAAAGTAATAGACTGGCAGGGCAATAAGGATGACTTTTCAAGTTGATCGAGATGCCCAAATGAGAACAAAGATTTATTGTGTAATCCCTGGCTTGAACAAGCTGATGCCTGGTGGTGGCTGACAGGAGCCAGTCGTCGAGATACGGAAACACCTGGAATCCTTGACGTCTCAGGTGAGCCGTGACCACTGCCATGCATTTGGTGAACACTCTGGGGGCTGTGGTGAGACCAAAGGGCAGGGCTCTGAACTGGAAATGACTGGACCCCAGCCGAAAGCGGAGAAATCTCCTGGAGTGTCTGTGAATTTTTATGTGATAGTACGCATCCTGAAGATCTATTGAGCACATCCAGTTGTCCTTCTGCAAGAAGGGCAGAATCGACTGAAGAGTGACCATTCGGAATCTTGTCTTCCTCACAGACTTGTTGAGTCTGCTGAGATCCAATATTGGTCTCCAGTCTCCCATCTTTTTGGGGACCAAAAAGAACCTTGAATAGATTCCGGGCTCTGAATGGTCTGTTGTAACTGGCTGAATGGCTCTTTTTTGCAGTAGTTTTGAGACTTCCAACTCTGCAATTTCCCTTAGACCGGGTGGTACGTCTGGAAGGCAATTTGAGGGATAGAAAGGACTTTCCTCGAAAGGAATTTTGTAACCCTCGGATATGATCGACTGTACTCATCTGTCTTGAGTGAGAGAACGCCAGGCTTCTGGGTACAGTGATAGTCTTCCCCCGACTGCCTCCAAGGAGGGACAGCCGGGCAACATCTGAGGGATGCTGAAAAGGTTTGTCAGAGAGAGACTCTCTGTTTCCCTGGTTTTGTGGACCCCCTCTGCCTCTAGAGCGGCATCTGTTGTTGTTACCCCCTCTGCCTCTAGGGGTAAACTGACCACGTGAATCCGGCGTGACTCCTTGGGATTTGCGGAACCACATTTTGCCACCCTTCTGTCCTTTGGGATAAGGTCTAGAAGGGGTGGAAAAACGGACTCCTACGGCAGAAAGAGTTTTGCCGTCCTGCTCACACCTGGTCAACGTTTCCTTCACTTGAGGGCCAAACAGAGCTGATCCATCAAAGGGAGAGTTTGTGAAGGACGCCTTAAAGGGATCTGCAAAATTACATAGTCGCATCCAGGCTTGGCGTCTAAGAGCCACACCTGTACCTGCCCTACTGCTCCATCAGCAGCATATGATATAGCCGCATGGAGGAGTTTGCAATGGAGTTAAGGGTTCCTAGCTGCGAAGCAATTTTTCCTGAGCCCCGCAGCTGTAGGATCCTGCACAACTTCACCTAGCTCCTTAAGGATATCCCTTTGGAGTCTGGTGAAGTGACAAAGATAGTTCAGCGAACGCATAGCAAAGGTCGCTGAAGAAAACATCCACTTACCATATCTATCCATGGTCCTAGAGTCCTTATTAGGAGGATGGACAGGTACGGAAGGATCTGCAAGTTCCTTCTTGGTGGCAGCTGCCACCACCATGGCATCAGCGGGGACACCTTTTGTAAGGAATTGCTTGTCCTACGCGGCAGTAATAAATTTAGAAGGCCTCCTAGGGACAGGCTCTACAGAGTCAGGAGCAGTCCACGCCTTTTGAGCAATAACCTGCATAAGGGGGTCGAAAGGCGGAGACACCCAGGAGGTGGAGGGCCGAGATCCAAACGCCTCCAGGTATACTGACTCATCCTCAGAGGGATTGTTGGTGGGCCAGTTTCCCCTCTGTCTAAGGAGTTCTAGGATGTCTGAGAAGGAGACATCCTCAGAGGGGGATCTTGGGGATCCCTCTGACTCATCTAAGTCAGTATCCGAAGTGATAGACTCGGGGAAGTCTACGTGTTTCCTCTTACAAGTCCTCTTCCACGGAGGATCACCCGACAAGTCAGGAGAATCCTCAGAAGAGGGGGATATTCCCAGTGGGGAAACCTGAGGCGGAGGATCTCTGGGTCCGGGAGCAAGAGAAGTGGCAGAGATGTCAACAGGCACTATAGAGGGAGGAGCTAAGGGAACAGACTGCTGGCTGAGTCCAGAGGCCAGCACACTCTTCATCACCTCAAGGCTCCCTCCCAGGGAGGTCCGAGAAAACCCGCTCAAGAGCTAGGAACTCCAGGACCCACGAAAGGAAGGCTCCGAGGCAGATGTCGGAGCCGAACTCACCAAGGCCGAGGCTCCAAGGGGAAGAGCGGGTCAGACAAGGGTCCGATGCCACTCACCCTCGGAGGAGGCCAGGGAAGCCCGGCCACCGAATCCCTCTAAGGAAGGTCTCAAGAGGAGATAAGAGTAGAGGCTGAAGGAGCAGAAGGGGTATCTGTCCCTCAGCCGTAGCAGAAACTATTCCCAAAGACTCCAACTCCAAACTCTGGGGTAGAGTCGAAGGAGGAACTGCAATGGGTGTGGACTAATAGTCGTCTGCTGAGACGGACTATGTAGCATTTGGGCCAGTGCCTGTGACTTTAGTAGTCTACTGACCACTTTCTCCAAATCATGGTCAGAAAGCCTGGATGACCTTGAAGATCGGCTCCGATGGCTCCGCTCCGAGGAGAGGCGGCGAGCCGAAAGTATCGGCTCCAAGGAAGGGGACCTAGACCTCTTCCTCGAAGGAACCATCGGAGCCGATGAAACTACTGAAACTGTCGGAGCCGACAACTTATCGGCACCGACAGGTAGCTTCGATGTATCGGCTCCAGCCGGAGCCGATACGGCCATAAATGTAAGGGTGTTGGAGCCGATCGGAGCCGACACCGATGCCTGGTGGTCAGAACCGATCGGAGCCGACACCGAAGTGGTCGAACCAGAGTCGGCACCGATAGCCATCGGTGCCGAAGGTTTAGGTAACCCAGAATCAGCTCCAGCCGGAGCCGATCTCGACTCTGAATGAGTCGGAGCCGAGGCCACAGGCTTGGACACAGAAGCCTGGGCCTTGGAAGACTTAGAAGTCTTAGATGGGGCCGACTTAGCCGGAGAGCCCTCCGGCTTAAGAAGGCCCCTCAAAATCAGTTTATTTCTTCTTTCCTGCAGGACTCTCTGGCTAAAAGAATGACAGATAGCACAGGAGTCCTGCAGGTGAAGAGGCCCCAGACAGTACAGGCAAGAAGTGTGACTGTCTGTCAGAGACATCTTCTGACAGCACGAGTCACACTTCTTAAAGCCTGAGACCCTTTCTTTAGACATGGTGTAAAACACACACACACACACCAGTCCAAGAAATAAAATTAGATATACCAAAAGGTTTTACTAACAGACACACACACACACCCTAACAGGGGGGGGGATGGGATGGGTTTTAGTCTGACTAAAAGTTTAGAGGAGACAGGGAAATTTTCTGTCAGAAAGGAATTAAAATTAAGTTAAAACTAAATATTTAAGGTTTTTTTAGTAAAAAGGGGCTAAAATAGTAAAGTAATAATTCACTTACCAGGAGCTGGTAAAAGGAGGACCTCATCAGCGAAGCGGCAAACGAGATCTGGGTACTTACCGCCTTGCATCATGGGATATGGGGCTGCCTCGAGCTGGTAAAAGTGACTCTCGAGCTTAGCAAGTGCCGAGTCGGAGCCGAGGATCGGCTCCGAACCCAACAAGCAAGAATGAAGGCGAGATTGACAACTTAACATTACTTCCATGTCTGTCCCAAAGTAGATCTTTTAGTCACAAAATAAATGTTTACACAAACATCCCACAATTAAATAACACTAGTAGCTAAAACAGGGCCCTGACACGAACATCTAAGCTTCATAGTATTCTAACACTTCTTAATGCACATTTTCCTGAGTTAGTGGGGGTTTATGTTTAAAATATAGTTGGTTAATGTATGTTGGTCGAAAGCTTCCCTCTGAAAATTATTGGTCCCATATTAAATACCAAATTATACAAGTGTTGAATAATTTACATGTGCCTCTTGTCCTTAAAGCACTGAAAGCTACTAATTTTCCTTTGAAGATGATATTCATGTGAAATTTCTCTTTCGCAGTCTTCACTGTTGTAATAGATTTGAAAAGTTGTTTCCAGCAATCTTACCACACTATCTGATGTATGAATATATTTAAAGTTGACAGCTTCAGATGTCTCTGGATGTTTACAGGTCAGAATTAAGACTATGAATATTCCTCTCAACTGGTTTTACTCAAGACTTCTGGACAAAGCCAAAAATATTGTGGTGGGGGACAAGGGCCCAAAATCTGGGGTAAGTTTGAAATATTACTCTAATTCAGTTAAAAATGTTTTGTATCAACGTACAGTTTTTGAACAATCTGTATGAAAATCTTATGACTGGCATAATTGACTGACAGAAATCCTCAGTGACTTTCCAGAAAATCAAACATTTTAAGATAAACAATGCAAACATACGAGCAAAATCATAGAAATTCTGCAAAATCAGAGACAGCTGAGAGTTATGCCAATGAGCAGCAAATGGGCTCTACCCTATAGACCCATAATAACGCCTTAAGTTTCCAGCTGACTACTATGTGACTAAGAAAGTCACTAACCTGACAGCATTACCAGTGTACCACTGAAAGAGAAACTTATTCCTAGTGGGTTTACTCATTAACAGTTTAATAAAAGTAAATTAAAATTTGGTTTTATTACTGCTCAGCTTTGCCCTTCTTTTTTTAAGTTTACTGCATATTATGTCAGCACTCCAGTCTGACAGCCTCCATATAACAAAGAAAATGTCTTACACAACTTCTACCCAAATCTGTTTAACTAAAACGTAGTATTCTTTGCTCCAAATTCTTTTGGCAGTGCCTTACTTCTTCTTCTTTCGGCTGCTCCCATTAGGGGTTGCCACAGCAGATCAACTGTTTTCATTTCTTCCTGTCCTCTGCATCTTGCTCTGTCACACCAACCACCAGCATGTCCCCTCTCACCACATCCATAAACCTTCTCTTAGGCCTTCCTCTTTTCCTGTTACCTGGCAGCTTCATCCTTAGCATCTTTTTCCCAATATACTCTGCATCCGTCCTCAGCACATGTCCAAACCAATGTAATCTTGCCTCTCTAGCTTTGTCTCCAAACCTTCCAACCTGGGCTGACCCTTTAATATACTTATTCCTAATCCTGTCCACCCTTGACACACCCAGTGCAAATCTTAACATCTTCATCTCTGCCACATCAAGCTCTGACTCCTGCCTTTTTGTCAATGCCACTGTCTCCAACCCGTATAACACAGCTGGTCTCACTACCCTCTTGTAGACCTTCCCTTTCACTCTTACTGGTACTCGTCTGTCACAAATCACTCCTGACACTCTTCTCCACCCATTCCATCCTGCCTGTACTCTCTTCTTCACCTCCCTTCCACACTCACCATTACTCTGAACTGTTAATCCCAAGTACTTAAACTCATTCACCTTCACCACCTCTACTCCCTGCATCCACACCATTCCTCTATCCTCCCTCTCATTCACACACATATATTCTGTCTTAGTCCTGCTGACCTTCATTCGTCTTCTCTCTAGAGCATAGCTCCACCTCTCCAGGGTCTCCTCCAACTGTTCCCTACTCTCTCTACAGATCACAATGTCATCTGCAAACATCATAGTCCACGGAGACTCCTGTCTGATCTCGTCTGTCAACCTGTCCATCACCATTACAAATAAGAAAGGGCTCAGAGCTGATCCTTTATGTAATCCCACCTCCACCTCAAATGCATCCGTCACTCCCACTGCAGACCTCACCGCTGTCACACTACCCTCGTACATATCCTGTACCACTCTTACATACTTCTCTGTCACTCCTGACTTCCTCATACAATACCACAACTCCTCTCTAGGCACCCTGTCATATGCTTTCTCTAAATCCACAAAGACACAATGCAACGCCTTTTGACCTTCTCTGTACTTCTCCATGAACACTCTCAGAGCAAAGCACAAAAAGAAGATAGAACTTTAGGTATCAAATATGTAAAAATGGCTTGTATTTGTACTTCTGTATCAGATTTACACAGAAAAATGCATGACATGCCAAATGAGGTGTGACAAAAGCACAGTCTGCAGTAGACAAGTTTCAGAATATTCATAACACTGATACTGGCAGTATTGCACAGGTTAATACCTTAAATGTCACATACATAGTACCAAAGACAACAGACAAATTGGACTATTTCCATAAATATAGCAGCAGTTTACTGTAGCATAATAAATTAAAGGTTCTAACATAAGTATTTCAGACTCTCTAATGCCACATATCCCTAAATGTACCATTCTCCAGTAATGATGCAAAGCACAACTGCCTAGTAATAACAGTCACAGCTTTTCCTTATCATTTAGCACAAATCCTCTTCCCAAACAGTGGACAGCAATTATATTTTGGTTGAGATGTATGCATACATGCAAGCATACATACATTGTACTAACAAAGAATGATTAATAGCCATCAAGCCTACCTAGATCTTGAAAACAACTACACACAACTGACCCTAACCACTGCTACCCACTTTGTTCCATACAGCCCTTACTCTTTTGGAATATCAATGTTGCTTTGTAATGTACCAACCATTTTGATAGTTCATACAGTTTGCCCACTTTTCTTTCCAGGAAGAAATATTTCCTCATGCCCAGATGTAATCTTAAACCTTTCTGACTGGAAACTGTTTACCTTACAGTCTGTCTTTACTTGTATTTTAATTTCATTCCCAAAGAAAAGTACCTAGTGGCTGTGTAGCTACATGTCATAAAGGTATGTCCCTACATCCATTTCACCAGCCTTGTTCCTCTGCATAGCATCCAGAAGATGATACAGCATTCCAGTTTGCTGCAGACTATCTCCTAATTCCTTGTGCTGTGGACAGAAATCAGGTGGTGTTGTTGCTGAAACTGAGTCAATGGAAAGAGAGAAGATATACAATGTGCCGGATGCTCTGTAGGGTTTCACCTTAGATAAATCAGGTCAAGCACTGCTAGTACAGCCAGTGAGGAAGGAAACAACTATTACATGGCTGTACACGGCTATGCAGGACAACAAAGAATGTTTAAATGATTAAGCAAATGACACATAAACTGGGCGAGATTTGTACTAAAGTAGAAATTTCCATAACCTTCCTGGAGGTTCTGACAGCACCACGTGCTAATACAGTTAGGAAAGACAAACAAGGATTATCAATCTGTGTTTCAAAGGCTTCATATATGCAGAGTATGGATTTAGAATAGCCAAAAGAAATATGAGGTGCACAGGCATTATTCACCAAGGACCTAAAAAAGAATGCAAAAAGGTAAGAAACAGTACATTAAAACATTCTTTCCTTTAAACCAAAATTGTGGAGATGGTAGTTGGGGGGGCACAGTTTAAGGTGAATCAAGGAAATGGGTATGTGCAAGTGAGAATGGAGGTTGGCAGTATGCTGTTTAGGAATCAGAGTAATAAATACATTATTATTTGTTGTGTCTAATGTCCATTGTCAGAGCTTTACTCCCAAGGCTGTATCCCTAAACAGCCACCACTAAGCAGGGTTAACTTGGTTAACAAAATTTAGCTGCACATCATACTTAATGGACAAAGGTATTAACAGTGCAGCCATGATCCAAATCTAAGTTATAGGAGGACATAATATGTTGGAAAGGAGGTTAACAAAGAGCTTTAACAATGTATACCCATGAAGAAAAGGTAAAGGTTATAGCATAAAGCCAGGGAGTCAAAGTGTTATCCTAAGAGTTGCAAAGAGAAAGAGAGAGAGAGAGAGAGAGAGAGTGAGAAAAGTACAGTTTTGTACCTACCATAAATGTAGATGTCCGATAGATATGCAACTGCAGTCATGACATATGGGTTGTCCTGCCTCAGGCAGCCCTTCGGTCGGCCAGATTCCAAAGTCTGGGTCCGGCGTTGGCCGATGTCGCCTCCTCCCCGACGTCAGAGCAGCTGGAGTATAAAGGCATCAGCCAACGCCATCTTCTTCAGTGTTTCTTGCCCCAGATGCCAGGTGCCCTCCAAGGAAGGCTAAAGTTTGTGAATGGATAAACAGATAAAACCAGACATGCACAACAGTAATAAACAGATACACCATAATATATATCCCCAGCTGATAGGTAAGGGGAGAAAGGACCCAAAAGGGAAAAACAGAGGGGTAGGAGGGAGGGAAAACCTGACTGCAGTTGCATATCTATCGGACATCTACATTTATGGTAGGTACAAAACTGTACTATGTCCTTCAAGAATGCAACTGCAGTCCTGACATATGGGTTGAATACCATAGCCAAGCTGGGGGTGGTAGGACTAAGCAAGAGATGGTGTAGCTAGAAGGCCCTGCAGGACTGCCGAAGCAAAGCCTGCTCGGGATCTGGAGTATAATGGCAGGTTGTAGTGTTTGGTAAATGTATGCACGGAGCTCCATGTAGCAGCCTCTAGAATGTCTTTTGTAGCCACTCCTCTTAGAAAAGCTGTGGATGTGGCCATAGCTCTGGTGGAGTGTGGTATAATATTAGCTGGCATACTTTTTCCATGAAAAGAATAACAGAATCTGATGCAGTGTCCAATCCATTTTGAGATAGTTTGTTTGGTGACTGCTTTTCCTTGCACTCCAGCAGCATAGGCTACAAACAGTTGGTCAGACTTCCTGGTGGACTTTGTTCTGTCCAAGTAGTAGCGTAGTTGTCTGTGAATGTCTAAAGTATGCAGCAGCTTTTCCCCTTTATTTTGAGGGTTAGGAAAGAAAGTAGGCAGGTGAATTGCTTGGTTTAGAGACACTCTGGATATCATTTTAGGCATGAATGAAGGATTGGTCCTAAGAGAAACTCTGTCCTGATGAAAGATGAGAAAAGGAGGAACTGCCATGAGGGCCTGTATCTCTGAGACTCTTCTTGCTGAGGTGACTGCCAACAGGAAAACTGTTTTCCAAGAGAGAAATTGCATTTCTGAAGATGCTGCTGGTTCAAAAGGAGGAAGAGTTAATTTTTCCAAGATGTAATTGAGGTCCCATGCAGGAATTGGTAGCTTCCTTGGAGGTTTGATATTCTTTATGCCTCTTAGAAGCTGTCTTAGCAAGGGATGCGAAAACACAGGTGGATCACAGTTGTAATGTGCTGAGATAGCTGAAGCGTGGATTTTGATGGAAGAGTATGAGAGGCCACTGTGAAACATTTCTGCCAAGTATTCTAATATCTGAGGTATGTTCATCAGTGATGCATCCTGGCCCTTGTTGACATTCCAGATGGTGAATCTCTTCCATTTGGCTGAATAGGTTTTTCTGGTGGAAGGTCTGCGTGCCTCCAGCAAAATTTCCTGAACATTTTCAGAGAGGGAGTCATGGGTCTGAGTCATGGAACTCTCCAAGCTGTCAGCTTTAAGGTTTGCAGGTTCTGATGAACAGTCTTGTAACTGTGTTGAGTCAGGAGCAGAGGCCATTGAGGCAAGGGCCACGGTTTGGTGTGAGTTATGCTCAGTAGTAGTGGATACCAGTGTTGCCTTGGCCAGTCTGGAGCTATCAAGATTCCTCTTGGTTGTTCTGCCTTGATCTTCAGTAACACCTTGGTGAGCAAAGGTAGAGGAGGGAATGCATAAATTGTTAGAGCATTCCAGCTGAAGGAAAGAGCATCCGTTCTCCAAGCTAGAAGATGGTGTATCCTTGTGTAGAACCTTTCCAGGTGATGATTGAGATGAGATGCAAAGAGGTCTATGTCTGGTCTTCCCCTTGCAGATGCTATTTGTGAGAAAATGCGTGGGTGTAGCATCCATTCGTGTGGATCCAAGAAATTTCTGCTCAACCTGTCTGCCAGAACATTGTCCTTGCCCGGAACAAACTGGGATTGCAAGTAGATGTTCAGTTTCAGGGACTTTTCCCAAAGAATCATTGTTAGTCTGCAGAGGGGGTAGGAATGAGTGCCCCCTTGTCTGTTTATGTACCACATGACAGTGGTGTTGTCTGTCCTTATTAGCAGATGACCTTGCTGAAGAGATTTTCCAAAGGCTTCTATTGCATGTATCACTGCCAACATCTCTGATTTATGTGCTGATGCATCTCCATGGGAGTCCATTGCCCTTGAATGCATCTGCCGTCCATGTGCGCCCCCCATCCATGGTCTGAGGCATCTGTTGTAATAGTTTGACTTGTTGGAGGTTTGTTGAAAAGCATGCCTTCGTTTAAGTGACTTGCTTGAGCCCACCACAAAAATTCCCTTTGCAGGCATGGTATGAGTGGTATTATGTCTTCTAGGTTGTGGCTGTGTTGCGACCACAAGCGTTTTAGGTACCATTGCAGCTTTCTCATGTGTAGTCTTGCCAGAGGGATTAGAAGAATGCAAGATGCCATGAACTCCAGGGCCTGCAGGGTCTTCCTTGCGGTCAGGTGGGTTAATTTTGCTAGGCCTTTGAAGTAAGCTGTTAAATGCTCTTGTTTCTCCTCTGTGAGGAAAGCCATTTGTAGCTGTGTGTCCAGTTTTGCTCCTAGAAAAATAATCTCTTGGGATGGCAGTAGTCTTGATTTTTGAATGTTGACTGTGTATCCCAAAGCCTGCAGCAATTGAATGACGTAATCCAAGTGTTTTATCAAGGTCTGTTTGCTGTCTGCTTGTATTAGGCAGTCGTCCAGGTAAGGGTATATTTGAATCCTCTGGAGTCTGCAATGTGCCACTACTGATGCCAGGCATTTTGTGAATACTCTGGGCGTAGTAGATAAGCCAAACGGCAATGCTGAGAATTGATAGTGCTCTGTTCCTGCAAGAAATCTGAGGTATCTTCTGCAACTGTGTCTGATAGGGACATGCAGGTATGCCTCCTTGAGGTCCAGAGTAACCAGCCAAGACCCCTTGCCCAGCATGGGAAGAAGTTGCTGTAACGTCAGCATCTTGAATTTTGGCACCATGAGAAAAGTATTTAGAACGGACAAGTCCAATATAGGCCTCCATTGTTTTTCTTTTCTTGGAACAAGGAACAGTCTTGAATAAAATCCCTGGCCTTGTTCCTGAGGAGGAACCTTCTCTATTGCTTTCATTTGTAACAGCTTTGAGACTTCTATGAGTGCCTCTGCCCTTTGATTTTGTGGCAGGTTTGGCATGCTTTGTCCTGTTGGTAAGGTATGGAAGTGGAACCTGTAACCTCTGTCTATTATGTCCAGAATCCAATTGTCCTTTGTTATAATGTGCCAGCTTTTTGAGAATAGAGATAATTTTCCGCCTAGAGGTGCTTCTCTTTGAGCCTTGGTAGGCGGAGTGAAAGGTAAGTCATTGTGATTGTCCCTGTGGTGCAGGTGAACTACCTGTGCCACTTCTCTGATTTTGTGGTTGCCATTGGTGTCCCCTGTAGGAGCCTCGGTATTGCCCTCTACCTCGTGCATGCCTGTTCTTTCCCCTTTGAAACTTGTCAGAGTCTGGAAAGGACCAATTCTTTGAAGGCCAATTCCTGCTGAACCTTGGTGGCTGAACCTGGAGGAAATCCTTTACTGTCTGTACTGATTTTGCCTTTTCCTCAATAGATTTCAACACATCCTGAGCATTAGCACCAAAAAGCTTCTGTTTATCCAGAGGTGCATCCAGGAGCTTTACTTTAACATGATCTGGCAGTGGCTGTTCTTTCAACTAAGCATGTCGACGGATAACAGCCCCTGTCATAGCTGCTCTACATGAAGCCTCCAATGCATCATAACCACACTGTAGAAAATGATTTCTAACCTGCTGAGTGTTATGAACCAAATCCTGCAATGCCTTTCTATCTATAGGCTCAGGAGAGGATATCTTTTTCTGCAAATCATCCAGTAAATAATCCTGGTACTGAAACATATGAAAAAGGCAGTTAAGAGACCTCATGGCAAGGGTGGAAGAGGTAAAAACTTTTTTACCCCATCTCTCCAGGGACCTTGCTTCCCTGTCAGCTGGCAGTGGATTCTTGGCTGAGGAGGTAGCCACTCCTTTGGGGCCCTGTGAAATAGTTTCTAGATCCACAGAGTGGGCCTTAAAGAGATGCTTGTGAGTGTCAGGGACCCTGTAATATCTGTCTGGCTTGACAGGAGCAGGAGGGAGAGAATCAGGGGAAGCACTGGAGTTGGAGAAAATATCATCCAGGACATCCAAAACTGGAGGGATAGCTAAAGGTCTGTGCTGGGGTAACTTAAGGAAGGTACGTAGCCTTTTCCTAGAATCAGAAAATTCCTGACCCTGCCACTTAAAATGTTCCCTCATGGAGTGGAGGACTTCACCGAAAGAAAAATCCTCTGGAGGAGAGGCAGAGGGAATAGATTCCTCAGCATCAGAGTCCTCATAGGCCTGGAAGGATTCTTCTTGGGTACCTGAATGCTCTGAATCCCCAGAGGCTTCATCTGAAGAGAGGTTGTCTGCCTGCTCAGTTCTAGGCCTTTTTTCTGCAGGCGGCTGAGAATCTCTGTCTGGGTGAGGCTGAGACCCCCTGATAAGAGAGATTAGATCGGCAGCCAGAGACATGATTTGTCTGTCAGAAGAAGGGGCCTGAGAAGTAGGTTTAGGATGGGCCTTGGCCTGGCTGGCGGCCTTAGCACGTGCAAAGGCCTTGATTGACATGGATACAGGAGGCCTAGCTGCCCCACGTGCAGGTGTAACTTTGTCCAGGGGAATGGTGTCGGGTAGATCCAGAATGTCGGTTTCCGGAGGAAAATCAACAACCGGCACCGGTGTAGTCTCCGAGACCGAGGGATGAGTTAACGCGGTGTCGTCGGCCTGGAGCGGTTGAATTACCACTTCTGAAGGGACCGAAGCACTCGCGGAGGGCTTAGGCGTTATATCGGTGGAAGACGCGGGCCAAGGATGTCAGTCCCGGTCCTTTCATTTTTTGGTAGTTTGTGCTGTCGGTTGTTCCGACGGCATGTTGTAAGCGTAGGATTCTGCAAAAAAGTCTTCGGCAAACTCTGCCCAGTGCCTGAGAGTGCGCTTATTAAAGCAAGCACAGGCAGCACAGGCCGAGACGTCGTGGTCTGGGCCCAGGCAAGGGAGGCAGTAAGAATGGAAGTCCTTATGAGGTATTTGTTTACCACAAGACAAACAATTATTAACTTTCTCAATTTGTTCTGATATCGGCTGAGGCAAGAAAAAATGTTCCCCAACGGGGTACTTAGCTTTTAGATGACTTCGGTAACTGAAAACACAGGAGCTGACCGACCGGCACTTGCGAACTGCTTCTGCTTCGGGCACCGCACGGCAAGAAAGACTGAAGAAGATGGCGTCGGCTGATGCCTTTATACTCCAGTCGCTCTGACGTTGAGGAGGAGGCGACATCGGCCGACGCCGGACCCAGACTTTGGAATCTGGCCGACCGAAGGGCTGCCTGAGGCAGGACAACCCATATGTCAGGACTGCAGTTGCATTCTTGAAGGACATCAGGGAACGTCTGATTGACAGTTGTAATATGACAACAACCACTACTTGGGCAAGAAAGGTTTGAAATGCCACAGTCTTCCAGTAAATGTTTGGGATGTTCTCACCATTAAGAAAGATAGTAAAACATTTGGTAGCAGCCACAGATGAGTGGGGAACCTGAAAAGGAAAGCTGATACCCATGGCCTGATCCTCACTAGCACTGAAAGAGTTGAAATGTAGACATGAGTAGGATGTAACATGGTTCATGATGTCTCAGGCAGGGATAAAAAAGACACCTAAAATGGGGGAACTATAACAGGACAGAAGGGTACAGCAACATCTGAGTTTTTGTGCTAGTGCATTAAGGAAGCAGAGGGCTGTGGAAAAAAAGTATCTCTATAAACAAAAAGTGGAAATGGTATAACGTGAAACAGCCACCAGTGATTAAAGAATAACGTAACTGATGTTCTAAGGAGAAAAGGCAGAGTATACAAAAGCATAAAAGGTTGTAGGAGGAAAGAAATAAGCTATACAGTTGCCAGAAAATGGATAACGAAAATCCACCATAACCTTACAAATAGAATTAGCAAGTGGAATAAAGGAAAAATACCAACATTTTTCAGATCCATAACAGAATACAGGAAAAGCTAACTTGAAATTGAGCTATTGAAGAAGATGAGACAAAGTAATGGAAAAACATTTAACTCAAGCTGGTATTCCGAACCAAATTTTTGCTTTAGCAGTTATGAAAGAATGAGAACAGAGAGAACTGGCTTAGGAATGGATATATCAAGGGATGGACACACATTATCACATACAGAAGGAACTAGGGAAAGGGGGTAGGCAAAGAGTTCAGACAACTTAAGTCTGTTTATTGTCTCTGTACATGAACTGATCTAGACAGGTCATGTCTGACCATGACCTACACATTATGGCAACAACACGTAACAACAACAAATGATTTCTGATGATATCATTCTGAACCAAAAGATGAGATACACATAAGTACAGATAACTGCATTTGGGGATTCAGGGCAACTGTACTATTAGTGAACCTACAGTATCTGCAAGTCTTACATAGAACTGAACCTGGTATAAAAGCATATAAGTAAGAAGATTATCTTGCTACCTAAGGATTTGAGCTGTAACACATCTGTGAGTGCAGACTTAACATGGAATAAGTAAAATGGCATTTATTCTGTTGATTTTAAACTATTTTAATAAATTAGTAAAGGGGAAAAGAGCAGTTTATGGTAAGAAGGTATAGAGCACAATTATCAACTTCTTTGCTCAAGAATTCCAAAAAAGTAAAAAATAACAGGGGACAAAAGCCCAAAATCATGGACAGTTTTTAAATATTACCCTAATTCATTTAAAAAGGTAATAGAACAGTGGGTTTTACTTCAACGTCCATTTTCAGAAAAATAAGTATGAAACTCTTAATGTCTGTCATTACTGTCTAACTGTAATCCTCAGATTTAATAGAAAAATCAAAACTTTTGTGAGGAGCATTGCAAAAATACGTGACAAAATCAGAGATGTTCTCTAAATTCTGAATATTTGAGAGGCATTGGGACAGAGCAATGACATGAGGCAAAATCAAGGACAATCTGCAAAATCAGGGACAGTTAAGAGGTATGCTCTACAGTCAAGTGAAGACAGGAAGAAAAATAAATTAAAAGATTAGGATGCAGGGACTCAACCTTGAGCCAGGGACTAGTGAGGTGTAAAAAGTCAATAAAAGTACTCCAAATGATAAAGACAGTCAGGTAATCAATTCATCTGCAAAGGTAATCATCTGGGACTAGTGACCAAAATATGTGGTACTAAGGGGGCATAAAGCAAACTTGCTAGAAGGGAGCCCTGCTATGCATGTTGAGAGAAAAAAGTATACAGATCCTGCCTGAATCACTGACAAACTACATTCTACTGACACTTTTCATATACAAGAGAGTCCAGTAAAAAGTTGAGTAATTATACATATAAACAGTCAGCTTTCCTCAATCCCATGAAAGGTTGTAGAAAGACCTCTGTGAAGTTGTCCAGTGATGTCCCTCAGAAAGCCTTGTTTAGTAGATGGAAGATATCATGGTTTCACACAATAGATGTGTATGTCCAGCCTAATTCAGCTGCATGACTGGGTCAATGACAAGGCTGACAGTGGCAGTTCTGTAGATGGACATGAGTCAGTTGTCTAGGTCATAGTGAAGGTCGACAGTGGGACTCTACTA
The DNA here is from genome assembly GCF_019279795.1 of Protopterus annectens. Taxonomy (NCBI): domain Eukaryota; kingdom Metazoa; phylum Chordata; order Ceratodontiformes; family Protopteridae; genus Protopterus; species Protopterus annectens. The sequence goes on along the minus strand of NC_056746.1, from coordinate 252,532,732 downwards.
CAAGAACCACATCTCATCTTCATTAAGGCTTTTTACACTAACCCTCGAGGAGACTGACAACAAAACTTAAGAATATTGGAGCTGAGGATGTAACACATGGGAACTACTGAGTAAGAGTGATATACTAACTAAAGATTTTCTAGGAGTAGCCATGTCCAAGATATTTGTGAATAATTGAGATGTTTACTGACAATGACAAACTGGAGGGGGAGGGGCTAATGGTGAGGGCAGCTTCCAATGCAGACATTACAATGCAGTGGGGGAGTAACTGGTAGAGGGCATAATAAAAAGAAACGCAAGTTCATATGGCAAAGAAGACATTTCCTGTGTGTGTGTGTGTGTGTGTGTGTGTGTGTGTGTGTGTGTGTGTGTGTGTGTGTTACAAAAAAAAGGCTTAGGTGTTGTAGTCATCTCAAGGTTGAAGAAGCACACTTTGCAGATTAAAAGGTAAGCAGCAAAAGACTACAGAATGCTGAAGATGCAGAAATCCCCCCCCATTCTTCACAGGACTAGACAGGCTTCATCTGGAAAATTGTGCCTCACAATTCTATATGCTATCCGGAAAATTAACTAAAACAATTAACTAAAACTTGTGCAAAGGAAGCTTACTGCCATAAGAACAGTAAACAAGAAGAAACAGTAAAATAAAAGGATCAATAAACACAAGAGTGAAGAACAAATGAAAAGTAAAAATAGAGCATGAGGACAGTATCATTATGGAGCAGATAAGTAGCACAGAATGAAGAATTATAAGGATGAAGACATGGAAATGTGTGGCAAATGGAAAGCAGCCAGTTTAAAACAGATAATAGGAAATACTAATTCAAGAAGAGAGTGGAGTGTTTACAGAATGTGCTGCTGGAGGTGGAGGAAAAGACCAACAAAAGGATTTGAAAGTTGCCTTGGAAAGATGAAAAAATAACAATAGTTAGTGTCACATTTCTTGGGCCATAGGTGGTTTTCTGTCACTATATATGTACAGTCAGATGCTATTACTTACATTAAATGTTTATATATTATTTATACAGGAACGTCCTGTATGGTTTCTCATATCCATAAATGTGTATTCCTGTATCCAGCTTTCAGGAGGGAAACAGTATTTGCCATATGATAGTCTGTCTTGAGTACCATGCAGATGGAAGACAAATGCACCTGACTAGTTTTGTAAAATTACAAGAAGTATGGAATGAATAGAGTTATATGGATATTCCATAATCAGGCTTTCCTCACAGATACAGATTATGACCTAAATCAAAGGTTGTGCCCCCAGCACAGTAGTAATAGTAATAGTAATAGTAGTCCTGTCCCTGTGAAAACACATTTTTTGAAGGAGAAGGGCAAAAAGATCTACACTTACACTCAGGTGGCAGGAATTAGCCCAATTTTAAGTTGAAATAATCAGTGTTTTGTATTATTGATTTGCATGAAATAGCTGAAAATAAAAGTAAGAAATCAAACCTGAAGACAGGAAAGTGCATCCATGTTAAATGCTGTTTTCGTATTTTGAAATCTGTCAAGTATGTGTTACTTGTAACAATGATGAAGAGTGAAGCATTTCTCTACATGCATTACCCACATTTTTTTCATAAACAGGAAGCAAGTAACTTACTAAGAAGTAATTCCAAGTCTTGTCAAAAAAGTACAGAACTGAAGTGTTACATGCTAGCACCAGTACCATATGAGGAAAGGCTTTCCACATCATTAAAGGGAACTTTTTTGTTCAGCTCAAACCTCTTCAGACACATAGTGCTCAAAACTAACTTCAACAAGAAAAACTAATTATGTCATTGCTCTGCTTGGTAGGTGAAAGATGCATATAGAATATCATTATGAGGTTATGAGGACAGATGCAGCAAACAAAACAAAAAAGCAAAAAAAAAAAAAAAAAAAAAAAAAAAACAAACAACAAAACCCCAAAACTGAGTGTGTTCCAGCATAGCTCTTGCAAACTGTAACCTTACACTAAAACAAAAAGAAATCATTAAAAAGTAATCATTCATACCTAACAAACTGCTGCTTTTATTTTATCCCTTAAGGAGCCTTCCATTTATTTTAATAGCAAATTTCGTCTGACAAGTACACCCATATATTATTACTTCCATATATCCTTCTGATTCTACTCACTCCATTACTAGCTGTGAAGACCACAGCCTTGCACTCAAAACAGAATTCTTGAGGCAGACGCCAAGATCTCAAAAAGGGTGTCTCTACATAAAACATTTTTCTAATTAAAGTTGATGCACTTTTTCCTTTTTCAACTCCCATCTGTGAAGTAGAATGAAGAAAGGCTAGACATTTATTTCAAAACTCTTATGCATTAGGTTTCAATCTGAACAGACATACAATGTTAAGAAAAGTAAAGGGAGGTGGAGGTGGTGCATGCAGGGAATACCTGCAGGGCACGAAAGCTCCTGTAGTTCATATGCAAGACAATACAAAAGCACACGTCTTCATCAATGTACAGACATTTGCCTGAGTATGGCAGCCTTTGTTTTGTACATTGCCTTGAATAAACAGTGTAACTTATAAAGATCAGGGAGATCAGTTCTGGGTTTGTGACAATGTATATTTATCATACACCACACAATTGCCAGAATGTAGGTGGAGCAGAGACCTTTACTAGGCAACATATGGCAAGCAAGGAAGCAGCATCAACCACTTGGTTACTGGGGAATGGCACCCTGTATGTACATAAACAAAAACTATGAAACAGAAAAGTGGATAGATACTTGGTCAGAATCCTCCCATACCCATCAGTCAAGAAAACAGCATATGTCCTTTGCAGAAGAATGCTGTTTTGCACACACAACCTCACCCCCCACCAGGATGCAAAAAGAAACAGCTGAGTATTTTACATTGCATTCCAGAATACATGCAAGTAGTGAGGGGTATAGTATTGTGTCCTTAAGAGCCTCTTTATACCTAATATACACAAGCCACACTGTAGGGAATTAGGTAAGCATGGAAAGGTTTAAGGTCTGCTTCAGATTATAAGAGAGTTCCTCACCTAACAATAACAGTACAGGATAATCATGCAGGAATCATACACTGTACAGGGAACACTTCTAACCGCTTACAAACAGATGCACAATGATGCTGATGTTAATAGTTGTGGGAACTTCATGACTAACTAATCAAGTAGCTTATTGATGGGGAAGGTGGTAGAAAATGGGGGAGGGGACAAAATTCCACAATGCCCTGTATCAGTGTATGAATATTTACAAAGGGGGTACACAGGGAACAGCTTTTTCTGTGCTGAGTGTAGATCATGTGTGTCAATCAGCATTGTTGTGCATAAGCATAATCACCATATAAGGAGATTTGGTGTCTGTATCTTGCAACAGACTATCTCATTTTTGATTATGGTGTGCTGAATTACTATATGCTTGCCAGAAGTATGTTCCAAGTGCATTACTTGGACCAACCAATTCCCAACTGAATTACTTTTGACTAGCACATATGTTGGGTTTTTATTAGAATGTCATGTCATTTTATCCATAAGGGAGTCACAGTTCCTATATGTAAGGATGCGTACGAGTGTGTTCAAAATCTTCATCCATACATTGTATATCAGGACAACTGTAGTGTTTTTACTGTCTATGGGGGGGGTATTAATATCTTTGTGGGAATTAGTGGTGAATAGTTGGGTGGTACTATCTATTTATGCAAGATAGGATGCTGCTACATGAGGGCTGTTACTATTTGGAGATTGTAGAAATATTTACAGTTTAGAGAATACCCCAAGTTCCTCACTAAACATCCAACTTCTGGGTTTTGCTGGAGTCTTGGCTAGTCTAGGTGAGCCATGTTGGTGTAGAGTTGTAACGAACCATCTGGCATCCAATGGCATCCAATGCAAATATAACTGTCCTACAAGAGTGCAGAACTATATTGTGTGATGGGTGTTTGATGAATACCTAGGAAATTAGGATAACATCTACTGCACAGTGTTCTCAGATGGTGGCATTTATTAAGGTGACAGAAAGTTTACTTATTCTTCAAAGAGGGTTGCAGTGAATCTGACGTTTTTGTACAATAATAACTTGTGGGTATATGGTCTTTCCCAGCATTCTTATCATTTAACTTTTCCCCTGGTAGTGCTCCTCCTTTATACAGCCTTAAGGTTGGCTACTCCCTGCATAGGTTATATATAGACTGCAATAGGCAGAGGCCTTCTCATAGTTTCTCACTGGTCTGGAACAAAAGCATTTTATTAGGCCTAAAAGTAAGCTTCCTGTGTATATTGAAGTAATATAGGCCTGTTGTTCTTAAAAATGTTAAGTAGCCATCTTTACTTATTCAAAAATAATTTGTGCACAATAGTAGCTTATTGTTGTATTTGCGAGATGCTTTAAGAAAGGAAAATAGATTACATCATTTTAGGATTGTCTCAGGAATACTTTGTTGTATTTATGTAATTCTATCCTCAAGAGATATGCCTCCAACATAGGAGGTTTTGTGAGATGAAATACTGGTTGGTTCTTGCCTCAAGGGAGGTTTATAGACCTGTTACTTTTACTGCTAGTACAGCACAGTGGGCAAAGTCAGATCCAGCAGCTGCCTAGGCCTGGTGCTGGCTGAGAAGTCCCTGCTTGGCCATAAAAAAAAAATAAATAATACACTCATGCTACTGTAGTATTGTTTCTTTTGGCAGCGGTGTAATCTTTCTCTTCAGGAAGTCTCTTTCACTATCTCAGAATTTGAGCAAAATGAGGAACAGTACATTTATTGAAAATACATCATGCAACCCATCAACCTACAAGAGAAATGCTGGGATTTGTAGTCAAATAGCATGCAGTGAAGCACTAGTTAGCAGCTATGTGAAGGTGCCAGAATTAATGGACAAATGTGTAATGTTTGCTAACAGCTTGGACTGCCCACTGGATGCAATTATCCCTTTCTAGGAGCAACCTGGGGACAAGGTCTATTAAAGTGACTAGGTTACATTCACAAAGTAGACAGATGAAGGATGTGGGAATAAAACTCTGCACTACATGAAGCAGCTCATCACCAGATCATAACTTTACTCATCTGCACTAAGTACCAGGCAAACTATTGTAGCCCAATACAATGCATGTCACAACCATGCTCCTGCAACAAGTTAAATTAAGACTCGATTCATGACATTAAATTTGTAGACTACAGTTTATTCACAGCAAAATAATACACATACTGTCATACAGTCAACAAAACAAGGAACTCAAAGATCATATCAAAATAATTTGGCCCATATGATGATGCTCCTGTGTATTACAATTGGTTCCTTCCTTTACACCATAAGAACTTCTGGACACAGGAAGTATTTACACACACTCATCACCAGTTACAGCACCATGTATGATTGCACATACTCATATATTTGATTGTGATTAAATAAATGAGCGAATACATAAACAATGACCTAGAAGTATATTTCAGCTCACTGCTGTGACAACCCCACACTGCAACCTATGGCATCCCCATGCCATCCCAAACTTTTAGCTCAAGAATCAGAGAGAAACACCCAAAATCAGGAACAGATTTGAAATATTTCTCCAGTATACTTAGAAAGTTTAGAATGACAAGCTTTGCATTAGCATGTATTTTCTGAAAAAAAAAATGCTATAACTCACATTCTATTGATATTTAGTAACCGCAATTCACAATTTAACAAAAATACAGACATTTTACAAGGAATAGGCCAAAATCCCTCTCAACATCATTGCTAAAGAATTCTGGACAATGCTAAAAGTAATAGGAAGACAGAGGCTCAGAATCCACATATCTTAAATATTTATTTTATCTGTTGATATAGGTAAACTCACTAGACAAAGTGTCACTTTTCAGAGGCAAATCATTAGCATCATCAGAGTGACTAAATCAAAGTCACATGGTAGGCAAATGGGGTTTGAAGGATTCAAACCCTGTGATTTTGACTACAGTAAACAGTTCATTAACTGCTCAGATCCTAAGTACCCGATAACTCTAACTCATTTTAAAAGTTAACTGTACAATAACATACATTTTCTGAACAATTAGAATGATGACACTCTAATAACTGTCATTGAATGATTGTAATCTTTAGTAATTTACCAAAAAACAGAAGTTAAAAAGGTACTGGGTATAATCATGAGACAAAACCAGCAATGTCCTGCAAAAATCAATAAAAAAGTTAAAATGCAGACCACTCAAATTCACTTAAAAAATGTCAACAGAGAAATTGTTTTTGCATCCACATGTATTTTCTAAACAAGAACCATGCATTACTGACTAACTGTAATTCTCAGTAATCCACCAGAAAATAAATATGTTAATAAAATTCTGGCATTTGATGCAGAGGATTAAGGATTCAAGCTCTTAAGTAGCTGCTTTCTGTTGTCAAGGATACAGGATTTCAATCTCTATATCCCAATTTATCTACTATGTGACTCTGAGTAAGCTATTTACCTTGAAAGTGTTCCTGGATTTTCCCTGCCTATTGTGTGACTCTGAGTCAGTTACTTAACCAAAGAGTGCTCTTGGATTATCCCTACAATTGTAGGATTATAGCTGAAATTTCCCATGTTTCTGAAATTTGGCATGGTGACTTACCAGTTCACTTGAGGTGGTCTCATGTCTGCCTATCTCAGTAGTACCTTGGGCACACACACACACACACACACACACACACACACACACACACACACACACACACACATCTCAACCTTCAGACATTAAAAACAAGTTCTTGAAAAGTAGATACATCCCAGGCAAAAATCTGGATATCTAATTAGCATACAATTTGAATAACAAATAACAGATAACTCTTCACATTTCCAGTAAAAATTCAGAATTCTATTCAGAAATAAACTTAAAAAAACAGAATGTGACAAAAATGGTAGAAAAATATCAGCATATTTTCAAAGTGATAGTATAAAATCTATATATTTTAATAAACTGTATTGTAATATTCTACCACACAATGTCCTTTATTTTTCTACTTCAGATAAGATGTGAGTCCTCTTTGTTTAGATCATTTTGCCATTTTTATGTGCTGGTCATGTAGTGTGATGTTCTGTGTTTACACAGCTTCAAAAATAAATAAACAAACAAATAAATCAAACAAAACTTCTGTCAGCCACAGATGCAAATGAATATATGAAAAAAAAAACACCTCAAGGGCAAATGACACCGAATGGACCATACTGATTAGTTCAATTTGTTAAACATTTTCATCTTTATAGTAAATTAACCCATAATATGTATTTAAATGGGACAGTTCAATGAAGATGCAAGCTGGTAACATAACTGTCCTGCATTTTGTAGCCACGCCCCATAGCAAGAATGATGCTGTACAAAAACACCATGCTCCAGGATGCCTCTTTCTCATTGGGTGTAAATTCAAGCCAATGACAGAGAAACAAAGCACAGCTGCCAAGCAGTAATCAGGATTGGGTATGCAGGGACCCCTCCCAGCCAGTTCTGGGCCCTAAGCAGATGCCTAGGTTGCCTTGTGCTGGATCTGGCCCTGCATACCTCCATTAGGTAGATATCTGTGCAGTGTGAAGCAGCTCTGATTCATTCTGCAGAGACTCCCACCCCTGAAAGACATAAGTATGGGCTATAAAAATAAAAAGCAAACTTAATACTTTTGGAACTCTGCCCCATCCCAAACATGAGCAGTTTGGATGTTTATGAATCCTGAACTACACGATTAATGTAATTAAACAGCACATGAGGAAGGCCATTTGCATGGGCCCTCTCTCAAGATATACCACATTTGCATGTGGCACTCTTAACCTTGCTGTCTAGGCCACACAGTGGTGATCCTAGGGTGTGAGATAGGGTCTATGAATCAAAACAACCATTTAAATTATGCAAAACAGCTTGTGCTCCTTCTATTTACTATGCATATAACTATGAATTCCCCTCCCCTGCTTTCAAAAGCTGAAAGCAAAGTATTGTTTATATCAGAAAACTGAAAGGAAAAAACAAAGAATGCAAAATGCTAGCAATAAGCAATGAGGTGATTACCCAGCCAGAGGATATAGTGAATGTGCTTGCAGGTCCATACCTCAGGAGATAGAATAAAGGAAAGCAATCAGAGGAGCTGTGAGTGACAGCAACAGCTAAATTATTATTAAGTGTTAATAATAAGAAAAAAAGCAAAAAGAATACAGCAGAAACCAGATTAAGCTGAAGTACGTTAGATGGGGAGCAGGATATGAGTGTAGTAGGAGAGACTAGGTTAAATTGTTGATGTGCAAGTAGCAGCTAGTACACATGTATTTGCAGCAGCAAATAATACAAACATACAAAAACATGAAATTGCAAACTAGATGGGTTGAAGTGGCCGAGGTGAAGAAGATAAGACACATGCCTTATCTATGGTTGTGTGCTGTAGTAATAATGATTCACAAAGAGGCAACAGTCACATTACACCCAAACAATTTTAGACCTATCAGCCTGGCCAGTATTCTATGCAAAAATGTAGTGCAGCTTACACAACATGACATAGAGGACCTACTCTGGTTAAATATAGAGCACTATAGGTTTGTTAAAGGATGAGCTTGTCATTTGAGTCTTATGATATTCCTGCAAAAGTAACAGCATTTCTTGATGAAAGGCTGATGCTGCATACTGCTTATGCTTAGTATGCTTATGATTTTGATGTTATTTCACATAGGAGAATAATTGACAACTTAAAAACAAATGTCAGTCCATACATAATTCAATTACTAAAATGCTGGTAAAGCAAAAATACTTTGCAAAACAAGGTGCACAGGGTAACTTGTCTGTTCCAACTTGGGCAAGCAGTGGTGGCCTACAAGGGTCTGTACTTGAACCATTTCTATTGGACTGTTCTTTTCAGATGTAAAATGTAGAAATAGTCTTTGGATAACCAAATAATTCAGCTGACTGCAAACTAGGAAACAGCATTACTTAAACAAAAGATGACAAAGTAATCCAAGATGAAGTACAAAACAAATACACCTGGTACAGTAGTAAATATCTCATCTTTAATGTTAGTAAATGTTTCATTATGAGATTTGGCAAAATTGACATACATTTTTATTTCAAAATAAGTGGTCAAACCTAGAAATGACTCAATCATTAAACCTCTAGAAACAAGAGTAAACAACACTTTAGGCTTTATTCAATGTGTACCTTCCAAAGTCAAAAAAATCATATCTATATTTCATCCAGTTCTAAGAGGTATTTTTAGTTACTCCCCGGAGATCACTATAGGTCACTGATCTGGGCCTTTATTAAATACAATGCTGCTTTGAGTAGTCTTCCAACCTTCAAACAAGCCACCTAAGGGAAAAGCTACAGTGACTTCTTACTAATTAAAGTCAAAGGGTAGGGAAGTAAGTTAAACAAAAAGACTTCAAAAAATGTCATTGTATTCTATTTCTCAAAAGTTATTGAGCGATAACATCTGTCTGGTCTACAAGGCCTTCTCTGATGCAATTCTATCTGAAAATCTTTGCATGGAGCACTAATTTAGGGGAGCTAACACAATATCAGGGAACCTAATACTGAAAACAAATATCAATAATAGATAAAAGCATGATGGATGCATTGCATGGCATCTTCCAATATTTTGGAATAAGCTTCTCCTTACATGCCGAATTCAATCTTGAAATGCATATGGAAAGAGGAAAATGTCAACCAGTGATTATGGTAGACAAGCTTACAAGGTTCTTGAATGCTAGTAGGCCATGTGCTTGACAACTGAACCTATGAATGTATAATAAAGAAAAACAAAATAACATTTTTTGGGGGAGCCCCATGTACTCCCATAGACAATTTACTTAAATCTATTAACTGCTGAGTTCTACAACAACAAAGACAGTACAAAGACCGCCCACAATGAAATGTCACTCTGCTCCCTGCCATTATATAGCAAACTGCAACCACATTTCAAACAATAAACAGAATGTTACCTTCAGCCTTACCCACCCCCCCAAATAAAATCACAAAAAAAAAAATTAAAACAAATGACGTTTCAATAAAAAAGTAAAATCAATATAACTGCTGCACTGAATCTTGGTGATGAATCTGTCATATAATTTCACAACACTGAAATTTCTTGAAAAATTTATTGGTGAATACTAAGCTAACTGCCCTGAAGGGCCATTTTGAGTCTAGTTGATAATCTGAGCTGAGGTCATAATCAAACCCTGTATCTTATGTTTATGAGGAGAAAACCTTAACCATTATGCTAAACCCACCCCATAAAAGTGGGATAAGGGAGTTGTGTGCAATGCTAAATGTATTTTCCTCAGGGAAAGTGAAAACACCAATTGTTACAAACACACAAGTTCCTCAAGTTGAGCATCAAATCTCCTACCTATCAAGTTACACAATCTTGAGAGCACAGTATTAGTCACAAGTGCCACAGAAGTTGTGTTCTGTTTAACTGCTGCACTGAAACTCGGTGATGAAATAGATACTGGTAAAATAAAAAATTCCCATAATGGTCAAAATTTCAAGTCAGTTTATTTGCACATAATTCAAGAATTTGAAATAAATAAATAATTTAATATCAAGACCTTTCAAAAGTATTACAAACAAATATCCACACTTTGCAAGTTATATGAAATTAAGTAAACATTGCAATATTGTACTATGCTGTGATGGCTCAGACAGATATGAAAACCCAATTTTATATAAGCTAGGCAAGCTCATTTCTGTTCTGCTGCTTAGCTATTACATCAAAATGCATGGCACATCCATTATAGCTCTAAATAGCTTTAAGTGAAAACAGTAGTTTTCAGACATGTATCTTAGTCAATAAGTAGTCTAGCCTTATGTGAAAAGCATATATTGCTTTGTAAAGCCTACATGTTCTCAGATTTGTTCTCACTACAAGTCTGGATTTTTGTTTGTGAAACCTTATCTGGTCATAAAGTATAAGTACTTTTGTGAGGCTCCCTATTACGTTGTTGCAGATGCAGGTTGTCAAATGCATCTTTGTCGAACTGAAAAGTGCGAAAAGGCAAAATAGCGAAGCGGCTTTTCAACGAATTCTTTCCCTGGGAAAGAATCCGCTTGGCCACTTTTGCTACTTTTGCTGTTTTCGGAACTGTAGTACTATCTCGGAGTTTGTATATTTAAGTAGGGGGTTATGGGGGGCACAGCCCCCCATGTCAGGAGGTATGGAAGGCAAAACCCCCCACATTATGTAATGCTTCACAGTTTTTTTTTTGTTTCTTTCGGAACAGCGATTTTTTTTCCATTGGAAAAAAATCGCTGTTCTGAGGTTTCGACGTTGTAAGCTTTTGCTTACATGAGGTTGATTATGTGTCGTTCGCTCTTCTGAGTGTGCAATATCATAATATAGAACCCTTTTGTTTAGCTGCTTCTTTAACAGGTGAGTTATCTAGGGATACAGTAGTATGACTCTCCACCTTTTAATGAGATGAAAGCCTTGGTCAAGCTTTTGGTGTGATTACTGTGATAATAATGTTGTTGTTTGTTTTTAGTTCATAGGTTCATAAATATATACTAGGCTAATGACCACCAGGGCCTTTATAAGCCTAGCCATGCAACCCAACTCAGTTGTGTCCCTATGTATCATGGGCATTTATTAGGAGGGGGTATGTTAGTCAGGAAGCTTCTAGAGGTTATGTGGGGGGGTATGTTAGTTGGGCATTACTGTATGCCTCTATCAGAGACCTGGGGACCAGACCCACAGCAAATTTCCAATTTTCCATCCATTGGTCAAGGTTACAAATAAGGTTAGGGATGGACTGTTCTTCACATGGATGGGGAGCTTGTTCCAAGGCATGGGATCCCCTGAGATGCATATCTGTCTTGCCAACATGTTTGACGTATGTCACAAGAAAAATTTAAATTCTTGGATCTAGTGGTTCTGAAGTTGTTTGTTTTGCAGATGTGCAAAAGGTCCATCAGAGCTGGATCTGAGGAAGCTTTGTATACCAGGCATAGATCATCTCTGTAACCTGTAGGAGACTGAATACAGGGACAGAAGTTTAAGGTGGTCCGTCTAGGACAATGTGTTCATACCCTGGATTTTAGTGGTAAGGAACCTTTGTGGGTGTTCCAACTGTTGCATATGTCTAGTCAGGTACGTGGCAAAGGGGGCATTATACTCAATGATGGGTTTGATAAGAGCCGAATAAATGGACTATGATTGCCTTGGACCTGGATGCCATGCCCTGACTTAAAAGTTGGGCGGTATGAGAATGATTTTCTTACTACTTTTGCCACATGTTGTTCAAAGACCAGATTACTGTCTACATATGTCCCCATATTCCCGACTACTGGGTCAACTCTTAGGGGTGTCTCATCAATGCAGTAATCAGCTTGGGTGGCAGTGTTCCTGAAAGGTACTGTAATGCATTTCTTGGCAATGAGTTTTAATAAGTCACTTTGGCACCATTCATTTATCTGGGTTAGACCCTCTTGTAAGATGATTGTGTCATGAGGAAATCTATGGTACCTCCAAATTCCCAGATATCTGCAAACTTGGTGTGCCAAAGGCCCTTGACATTAGACTTTACCTCCAAGAAGTAAACGCTAAAAGGCCCCAGCACACAGCCTTTAGGTACCCCACTGGTGACCGGTCTCTTAGTGGAGGTGGTGTCACAAATCCTGACTTTCTGGGTCCTATCTGTGAGCTAGTTGGCAATCCAGTGAGTTATGTATGGATTTATGCCCAGTTCTGTGAGTTTGCCAACTATACACGAGTGAGGTATTGTATCAAACACCTTAGCCACGTCCAGTTAGGTGGTATGCATTGTTTTCTCCTCATCCATTGCCTTAGTACATAGAATTATACTAGGCTAATAACCACCAGGGTCTTTACAAGCCTATCCATACAACCCAGCCCAGTTTTGTCCCAGAGTTCCTTGGACACCTGTATTGTGGGGTATGTTAGTAAAGAAAGAAGTCAACCACGTTTAGTAGGCATGACCTTCTTTTGACAAAGCCATACTGGAGTGGGTCCAGTGTCTGAAGATTCCTTCTGTCTTTGCTTATCATTTTCATGATAATTATTTTATGCCTTTGCATGTTTGACTAGTCAGACTAACAGTTTTGTAGTTTATGGGGTCAATTGATGGTCCACCTTTGTGAAATGGGATAACCATTGCAGTTACCCATGGTACAAAGCCTGTTTTTTTTTTTAACACCTTTATTGAATTATCACTTGTGACACAGGCAAACTCACATTTATATAAAAGTAATCAAGCCATATTAACAAGTTCACATTTATAAATGTTATACATTACATGTGTTATTATATATCATATAGCCTAAACAACATTACATACATTGTTTAGTTCCTGCCTCTTTTTAAACCTCATTCTCTCCAAAACATTTTTCTATATGTATTTGCTACTACAATTTCCATTTTTTTCTATGTAATTTATTCCTACCCTTTTCTAAAGATCCCACTTCCTGTTCTTTTATCTCTGTTATAATATTCACTACAAGTATAGTCGGCTTAGATTTTTGATTTTCATTTTATAGTAATTGCTTTTTTGGCAGCTACTAGAATTAAACTTAACAAGGTTTTACTGTGTCTAGACAATTCAGATCCTGTGTCCCAGCTCAAAAAAATAATTTCCTTAGTTACACTCAATTGCTCACCCTGAATTACTGACAGAGTACTCTGAAGGGAAATTTTAGAGTCTACCAAGTCATTATACTTTGAGATCACAAGTTCCTAGGTAATTATTTCTTTCCCATTACGCCTCCAGCATTTGCCATCTACCTGAGGAAAAGTTCTTTGGAGTCTGCTTGGGGTATAAAAGTATACAACAAACACTTCCAGCTAAAAATCTTAAATTTTCAAAATTTTGTTGCATATTTGGGAGCTATGCATATGTCCTCCCATTGTTTCTTTGTGAATTGCATATCTAATCGCTCTTCCCAATCTTTTCTGACCTCTTATGATCAATTCATAAAGTTATTGTGCAATATTTTATATGCCTTACCAATTATCCCTTTTTAACAGCAGTTTCTGTTCTATATTTGATTAAAAACTCAACCAGTGCAGGTCTTTCAATTAGGATTCCCCTATCCCATTCTCATTGTCTGTACTTTCATATTGATCCTTGATAGGGAAGGCAATCACTAGCCTGCAGTCTATTAGTTCCCATTAACTTGGGTCTTTTGCCATCCCCCTCTTGCTTATTCTCTGTACCCCTAATTGCAGACACCCTATCAGCAGAATCTCCTTTCACCATTCCCATTTTGGCTTAGTTCTTAGTATACTTTCTACTTCTTTATGAATATAGTGTTCTGTATGATTGCTTCTATTCTCCTTAAGGATCTGTGTCCAAAATCTCATTCTTTCCATATTTCTTGAATTATTACCTGCTTCATCATCATCCCTTTCCACACTGAATTTCAGTTTTCTGCTTGTGGTATGTATAACAGCCTTGACTGTAGCTCTAAAATATCCTGTCAAATCAGGTAATTCAAAAATTCTTTGTTCTACTGGGAGGCTCAGCTTGACGCTATAGTTGAAAAGTCTCAAGTGGTCTTGATAGGTCATGTTTCAAGTTATTTAGGAGGCATCCCGGGATATTGCTGTGACCCATCAGGGCTGTGTTTCTGACATTAGCCAGCACCGCCAGGCCCTGCTACCTGTTAATAGTTGGAGGAGGAATATGCAAGTAGGTATTTCATGGAGGGGAGGGGGGGAGGGTTGCTGAAGTTTTGGCAGAATTTGTCAGCCAGCAAATTCTCTGTGTCACTCTGCTCAGTCAGGGTGGCACCAATGACCACCAGTTTAGCACACCTTTGAGGTTTTGGACAGAGCTGTAGAAGGCCTTGTGGTTGTCTTTAAACTGTAAGGCTATCTGGACCTTGGAAATGGCCTTGTCAGACTTAATTAGTCCTCTTAGTTTCCTGTTTAGTTTAATTACAGAGCTCCTGTCATTATGGGAGTTACTCTTCCTGATTTTAGCCCTCATGTTTTTACCTTTTGTTATATACCCTATTAAGATTAAGATTCCACTAGTGTGACTTTGTTTTAGAATTTGTTTTGGGTGTACTTCTAGTAGGTACAGCAACTTCTATGCAGCCTTTTACATGGTTATACTGGGTTTCATTGAACAATTCCACATAGGTTGCTGTGAACTTGAGGGGGAGAGTTGGGAGGAGTATTTAATTTTGAGAAAATAGTTCCTGTTACAGGGTTTTCAGGGGTTACTAATTTGATTTTTATTTCGAAGGAGACAGCTTTGTGGTCCAACCTTACTAGTGAGGATGTGACACTGGGTGGAGGGGTCTTATATTGAGCATCAGGTTCAATATGTTCAAACCTCTGGTGGGTGTGTGTACCATCTGGTCATGTGTATCTGTGTTATTAAAGTCCAGAAATCATTGCGCCTGTGAGTATGAGGCAGTATGTTTTGTATGCTTCCCAGTCTACATAGAGGTAAAGTCTTACATAAATAGGGTATTCAGTTTAATGCTTAGTGTCTCCAGTAAGTCTAGGTACAAGCTATGGGGTTCTAGGGAGACAGAAGGTGACCTATAGCTTGCTAGGATATGGTGTGGGGGGAACACTTCATAAGCTCGAAATACTGAAATCTCGAATTTCAGAACCTTGAGCTCATAAAGTGGAAGGATTGGAAGATCTCAACCCCAAAAAGCACGAAATTCAAAATCTCAAATGCGGGAGATTTTGAATTAGCGGTTCTGGTGTTTCACTGTGTTCATGGATTCAGGTAAGTGTTTAAGTGTAAGGGTGTTAGGTAGGGGCTGTAGTGTGTGTTGTTACTGTGATGAGTGTGTGCGAGAGAAATGTAGTTTGCGTGGTGGTGTTTTGTGTGTGTGTATGTAGTGCGACCTTAGAGTTAGAATATTTAAGTGGGGGGTGTGGGGGGCCCCCTGCATATAATAAGGGTAGGTGTGTGTGCTTGTTTAGTTCTGTGCATGTGTGTTGTATTGGTGTTTGCAAGTGTTGGGAGTTTGAATTTCGCAGTTTTGCGGTTTCGAGATTTAGGGCTTCGTGATTGTGTGGTTTTGGGTATTTGGATTTTCCACTTTATTGGCTTGAGATTCTGAAATTCGAGATTTCAGAATTTTGAGCTTATAAAGTGAATCCGGTGTGGGACTTTGTCTATGGTGATTTGCACATGGATAAATTCTAACGCACTGTTTAAGAAAATTATTGAACTGGTCCTTTGGTCTTTCACAAATTTATATATATATATATATATATATATATATATATATATATATATATATATATATATATATATATATATATATATATATATATATATATATATATATATATATAAACATTGGGTAAGACAGCGATTTAGGTCGTAGCCTGCTATAGGTCCCCAACCATGTCCCAAGACTCACACACCACGTTCCTAAACACCCTGGAGAATATTAGGGTCCAACCTAACACTCTCATATTGGGCAACTTCAACTACCCCTCCATTAACTGGGAAAACTACTCATGCACCAATACACTTGCCCAAAGTTTCCTGGAATTCATTAATTCCAATGCCCTGGATCAGCTCGTTCTTACCTCCACTAGAGGTAGCAACATCCTTGACCTGGTCATTACTAACATGGGTGACCATTGCTCTACACCAATAGTCAACTCCTCCCTGGTTAGATCTGATCACAAACTAATCACCTTGGAAATCCACATGCCCCCCCCCCCCCCTCGCAAAGGTAACCACCATGAAAAACTTCTCCAAAGCTAACTTTGGGCAACTAAAATCAGAGGTGGCTAACTTCACGGCATCCATGCAAATGGAGATTAGTTGCATGACTGCCAAATCGTACATCAATGCACTGTACAAACACATACACAAATGCATGGATCTCGACATACCCAATAGAACCAAGACGCTCTCCTTCAAAACAAGGAAGAAAATCTGGTGGTCCCCTGTCATAAACAAACTCTACAACAGAAGGAGGAAACTGATGCGGAATAAGGTGAAGTCCCAAGACTGGAAAAACTCCCTTATCAGCCGCAACAAAAAGTTGAGTTCCTTCATCAAATCCTCTAAAGCTAACTATGAAAACAGAATTGCAGCAGATAGTAAAGACAACCACAAGGCCTTCTATAGTTATGCAAAGAATCTCCACGGCAATACCCAGATTTTCTCTGAGCAGATATTGCCAATATACTGGCCGACAGATTCAGTGCCAACTTTACCCCCACCAAGGACCAGTCACAATACCAGTAGACTGCCAGGCACCCAGTATTACTGCTGCACAGGTTAAAACAGCACTGTCCAAGGCCAAGAATGCAGCTTCTATGGGACCTGACAATATGCCTGGCTGTGTTCTACATGAACTACAGAGTGAACTGGCAACTCATCTGTGTGCCCTGTTCAATCACAGCCTCACATCAGGCTTTGTCCCTACTAAATGGTGCACTGCTACAGTCATCTCTCTCCACAAAGCAGGAGCGACTACAGACCCATTAGACTGATGAGTCTGATATGCAAAGCTATGAAATGCATAATCATGGACCTAATAAACAAGGATATATGAAATCTCCAAACCACAGTTTGGTTTTGTGAAGGGTAGATCATGCCTGCTCAATCTGGTCAACTTCTATGAGTCAGTCACCAGAGCTGTGGATGAAGACAAGGTGGTTCATACAGCCTACCTTGATCTGGCCAAGGCCTTTGATACTATTCCCCACTCAGGAATCATAGAAAAACTCAGTAAGCTAGTCATCAACTCCTATATCACTAGGTGGGTTGCAAACTGGCTCTCAGGTAGAACCCACAGTGTGAAAGTAGCTGACTCCAAGTCAGACTGCCAACCAGTCATGAGTGAAATCCCACAGGGTTCGATCCTGGGTCCTCTCCTGTTTGGTATCTACTTCTCCAGGCCAACATGAAGGGCCTCTGGCTGACAAAGTTTGCAGACGATTGCAAGTCAGGAGCTATTATTACCTCCAAAGTGACGTTGACATCCTACAGAAAGACCAACGACTGGTGTCAGATCCATGGCCTTAATCTCAATGCCAAAAAATGTGTCGTCATCCCCTTTGGGAAAAACTTGGTTCCCATGAATTACCACATCAATGGTAGTCTGCTGAACACAGAAGGTTTTATAAGAGATCTGGGAACACAGGTTGACAGCAACCTCTCTTTTGACCACCACATTGCCACTGTGGTCAGAAAGTCCTTCTATGTGGCACATCTCATTACTAAGGGTTTTGCATTCAGGAAGAAAGAAGTCATTGTCTCCCTCTACTCTTCCCTCATTAGGCCAGTCATTGAGTACAATACCCCATTTGGCATGTACCTCACTAAACACCTGCAACAACTGGGGAGGCCGCAAAAGTACCTCACAAAGAGGATCCTAGGCCTTAAACATTTGTCCTATATGGACAGACTTAAAAAACTCCAGCTATTTTCTAAGGCCTTCTCCAGAAAATAGTTGGAGTTTTTTATGTCTGTCCATATAGGACAAATGTTTGTCTCATATGTACTGCAGTGGTGGTGCTGCGGTAGCGTTGTCGCCTCACAGTTAGACGTTGCACATTCGATTCTCAGTTAGAGCGTCTTCTGTGTGTCAACATGCATGAATGGGCATTCCTTCATTGAAGGTTGTGCATTAGGCCTGGCAAGCCAGCACATAAAAATCTACTGCCAATCATTAGCAGACCGGAGTTCTGCTGTGGCGACCCATAACCGGGAAAAGCCGAAAGACAGTTTATTGCCTACTTAGAGGCGATCTCTGCTTGACTTGCAAAGCCATGTCTGACCCAGCTCTGTTAAAAATGCTACATTTAAAGAAATCCCAATCCCGCCACACCACACGCCAACCTCATTACCACAATCAACAAAACATGTTATAGGGACAGGTTCATAACCCAGAGACTGCCCATGCTATGGAAGAGACTTCCTATACATGTCAAGCAGAGCAACTCACTGGCCATCTTCAAGAGAAATCTTGATGAGTGGATGGAAATAGAAAATTCACCCCAGGGATCACTCCAGTGGCTTTACTCGACAGAGGCACTGGGAACTAAGGTCAGGAGGCACGAAGCCAGTGTAATCCTATGGGCTAGGCTTGTAAAGGTTCCAGGGCCATTAGCCTAGTACATACCTATGAACTGGTCTATATTATGTGATCGAATGGTCAAATATTCGAACATGTAATAGTCAACCTATAATAATCGAACTGCCACGATGTCAAACAGAACATAAAAAAAGAAAAACCAACCCAAATAAACAATTTGAATGCTCTATGCAGGGGGGCAAGCCCCCCTGCACCCCCCACACACCCCGCTACTTAAATATACCAACTCTGAGATCACACTACAGTGCAGACAATGGAAAACTTCCATTTCCACACTGTATGGAGATCTCCATTGAACTGTTCAACATTGTGGCGGTTTGATTATTATGGGTCGACTATTACATGTTCGAATATTTGACCATTTGATCACGTAATATAGACGCCTATGAACCTATATATATATATAAATAATAACAGATTGATTGACTGTGAACAAACATCTAGAACAGACAGTACATAATTTGACATTCTGGTAGTATAATACTTTTGCAGTATGCAGTCATTACAATACATTGTATTTGCACTAAAATAACTAGGTTTAGATAAGGTTGTCAAAGAGAGTTAAAAGCACAAAGCTCATAAAATATACAGTAATTATACATTGCAATTCCTTAGGAGGCCAGCTGCTTAGAGGTGATTTTGGTTAGCCAAACACAGTAAAATATATGGATCACATTAAAATGTACAGTTGTCATATATTGCAATTCCTTTGGGGGCAAGCTGCTTAAAAGTGATTTTTCTTAGCCATGGTTAGAACAAGAGCATCCCCCGGATTCATGAAGCTTGGCGCAAGTCCGGCATAAGGCTTGCGCCGGCCATGCGGCATAGATGTAGAGTAGATGCGCCATATGCATATTAATTAAGGCGTGCAGCTGCCACAGCCACGTGCATAGGAAACGTGCGCGAGTGCAAGGGGCATATCAAAGTTGCGCAGGGAGGCGTGTCAATGTCGGCTTTCAAGGAGCAACCTAAACTGCTGAATATTATATTCCGCCAGCAATAGTAATCGTACCTATAAGTGTCCACGGAGACTGAAACGTATGCAAAGCAGAGTCCCTGCGAACAGAAAATGAAGAGTCAAACACAAATGCACGGTAGGGAATAATGGGTCCCTACCCATGAACAAATGACAGGAAAACCGTGTGCCTGTAGTCCAACGTAGTGTTGATAGCTATACCATGTGGAAGTGAAACGTATCAGATGTTAGCGCGCCGCCAGTAGGTATGTCCAGTCCAACGGAGAGGGTCACCATCCGACCCATAATTTGAGGGAGGGAACATAGCTGTGCAGATGTGTCCATAACAAAATACACGAGGAGAAATGTAGATATAGGTAGTGACCGTATGTCTGAATCATATCCCACAAGCCATGTAATAGTCACATACAAAAGGTATGTCCGTATTTCACATACCAAATGTGATAGGAAATAGCATATGCATGTAAACGAAACAGAAGGAGCATATAAATGAGCCATAACAACATGGACACATGTAGGCCGAAAGGAACAGTATGATCCGTACTATCGACCAAGATTACCACTTGTCCCACTTTGCGAGCAACAGTCCCTCTGTGGGCAGAAGTGTCCTGACACAAACATGTAAAACTGGCAAATATCCAGAGAATATAGGACATAATTCCTCCGTAGACGTCATGCAATAGTTGCATTAAACAAGTCACTGGACGTATAATACATAAATGTCATAACAAACAGAATAAGATACCGAAATGCTACAAGAATAAGCTTAGATATAGGCAAGAATTGTAAGTTCTATCTGCCGAACTGACCTTGGGTATGTGTCGGCCTGTAAAATATGCTGTGTTCACCACAACTGTCACAGTAGGGTTGCCACCCTTACAAATGGCCAAAGTGGGACATGTTTGGTACAGACATCAGACTGTACAGGCCGACACATACCCATGGCCAGTACAAAGGACTGAACATAACTGTTTTGCCTACAGAAAAGCGTATTCCTGTAGCATTTTAGTTGCTTATTCTGTTTCTCATAACAGTCAGGTATTTCAGAAACAGAATTAACTGTTTAATGCAACTATCACATAAAATATAAGAAATATGTTTGTCCTAAAATCTCAGGACATTTGCCATGTTGACAATTACATGTCAGGACACAACTGCCCAAAGAGGGACTGTCCTAAAGTGGGACAGGTGGTAACCCTATGTCACACTGTGGCCAATTGAAAAGGTGGAAACACAACCGTTGACTGTGGGGAGGCAATGTCCACAATGGTCGGACATGTGTAAGGAATAGCTTGGACATAGGAAAAGGTGCCATTCTACCAATGAGTATAACAGGCTGGCAAAATCCGGAAGTCAGCTGTATAATCCGAACGTGTATGTGACACAGTCGAACGGGTAGTACCCAGATACACCAACCAAGTAATGAAAGTGAAGTAAGGGCGTGTACCTATGTGTGTGAGGTATAGCATATGGAAAGCAAACATGGCAGGGTAGTCCACACAACCATAAAGGTACCCGACACTTGTAGGGTAGTCAATGTGTAACTCTGGCCATGTCATGGGCCAACAACCAAAGTAGTGCTCTATGGGGTGTGAGTAATTTGCGTGTGAGGGGTGTGTGTTTAATGGTAAATTCCTCAAAGGCGATACTTGTGTTGTATGCCGAAAAGGTGAACCAGAGGTGTATGAGGGGGCAGCGGGTGAAGTGGAAAGAAACACAACCTCATGTAGAAACAGCTGCAAGACAAGCAGACAGGCCATAGTGTAGAACACAATCTCACAAACATATGAATATGGAAATATGCGAGACAAATGTATAGATACAGCACCGTCACATACCCACAGATGGGTCCTGATGGAACTGGCCATAACAAACGCAACACACCTGGATGCATAATAACCTACCCAGCATACCCTTCACAACACACAACCTGTCACCATACCAGAACGTCCACCAAATCCAGCCGTACTTGGTCCACTGGTTTGTTGCAGAAACAGCTACACACAGTGACCCCTACACATATGTAGTAGGTATTGTCACCCTAGGCAGTGTCAGGATTGCAAACCATGTATCCCCTGCAGGTAAAACCTAACTTATCTAACTTGTTTTCGTCTTGACCAATTTTTGGGATATCCCTCACGGGTTGACCAACTTGTGTAAATAGTAGAATGGGTATGACGACATGATGTCCAATCCAGTAGATATCTGGACACAAGTCAGAACATGCAGTGGAGGCCCATGACACTGCCCAGCCCTAAGTGGGCATGCATAACCTACCACCCAGGATAAAATACCTTCCCATGATGCACATGTCCAGACACGAATAGGAGGGAGAATATAATGCACACATTTGCAAAGTGGAAAACGGCATGAGGGCGAGGAAGACACTACGTAAACAGGTCAACCCTGATCAAGTGTGAGGGACACTGACTGTGTGCAGTCATGACTGACCATACCTGTCAACCTGTGTGAGCAAGATATCTGGACAGAGCCGTGAATATAAGTGAGACAAAGGTCCAAAATCAGGGACAATCTGTAAACATATCTCTTAGAAACATAGAATTTGATAGAATAACAGTTTGCACATTGGCATTAATGTCTGGAGTATGAAGTCTGAAACCCAACTGTCTGTCAGCACGTTCCGACTGCAGTCTTTAATGCTGAGCTACTGCTGTGCCAGAACACAACAGCGTATTACAGAGGTCTGTGCCATACCACTCAACTGTC
Organism: Protopterus annectens; assembly: GCF_019279795.1. Lineage (NCBI taxonomy): Eukaryota > Metazoa > Chordata > Ceratodontiformes > Protopteridae > Protopterus > Protopterus annectens. Next base: position 252,510,015 of record NC_056746.1, on the reverse strand, counting down.
CGGATATTCGCAGAATGACTAGGGTCACCACCTGTCCCACTTTGCGAGTAACAATCCCTCTGTAGGCAGTTGTGTCCTGTGAAAAAAATCAACACATAGCAAATGTCCCGAGAGTTTATTTCCTAATTTACTTTAATAGTCGTATAAAACAGTTATTTTATATATGAATCCTCAATATATTATGTGAAGTAGCATAAGCAATTCAAATGTTACTAGAATAAGCTATTATATGTACAAAAAAGGTTAAAGTTCAGTACTATGCATGGCTGTAGGTATGTTTTGTCCTGGAAAATTTGACATCTCTACAGAACATGTCCCACTTTGGGCAGTCAAAAAGGTGGCAACCCTAAGAATGACCACAGGTTCGCCCCATAGTGTTGGTGTGTGCCACCGACAATCTGCACCAGTGTGGTAAATAGCTGGGGATTGACATCACTAAATAATGAGAAATATCCTGAGTATAAGACACCACAACCTGCACAACAGTCATGCTAATGCAAAACCTAGCATTCTATCAATGTTCTAAGCTTGTAAGAGCAATCGTTAAAAGTGTCCCTAATTGTCCCCCCATCATGCAGGTTTTGCGCAGGTTCGGTGCTCTAAGAGGTTGAGAGGTATGTTCTGTACATATTTACAGGAACAGCCCTTCACACTTGTGTAATGTACAACTGCATACCTATAGTCACTTCATTTTCCTAATTTACTTTAATAGTCGCATAAAACGGTTATTTTATATATGAATCCTCAATATATTATGTGAAGTAGCATAAGCAATTCAAATGTTACTAGAATAAGCTATTATATGTAAAAAAAGGTTAAAGTTCAGTACTCTGCATGGCTGTAGGTATGTTTTGTCCTGGAAAATTCCCACTTTGGGCAGTCAAAAAGGTGGCAACCCTAAGAATGACCACAGGTTCGCCCCATAGTGTTGGTGTGTGCCACCGACAATCTGCACCAGTGTGGTAAATAGCTGGGGATTGACATCACTAAATAATGAGAAATATCCTGAGTATAAGACACCACAACCTGCACAACAGTCATGCTAATGCAAAACCTAGCATTCTATCAACGTTCTAAGCTTGTAAGAGCAATCGTTAAAAGTGTCCCTAATTGTCCCCCCATCATGCAGGTTTTGCGCAGGTTCGGTGCTCTAAGAGGTTGAGAGGTATGTTCTGTACATATTTACAGGAACAGCCCTTCACACTTGTGTAATGTACAACTGCATACCTGTAGTCAAAAATAATAATCCCCATATGACTGTATACAGGTAATAGTCAAATGTGAATGGGAACACCCCTCATCGTGGAGTATGGACTATAATAACCCCACCCATAATATGTAATGCCAACAGAATAAGCTGCTGACAGGTGCCCAAACACCTGTGTCTATAAACACAGGTAAAACTTCAATATAGGGAGATAATCCCTGTCCATATGCTTCATCTGACATTTGACCTCAGCCAGGGAAGTTCCATTCACTAGGTGGACAAGCCTAAACCCAGATCATTACATGAACACCCTGACAATCAAAGACCTGTATGTGGCTGGACTATATGCCTTAGTGTTCTGCATATCCTCGGAGTGATTAACAATGCAGCCGGAGTCCACAGCAGTAGGCAATAGGGAATGTGTAATATGTAGTACCGCCTTTTTCCCAGCAGGAGAATGGATGCCTGTGTCATAGGTGAAGCGGTGAGGCGTATGTTGATGTAGCTAAGTACTATGGGTATGCATATCAATGAGGGAGAACACCAATAGAATAGTGGTTCCGGTATCCGGCTAACGTGAATGAAGTCCCGGTTGACCTACAACCACTGCACATATAACCTGAAAGTGTAATGAAAGTGTTCGTGCAGTACACACATTTAAATATGTAAAGGTGAACGTGTGTTTCGCAGTAGTCTGTAAACTGGAATACAGATATGTAACTGTTACGGTCAGAATTATGAAAGTTCACGGAAGCACAATTATCTATGAAACACATGTAACCCACAATAAGGATATGCAAGTGCGCCTGCACGTGTGTAACCTGCTCACAGAATAGAAAATGAATGGTGTTTTCCCCACGTTCAATGTACATGGCTCATACCTGTTAAACCCGTAAAGTATGAAACCGGACAAAGCCATGACAACAACTGGTACAAATAGGGACAATCCCCAGATATTGCCCTAACAAACATAGAAAGTGGATAGAATAACAGGTGTGTCACTAGCATGGATTCTCTGAAGGGTATGAAGTCGTAACCTGAAATGTTTGTCATCATTTACCAATGTCAGTCTTTAATGATATGCCACTAACTTGCCAGATAGACACAAGGTTATGAAAAACGGACCAAAGATAAGAGGCAAACAGCTGTACATGCAGCGGAAATCTGTACAGTTGAAAGGTATGATATGGAGATATATATACACATATATCCACAGACATAATCCAAAGCAAATTACGAGATGAGGAATGTACAGACATATGTATATATGTACATATATAAATCTATACACACACGATACATGAATAGATATATACACAACAAACATATGTCCCTGTACATATAACACATGTATATAAATAGGTCACGGTATAGCTAATATGGATAGACAGACAGACATGCATGAAAGGAGAATACACCGATGGTTCCCAAACCATTGCCCGGAAAGTACCACTGTGACAGGGCCTGCAAGTTCTACACGTTAAACATGAATATAGGTGTCCTTTGCAGGACCCCAAAAATTGATCCTGTACGAAGTGCCAACCGTCATTGATGCAAAAGAAGTCACACCTGCAACTATGATATAGGTGTACATGCAACAGTAGCAGGTGCAAGGGTAATAACACATGGGTCGATTGAATGTATGACGTACGAGCTGATATCCGCAGAGTGGGGAGTGCTCAGAAGTGTCCTCACACTTTATTATCACTCACATTAAACATGTTTAATGGGTACTGTGGAGGTGTGTCAGGTATGGGAATCATGGGTATGCAGAATTGGGCCAAGGTGTTGGTTGGCACAGATCTATAAGGTACGCCCCATGGGAGTGATCAATATACCTATGTGGGTATAGCACACGCCTTCATTCTCCAAAAAGGTGCAACCCATCTACTGGATATTGTGTAAACCATTGGGGGAAGATGTAGGGACCTATATCAGTGTCATGTAGGCAATTATCATGGATGGACACGCGTACGACCAAGATGGTAACCATACCTGCTAGAATGTCAGAATAAGACAGCTGGACTAAGGCATAGTACACGACAGGCAAATAGGGAATATATTAAATATACCTCAGACAAAGTCAGACCGTTGATAGAATAATTGCGTAGTCAGGAATACGAATGTTATGAGAGTTAGTAATCATGAAATAGAAATGTCAGTCATGATTACCTAACTGCACAGTCCTTCATGGCTTGCCAGCAATCTACCAGAAAGGCACATTATCATGACAAATGTAACAGAATCATAGGTCAAACCCCAGGGCATATACCCATAATGTGTACAGGTGAGAGGTATGAAGGTAACCCGTCCTAATGAAATGTACAGAACTAGTGATACCAGGTGGACAGGTGAGAAGAAAGACATCAGGACAAGTGTCAAAACATGTACAAGTCATAAGCATGTTTGTCCACAAATGTGAATTACAATGTATGGCCTGTGAAAGTCAATGTGCAAGGTTAATAGACTCAAAAGACATGTGTCCCTCAGGGTGTTATGCAGTGTCACTGATACAGTGTCCAGTCCCTCATACTCATACGTGAGCTCTGCCACTGACGGAAAGTGCAAATACCGGTGTACACATAAGGTGCATGATGGAATAAGTAGTGTGGATAAGCACCTGTTGGCCTGTGTGAGGAATATAACCCACTGGGTGGGTGTGTCCTGCAATAGGAATGTAATGGTAACTGGCCTGTGATGGCGCCATGTATTGTGTGTATTGGCGTAAGGAAATTGATGTCCATTATCAGAAACATACTTCGCAACTGTACGAATGTGCAGATGTATGCCTCATATGTGTGGTGTGTTCCTCTCACAATCTGTACCTGTCTGCCAAATACCTGAGAACTGACATCATTAAATAATGATAAACATATGTGTCTAAGACCCCAAATCCCTCAGAAAGGTCATACTAATGCAAAACCTATAATACTGTCAACTATCTACGTTTGTAAGAGCAATATGTAGAATCTGCCCCTATCTGTCCCCCCATCATGTTAGGCTTTGTACAGATGTTTTGCACTAGGAGGTTGATAGGTATGATCTGAAACAGATACATGTCTGAGGAAACAGCATTATCGACTGCAAGATAACTCAGAAGATATGAAAAGCGCTGCAGTAGGATGTTAATCTGCAGGTATGTACTGACATGTCAAATGACACAGCAGTCTACAGCAAGTACCTATAGGGTTTCACCTTTACCAATGATGACAGTGGGACATACCCACAGCCATGCATACACCACAAATAGACATAGCACACAGAAAAGCCTAGGCCATGATACATGAAGCCTCTGGCGTGTATGGATTGTGTGAGAGTACAGCAAGGAAAGATGACTGCCAGGCTATTCAGCAAACACCTGCAGGGGCGTGCAAGACCGCCCGTAACACGAACATTGCACGGACAATGTTGGGATTTGCAACATACCCCATATGTATGTGTAAGCTATGCAAATGATGTAATGATAGGGTTGCTACCTTTCCAAATACCCAAAGTGGGACATTTGTGCTACAAACAGATTTTGCAGGGCAAAACATACCCACGGCCAGTACAAAGGACAGAACTTCGGTGTTTTGCCTGAGTAAAAGTCTATTCTTGTAGCATTTTAGTTCCTTATTCTGTTTCTTATAACATTTAGGTGTTTTAGATACAGAATAACTGTTTTATGCAACTATGACATAAAATATAGAAAATAATTTTGTCCTAAAATCTCAGGACATTTGCCATTTTTTCCCATTTTTTTGCAGGACACAACTGCCCAAAGAGGGACTGTCCCTCGCAAAGTGGGACAGGTGGTAACCCTACGTAATTACGCGATACATGAAACAGTAAGCTGTCAGTGCAAGAGCAGAGTTATGTGCAGAAATGTACCCGGATGTTATGAGACTAACGTTTTGCACATTGCTAAACGGAGCAATGACAGCTGCAAATACAGTATGAATACAGTTGAAGAAGCATGCCAATGTCCAAGTCCAAGGCCAGTGGCGGCTTTGTCCATTGGATATCAATGAACCAGTAGTTGTCCTCCCCCGATCCCTGGTGTGGAAGCGTAGCGCAGTGCCACGAGAACGCGCTGCACTTCAAAACAAGACATATGGATAATATACATACAAAATGTAGCTTTAGTTAGATGTTAGTACACCATGCAGATGAATGGCAAGCTGGAGACAACATGGCTACTGCATACTGGTACTTATGTGTGGGAGCGCTCTGTCAGAGATGTAACGAAGCATTTGTAGGCAGTGTGAGGCAAGTGAGGCTGAGGATAGTGAATCACAACATGTCATGCCATATGGGCCAAGCCTCTACCATGTAGTGTAGGTTAAGGGGACTATTAGAGTAGAAGATAGGTGACAACATGAGTGTGTATGTACAAAACACTGTAACCTCACCAGAGCAGTGTCACATGTGTGCTGTCATTAGTCAGTGGAAGAGACGTGTCATGAGCTATCCTAGGGAACGTCAGGAGACTGATGGCGTACACCATGGATACCACCGATGTGACCTGCAAACCTGCCCACAGTGTGTCTGTGCCCATGGGCACCAGTAAGCCCGAGTAAGTATGTGTGGACGCGTGTTAGCCTGTGTGTGTGTGTGGAAGAACGAGTAAGCTAGTGTACGAATGGTGAAGCCCGTGTAATGTCGTGTATGTGTTTGTAAGCATGTATACATGTTTACTACACACATCACACACGTACTGCACACACAGACACACATGCTGCCAATACTACACACATCAGTGAAATGGCACATGGATGGAGACTACATCATCAGAAGTAACAGTGCTGTAAACTGCTACGGTGATGGTCATAGCTGCAATGCATCATGCCTGCTGAAGTACACACTGTGTGTTAACAGCATGCTAACATCAATACAGTGGAATAAAGCCACCATGTGCAGCAGCACCAGGTTAGTCAGATCCTGCATCAATGTTACACATCACAGGTGGTGGCACAGGTGACATCATATGCACAGGGTGTAGTGTTAACATGTCCAGAGCTGTCATAGAGCCATCCAATGTACATGTAGGTGTGTCTGTGTGAGGGACAATGGTTATTGCATGGCCCAATGGTTTTTCAATGGGTGTGTGTATGTGATTGCCGTAGCTGTTTGTGGTAAGTGTGTGTGTCTGCATATACACAGGTACAGCATGTGTCAGCCATATACAGGAGGTTGTGGGACAGTCACAGACCATACCTGCCAGGCTGTAGAGATCCCCATTACTGGCCATGGACACCCCTCCATGCATCCAACACAACTCAGTCCTGCACCTGTCAATGTCTACACATACAGTCCTGGGATCTGTACCACAACCTCAGGATAAACGTGCATCTGTAATGTTAACTTGAGGTGCATAGCATTGACAGTTACTACAGACGGATATGAGCCATACTCACACTCCAATGTAATAACCACTGCTGACTGTTGCCGATATCTGCATACGACCAGTCAAAGGTGCTGCACTAACATTGTTTCCAATGCCCGTGTAATACCCAGCAACACAATAACCGGTCTCTACACATGTATAACCCACGATCACTACAGCACACAGTATGTGCACTATCACTGTACATACATCCATGGTGCTCACGTACAGACAATGCAGCAGAGTCAAGAGTGATAATCCTAACATACATATCTATATACAATATACATTTTATATATATATATATATATATATATATATATATATATATATATAGCCATATACATACACACACACATATATATATATATATATATATATATATATATATATAGATATATATATAGATATATCTATATATGTAGATAGATACATACACACACACACACACACACACACATGTGGCAGGGTTGGGAGCAGAACATAAATGTAAGCACTGTACCACATGACAGCATCACACAGTTACAAAATGCACTACCATGATCAGTGGATCACATGATTCACACAGGCACATGTCTAGCCTGCAGACAGCAGCATCAAAGGCAAAGACGCTGCACGGATGTTATGGAGAGTGAATACTGTAAAAGCAATGTACTGTTGTCATGCAGCTGGAAACACACACACACACACACACACACACACACACACACACACACACACACACTTGGCAGGGCTGGGAGTTGAACATACACCTAACTACCCTAACACACTACAGCATGACGCATTTATAGAATGCGCTACTGAGACTACTAAGCACAGCAGTCCCAGAGGGAGTCATCTAGGTGCGTGTCATCATCCGCAAAGGCAAAGATGTCGGTAGCAAACTGCTGTGGTGTGCGGCATCTAAAAGCAAGACTGCGTCCCTAGGCGGACGGGAGCATGCATGCAAAAACACACACACACACACACACACACACACACACACACACACACACACACACAGAGACACACACACACACTTGGCAGGGCTGGGAGTAGAACATACACCTAACTACCCTAACACACTACAGCATGACGCATTTACAGAACGCGCTACCGAGATTACTAAGCACAGCAGTCCCAGAGGCAGTCATCTAGGTGCGTGTCATCATCCGCAAAGGCAAAGATGTCGGTAGCAAACTGCTGTTGTGTGCGGCGTCTAATAGCAAGACTGCGTCCCTAGGCAGGCGGGAGCATGCACGCAAACATACACACACACACACACACACACACACACACACACACACACACACACACACACTTGGCAGGGCTGGGAGTCGAACATACACCTAACTACCCTAACACACTACAGCATGATGCATTTACAGAACGCGCTACCGAGATTACTAAGCACAGCAGTCCCAAAGGCAGTCATCTAAGTGCGTGTCATCATCCGCAAAGGCAAAGATGTCGGTAGCAAACTGCTGTGGTGTGCGGCGTCTAAAAGCAAGACTGTGTCCCTAGGCGGACGGGAGCATGCACGCAAACACACACACACACACACACACACACACACACACACACACTTGGCAGGGCTGGGAGTCGAACATACACCTAACTACCCTAACACACTACAGCATGACGCATTTACAGAATGCGCTACCGAGATTACTGAACACAGCACTCCCAGAGGCATACTTCTAGGTGGGTGACATCATCCGCAAAGGCAAAGACGCCGATAGGGAATGTATGTGGTGTGAGGCATCTAAAAGCATTACTGTGCCCCAGGCAGCTGGAAACACACACACACACACACACACACACACACACACACACACACACACACACACACACACACACACACACGCACAACATGACAGGGCTGGGAGTCGAACATACACCTAACTACCTTATCACATTACAGCATTACGCATTTACAGAACGCACTACCGAGATTACTGAGCACAGCACTCCCAGAGGCATACTTCTAGGTGGGTGACATCATCCGCAAAGGCAAAGACGCCGATAGGGAATGTATGTGGTGTGAGGCATCTAAAAGCATTACTGTGCCCCAGGCAGCTGGAAACACACACACACACACACACACACACACACACACACACACACACACACACACGCACACACATGACAGGGCTGGGAGTCGAACATACACCTAACTACCTTATCACACTACAGCATTACGCATTTACAGAACGCGCTACCGAGATTACTGAGCACAGCACTCCCAGAGGCATACTTCTAGGTGGGTGACATCATCTGCAAAGGCAAGGACACCGATAGGGAATGTATAGGGAGTGAGCAGTCTGAAAGCATATTACTGTCCCAAGGTAGACATAGACAAACACACGGCAGTGGTGTGATTGGGGCAACAAAATATCTACGGAGCAGTACAACAACACTACATAGATACGGGACGCGCCACAGACAGTATACCCTTCAAGACAGCCACCAGTGTGTTCAATGTAGGTATCCACCGTGACATTGGAAATGGACATCTATTGCCTGGATGACCTCCATCACTATACAGGATGTCAATGGCCATGGCCACACGCTTAGTATCACACGTCTGTTTGGAATGTACTGTGTGTCCATCTACACAACGGCTTACTGGGCATGCTCACACACTTAGCAGTTGCAAAGGGCCATCTTGCATGCACACAGATTCTAATCACGGAAGGGCGCAGTTTGGAATGTACTGTGTGTCCATCTACACAACGGCGTACTGGGCATGCTCACACACTCAGCAGTTGCAAAGGGCCGTCTTGCATGCACACGGATTCTAATCATGGAAGGGTGCAGTTTGGAATGTACTGTGTGTCCAGCTACACAACGGCGTACCGGGCATGCTCACACACTTAGCAGTTGCAAAGGGCCATCTTGCATGATCACGGATTCTAATCACGGAAGGGCACAGTTTGGAATGTACTGTGTGTCCAGCTACACAACGGCGTACTGGGCATGCTCACACAGCAGTTGCAAAGGGCCATCGTGCATGCACACGGATTCTAAGCACAGAAGGGCACAGTATGGTATTACTGTCCCCACGTACATGAAGGCCACTCACATGTATTGACCAGTACACATTCAGGAGCTATCACAGTTGTCTCAGGTGTATATCACAGAGGTACACACCACAATCTACAATGTAGCTGTCACACATCACCATGTCATTGGACCAGCAATACACAGCCATACATTAACACAACATCATGTGACTCATGACCAGTGGACTGTACATAGGTCTACAGCAACTGTGCAGACTACACATGTACCGACAGGTTTCCATCATGTGTTATGCATTGCAATGATACCACTGTACATAACCAGGTCAACTCTACACATACCAGGGGCCCTGGGTCTTGCACAGCTGTGACAGATGACTGTCGCTGTACACCAACGAACACACATGTTTTGCTATGTCATACATGTAATTGCAGTGGATATGTGCATGGACCAAACACACACCACATATGTACATAGCATAGATTTTGCTGTCCTCTGTGCAGACAAGTGGCTACAGCAATCATACGCACACAAGTGGAAGGTGGGTCCATGACTGTTGAATGCTAACAGTACATGAGGTAGCAATGTTGACCGAGGACACATTCCCTCTGTACTAGTTACCCATGACACCCATCATATCATACAACTGTCCATGTGTTATGTATGTCAACACACATGTCCACCAATTGCAATACACACAAACATGGCTACATGACAGGCATGTAGGACCAACACACATGTACAATCTGTAGTGTGCATGCAGCTACCATGCATGTACAGTAGCTGATGTAAGTAACTCATCTGTGCCTAACTACAACATGCAGCTGCAATGCATCCCCATAATTGACACTTGTATATGGTGATATACTGACAGTACGGTAGGATGTACAGCAGGTATGGATGGATGTGTGTACATAAAGTGGTGATGCACCTGTGTAGATGGATGTTTGCCAGGGACGGCTCACAGGTGTGTCACACGCCATCCAACCATGACATGTGCAAACAGTACGCTATGTTACTATTACTTGATGGTGGAGACATAACACCTACACAGCGGTCAGGTGTTACCGACAGTACGTCACTTGACACCTGTAACACTTACATCCTCCCGTGTGCATATAGCAGCACAATTGCCGAAGGTAGTGTTGGTACACATAATGCGGCCAATACTGCTGCATGTCTGTCAGACGTATCATCATATAGCAGGTGTATCATTCACAGTACTGCCATGTGTGTTTGCTTGTATGACCATATATGCCACATATGGTGTGGAATACAACCCAATTGTCACACACCCCTGTACACTGTTGTAGAGATCTGTACATACTGCAGTGTGGAAAGCATGACCTAGGCAGGTGTGGTGTGTGTATCACACACATCAGCTATCCAAATGTGTACGACATTTGTGGTCTCCACAGTGTATGTGTGTGTATGTAGGTATGTATGGCTGTCTGGTGCATGGAGTGAGGGTGTATGCTACCATACAGAACACACAGGATCCCTAACCCCTCATGGTGATGCAGTCCACTACCCTGTTGATGCCATCGGTCTCAGCCGCACTGGCTACATGTACATGTTCTTTCTCTGTGTCGCATTGTGTGCGTGCACAGTACTGTGACGGTGATGACCACATAGGCAAGGGTCCTCACCTCAACACTATGGGGTGTGCATTATAGTGTTGTTGACGCCATTAGTGTGAGCATGTTCCTGTAATGTGACAGGGTATTACTGCTACACAGTGAGGCCTCATGCTATCAAGTGGCCTCTAACACTATCATTGGCCAGACCGCTGTGTACAACCCCTACACCATGTCAACATACCTGTGATGTGACCTGGTATGGATGTCACGTCTCTAGCCACTGTAGCCTATTAAACTGCCCACATGCTTCTGGATCAGTATATGTGTGGACATCTGTGGTATGTCAGACTTTCAGACAGTCAGGCTGAGGCTACGTTTAGCATGCTGATATTGCCATATGTGCCTGTGAGTACTCCACAGTTACACATGGGAGACTGAAAACAGTGCTACCTGTAGGCACATGCAAGTAGACCATAAGGAGGGAACCAGGGCATCATTACCAACATACTGTTACTGTTGTTACCATGACACATACTGTGAACATATAACAATGCTTGCTAAACCTGTACTACATAGTATGTCTGGTGCGTGTCAACAGTACACAACTAATGTAATATACACGTCTCTCACTATTCTCACACAACTATTGTAATATACACTTCTCTCACTAGTCTTACACAACTAATGTAAATTACACTTCTCACTATTCTGTTCACCCTGTGCATCAGACCATTTGAGCATGTCCCTGCACCGATGGTATGGATGACAGGGATGCGGCACAGGCTTCATCATATGCACAGGGTGATAATGTTTGCCAGGGGCATAGGCTGCACCAATGGATGACATCATGCATGTGGGTAAAGGCCAGTGATATGATTGGACATGTCTGTTCAGTATGCATGTGGTTGTTGTTGTGCCCTACAGATGTCTTTGCTGTGTGCGTGTATGTGTGCACACATTTCTGCCTTTTGTGAGGCCTACACAGGGTATTATTGACAGCTCCAGATTGTACAGACCAGGTTGTACAGCTCACTGTGTCCAGCCACGGCCACGTGACCTGTGCCTGCCAAGGGTTGCACGGGCACTATGAGGCGGAGGTACAGATTAGCTACTGTCCAATGACACATGTCCACTTGAACCATGTCCCCGCTGGGAACGTCCAGGGCCATGTCCACGTGGCCTGCTGTGTCCTGGTGTGGACAGCGCAGCACCAGCTGCACTCCTACTGATACCGGCACTATGGGAGCGGGCATGTGAGGTGGCATGCTCACGTTGACCTGCACTAGGTGGTGTGGCTGGCCTACGTCCACATGGCCTACGCCTCACTCCTACCATATGTTCCAGCACAGACAGCTCACGCTCGCGGATTGCCATGCCACGGTCAAGGATTCCAACCATGTCACCCAATCACCTGTCAAGAACATCAGCAATCTGCTGTTGAACATTTGCCAATGCCTGGATGTTGCTATTTAGGGTACGGATAGCAGCCCTCTGCAGCCTCTGCCCTTCCCTGGTGTGCCGTTCAGCACGTGCCTGTGCTGCCATTACATTCTGGAACATGCGTCTGGTGATACCAGCTGCTGCGCTCTGTCCTGCAGGTGCATGTCTGCCAGAGGTCCTCCTACGAGCAGCACCGGCCACATGCCTGTGTGGCACATCTGCAGTCATTACACTGACACCATGGTGTGTAGATACACCTTCTGTAGCCACCACACATTCTTGTTCCACACTAACAGATGATGACTGTCCTTCCTCTATGGCCACTGGTGATGCGGTATGTGTTGGCAGCAGAACTGTGTGTGGGGAAGAGTGGGACATAGCTGGGATGGCAACCGTTGGCACAGATTCAGCCCCTGACAACCCTGCCTGTACCTCATGCATATGTTCATCACTGCTAGTATCTGTGGGGACACTAACATCAGATGGACCGCAGGAGGGTAACACACCTACATCACCTGTGAATGCAAAGAAAGACTCTAAATTACAATAGACACAGACACACAGACACACAGACACACACACACACACACACACACACAGACACACCATGCATGTGATTTGACAGATGGCATGCAGCATGCCTGTGGTACAGCAGAGGGCATGCAGCTCGGACATTAATAGTGTTAGTAAGCATACCTCCCTGGGGTGCACACTACAGCAAGCAGGTGTCATATCAGTAGCCATGCAGTTCACACAATCATGGTAGTATGCATGCATCCCCGTGATACACCATATGGACCAGAACAGGATCACAGTACACATGGCTGATGTGACCTTGACATGTACTCTGCTGACGTGTGCATTAACATGCATACATGTCTGACACAATGGTGTCCTGACACATGTACAGCATCGTAATGGGCATCACATTGTGGTGTTGTCTGTATGCCCTACAGATAGAATGCATGTTTAGCAAATGTGCATGAGCATGGAAGGGTAGTGTGAGCCGTTTACATTGCTATACAGTGTGAAGTACAGACACTGTGCCATTGCATGGCATCTTGAGGCATCTATATTGCTGTACAATGCATAATATGTACACATTGCATAGCCATAACTGCATGCATACCCATGACATAACTGTGGATTGTGACCCACGATGCTGAGGTGTATACACACCAAACCATGCTGTGTCAAGTGACAGGTCACTGGAGGCCTACAGCTGACACCCCTGCACAACAACTACAGGGTCTTAGCTGCCTGGCAACCATGTCCACACATAGCGGACATGTCAATTCACCATTTCCCACATGACATTGATGTACCACACACACACGAGGTGCACAGCTAAGGTGATGTCCTACATCAGCAAGGGAAATGTACAGTATCTGTGGCCTGATGTGGTGTCAATGTCTGTGGAGGCTGTACAGGTGACTACTGTCATGCTATGACACAGTCGTGATGTGCAACTGATCTTGTATGGTAGACTTCAGTGACACCTCCACTAGCTGTACACAGGCTGTTATGATGTCCACTGTACCACATCAACTGTATAATCAGTCAACTAAGGCTATAAGTGGACCATGTGTGGACAATGTGCAACAGGGTGTATACACAGCACATCTACTGTGTGGCTACGTGTCTCTGGCCATCCCCCATGAACATGTGTGCACATGTGTTGGCCAAATGTGTGTGATGGTCATCTATCTCACATGTCTGTGTTGTCCCATATGACATGCACCCATAGATGTCAGATATGTCACCATCCACAGGGCTATGCAGACAATGGGTTGTATATTTGGTATGTGGGGTATGGGTCATGGGATAGTGTGACAATATTGCAGCCAGAACACTACATGTCTGGGACATGTCAGATGGCACATCACAATGTGTGCACCCAATGCAGGGGCATACAACACAATGGTGACACCTGTGGGCTGCCCATATCACAGCTCACTGTGTGGTACTGTTTGCGTACCACACATGTTGTTCCAATGCATACTACATATGCCTCCACTGTAGAACACCTCCACCATTGTATGCACAGCTGACCACACATGTAGCAATGACAAATACTGTGGTTTCAAGTTGGTGTATCATTTTGTTTGTATATATTGCACATGGGTGGCTTGTGTGAATGATGGGTGCTGCGACCTGTATATCGTGACTGGAACGAACATCAAGTGTGCAAGTGTTAACTGGCCACATGGCAAATAGATCTATGCTTTAACATGCCTGATACTGATTACAGTCTTACCTGCAATGGACTCATGTCTGTGCGGCACGCCAGAGGTACCTGTATAGGGTGACACAGCAGTATGAACATTATCCATGACTGTATGACAGCCACAGGGTGCACTGTGCATGTTAACACATTCGCCTGTATAATAGCATATAGTATGCACATGTGTGCATACACAGGGTAGCATACTGTAGTATGCAGCTTGTGTGTCCACATACCTTGCATATGTTGTTACTTTACATAATGTACAGTGACACATGCAACTAATTGGGATATAATAGCCATATGTGCAGTACTGACTTACCAGGCAGCTCCAGGCTCATTGGTTGGGAGAGACCCACCTCTACGATGGCAGCTAGAGTTTCTGGATGCTGTTCTGAGGGTGTCCCCAGACTGGCCAGTAGCTCCTCGGTGTGTGTGAGTGGGGGCTGGGTTGATGGCCCACCACCTGTTCCACCTTGTTCCCTGGCAATTGCAGTGGCACGCTGTTTTGCATGTCATATCAAGTCCGTGCAGTGTCTGCGCACCTGCTGGTAGGTGCGGTTATGGCCACCCACATTGTTCACCCTCCTGCGAAGATCCTGCCACAGGTCGTCCCACTGCTGGGCATGCTGTGGCACATGGCTGAACAACACCTCGTAGTTCTCATGGAGGTACGGGATGAGGACATCATCCTCCTGGCGGCTGTACGCCAGAAGGCATGTACGAGGCATTATCTGTAAGACATAATGATGGTGACAGGTCACAGTTTCAGAGATGTACAGAGATACTGCTGCACATACATTTCTATGACATTTAGTACATCTGCACAGTTATCTTTGCAAATCATCATGACACGGACACGACTGACGTGTTTGTGTCACACACATGTAACACCCGTTGTGCATTGGATATCATCACCATATATGTGTGTCACCTCATTACAGTGTTCATACTCCATGTGAATGCTGTCTTGATGTGGGCATGTCTATTTGCCTGCACTGGTGTTCTTACCTATCTGCACATGCCTGCATGTGTCCACGGTAATGCTGTTGACCTTGATACTGTGTATATGTCACATATCAACACAGGCACAGCCTTAATGGACTTGAGTAGTGACAATGCACACATACGCATGGAAACCTGTACATGCATGTGTTTTGCCATATACATCTACACAGCACTGTACAGCTGTTCAACATCCTGCCACGGATCGCCTGTGTTGCACATGTGGTAGACATGGGACAATGGTTAGTCGGACGTCATTCACAGGGATGCTTATGAACCATAGCATGTATGGGCAAGGTTTCCTAGCTGTAACAGACAGCCATTATGTCACCGCGAGGTGCATCAGTGCCACATTACTGATCCAGACAGTTGATGCTACATCTACCAAGCGGCCATCACACCATGTATGACTGGGATGACATGTGCAGCTTTGATGGACAGTGTTGCATGGTTTGGCAGGAGTATGTCACATGTATGGCACAGGGATTTGTCCAGCATGTGACGATCCTAGTATTCGGACGGTGGATGTCCATGACATATATCTTACAGATCAGGATATGGACATGTAGCATGTCCATCATCATGGTGTAGCAGATGTCTTTATGCAAGGTAGACAGCATGCTGCATAGTGGAGGTGAGGATTGTGAAGGCTGGTATTGCCCATACACGCATGGCCATTACCCCTTAAAGGTGATATGTGATCCAATATTGGTCACCCCAGTGCTGTATAAGCCTGTCCAATGATCTCCGTGCTCATGGATGGCAACCTGTCATGACATGGGTACCTCGTATGACTACCTAAGGGGCCTGGAGACGTCACCAAGTCAGGGAGGTGTACTGCACAGCACCATCCCTTACACAGTGTCCATAATGATGACCACAGCCTAGGTGGTAGTTAATGGGTACAGGGATGTTCACCTAGCGGTGACAATGCTGATATCATCCATCAGAATGTGCACATATGTCACACACCTCACCCACACAGCCCATTCCGTATGTTGTTCACAACACTGATAAAGTTATTCCTCATAGGTCATGGCCATTCACATCCTTGCATATACAGATGCCTAACATTTGTCTGTGTGGTATGGGCTACAATGAGGGTGGAGTACAACACATTAACCCTGTTCTACTGTAGCTGGCACTGGTGTAATATGCACATGTCACTCTGGCACCATTTGTAGTTGTGAGTCTGTCAATAGACCACTGGTAGAACACTCCTGTGACATACAAAGGTATTTGTAATCAAACATCCGTACTGTCTTGTACATCTGTACTGCTAACATCTACAGTGATAATGGTTCATGGACATGCACACCATACTCAGCAGGGTTATAGTGTGGTGCCACACATTATGACTGTCATCACCACTTGTGGGATGATATTATCCAACATCCTATCTGTATTTTATGGTCATGCTAGGCACTTGTACAGAACTTGTGAGCATGTCATGAGCTACTGATTAATATAGCACCCATTCCACACCATTTCCCACAGGTACACTGGCTGTGCTAAGATTTCCAGCTTGCTTATGGTACAACAACTGTTGTACACACGTAACTCACATATCCTGTGAGACATGGTTATATATACAGGCATGTCCAACTGTCACGTACCAGTGCTATTGCCTGTCTATAAGATGGATATGTCGTACATGTGGTAATAGAGCAATTGTCTCATGTACACATTCAATGCTCACCTCCCGACATACGACACTACAGCCTGTGGGGGATGCACTTATGCAGCCCTGCTGGAGGTAATGCTGTCATCAACCCTGACTGCACCTGACAGTCATATGGGGATGTGTAACATTCACAACACACCCCACTCATCACATAGTCTCACATGATCTCCACCACAGGGTACACATACAAGGACAATGTGTGCAGTACCTCTCCATACTCTGTGTAGGCACCAGAGGAAGCCCCCATACGGAACACATCACCAACTTATAGCCCACAGACTCATGTGTGCCCATCACATACAGCCAATAGTGTGTTATAACATACACAACACAGCAGTCATAGTTGTCTCTGTAGGCGGTCACACTGCAGTTCCACATAGCAGGCTACACAAGGCGATTGTCGCTTACATCTTGCTGTCGGGTAACTGGTTCTGCAACATAACCTATGCACCCATGCCACACCTCACCAGGTACGCTGTGAATTGTCATTCTCCATGTTAGTGTGACTGCCCTGAGATGCCACTTCACAGACTACGTGTGCAGGGACATGCAATAGCTCACCAGTCTTGTAGCCCTGAAGGTGTGGGCCAAGCCCTGGGGAGCATTATGCATTCATCCAGACCCGATACCACTGTAAAACGCCTGACTGTGTCATTTCAGCAGTTGCCTATGCTTCTGCTGTCATTCCACACGCATCTGGTATCTGTCCGCTTTGACTGACATGGTCAAACACAATGCTTTGGCACAGATGACCTGCACCTGTCAGCCCTGGGAGTACAGCTCACATGTAAGGCTCTTGCTGCTTTTATACTGCCTGTCTTGCACAGTTTCCAATAACAGTCACTGGCAGAACGGGAACTGGCAAGCAAGACATGGGGTCATGTGACACAATGCTTGCATCTTCCTCTGTGATGCACGCAGGCAAGGCACACCTTAGAATGCACCACTCCAATATCTCTGCAGTGACTGGGACCTGCCTCTCGGCTCTGCAGAGCACACTTGCAATGACAGGTTATAGACAGACCATACCTTTCAGGCACATACCTGGACTGGCACACCCACAGCTGAGGTGTTCCCACATCCCACTATGTTGTACACACATTCTGGCTAGTTACTTAGCACAATGCATCAGAGGTGCTCCACATGCAACTAACTGTGTCCGGAACCACTATACACATTGTAACAAGCTACAGATTCCACTACATACCCCACGGTTACCAGACCTCATTTGTTGGTGTACTGGACAGTAGGGCTCAGACAGCTACTACTGATGTGTGACTGACACTAACCCACACTTAACTGGGATAGCCACTCATGTACTGACACATCCATGAGTCATAACCTCCACTCGGCTGGATAAACCTATACACACCACCTCCAAGACCAACATTAACCTTGACATGAACACTACCAACATGTGACTGGTGTTCCACACCTGTGGCCAAACCCTCATTGGTGGATTCCGAACATATGCTAATCAACCTTGTTAGCCACATCCCGGCACCACACCCTTCATGGTATACACAGTACATGAGTACTACAACACCTACTACAGACGTCTTATGACAGCGGTTGTTAATGTCATGACACCCATGCAGATGGACATTGCACATACAAATGCTGCAACACACCCCAGTGCACTTCAGTAGCACGTACACGACTGCATGGATCATGCTATGCCACACAGAGCCATGATGGTACACACCAGATAACAGACGCCACTCTGGTGGTCTAGTTACATGGACATAATGTACAACAACAGGTGGAGGCTGTTGCACAGTGGTGTACAATCCCATGGGTGGGGTAGCTCACTGGTCAGCCTCGGTAGGGCCATGGGATCCCTCATCACATACTCCATGACTAGCTACGTAAACATTACTGTGACACATTCCGGGGTGTACCACAAGGCATTATGGTGGTATGTCAGTAGTCACTGGCAATACCCACATCTGCTGTCACATACAACAGTCACTCAGGAACATTACAGACCCATGTGATGTTGGCAACATGCTGGTGGATGGATTCAATGCTAACATTACACCCTCTCACTCACTACAGGGCCACAATCCATGCAGGAACATTGCGGTGTCCCTGCGGTCACACCTACACAGTACTAACCTGTACTCTATATGTCCTGGGACACTGGCCCCATGTCACCTTCCAAAGTCCCAGGCCGTGATGTCCACAAATCTCTGAACAACATGTCTCCCCACTAGGCCACCATATTCAGTAATAGCCTTGTATCAGATGTTGTGGCCCCTGAATGGCACACAGCAACATTCATCACACTCCACACAGGTGGCACCACAATGCACGAGTGGGACTATAGTCCTACACACCTGACTGGACTGTTCTGCACGGCTATGGGGCACATCATCAAGGATGTCATTCACAGAGACATTGTTGGGCTCCGGTCCTTTGATGCCACCCAGGTTGGACTTGTTATGATCAGAGCATGGCCCCTACACCTGGTGGACTCCTTTCATACAGTTACCAGGGTAGTTGATGATGGTACGGGAGTCCACACATCCTACATTGTCCTCTCATTGCCTCTCAGCACCATTCTCCATTCTGGTATTGACAACATGCACATCCTCCTGCACATCATACCCTATGTCTCAGGATGTTATGCAACGTGGCTCATGGACAGGACACACAATGAGGGTAGCATACCATAGTACCTACTGCATTTCAGTTACATTTGGCATACCACAGTCCTCAGTCATAGGGCCCCTCATGTTCAGTATATGCTTCCCTGAGGTACAGGCTAGCACAGAGGGACTTTCCCTGCCTAGCTTTACAAACCCCTGCATACAAAGCACCATGATTGATCCACCAGCTGACTCCATCCATATGGGTGTCACTGTGACAGATACCTGATATGAATATCATGGCCTCAAGCTGCATGACACAAGGTCCATGGACATCACCTTTGCATTGCACCATTCACCCATGATCACATAGGTGGAATTCCCCTACATACGTGTCACATTGTACATGTTTGTAGTACACACGTATGTCACACCCACTCCTGTGGTTACCGTATTGCCACTGTGGTGTGGATATCCTTTTACATGGCCACACTTATCTGTACTGGGTGTGTAGCTGCTACATAGGCACCCATTGTACCTCTGAACTTAAGACTTCTACACACATTCAAGGGTACACCACCCCATTTAGGGTGTACCTTACACAACAGCTACAGCTTTACATACCACAACATTAACACGCCATGATGTTTATTGAGCTCTGACAGCTGAGGTATGCGGCTGAACTACGGACACCACATCTGTACACATTTGCATACTACATACTCAGGGGTGACCTCTGCTAAACAGACAGGGCCCATGTCCACAACAATATTAATGGATATACTCCACATACGCGACATACGCAGATGCCACTGTGAGCAACATGCTCATGGATATGTGCACACATGCAACAATGAGTGGGATGTGCTTGAGGGTTACATTCCCAAACCGGACACTCACCATGCTTTGGAACATGACTCCTATGTACATCACGCAGGGACACTCAGTAGCACTGTTCATGTGATACCTCCCTTGGTGTTTGGGACACACATGTACACCAGGGATCACTGCAGTGACTGTACTCTGCAGAGGTGCAGGTAACACATGGCTCTGCTGATCACAGGACACTACCCTAGAGAGGTGGCACTGGTGTGAACACTGTGGTTGTGCTTACACATAGACTTGCCAGACTGCATAGTACCCCACTATGAACCTGTGAAGCTATTACATGTCCTTTGTGCATGGTTACTTGGTAGCCCTTCCATTTAGATTAGCTATCATGCTATTACAATGTCCCATGCCTACAAGCCATATGTATCCTGTTATTGTACATGCCAATAGATGATACCTGTGGTATGCATGATATGCCTGTTATGCTGTGTAGAATATCTGACATATCTACCTACAATACTATACATTACACATATTTTACATAGTATCCCATAATGCAAAGCATACTTGCACAGCGGGACCACCTTAGACATGTCATTGTTGTTATATGCCCATACACATGCCTACTGTGACAGTATATCAACATGTACTATCCCCGGCTATGGCACATACTTGTTGGACATACCCTACCACTGATGGTGGGTTGTATGTAATTGTTCTGTTTAAAGCACTCATGTAGCATCCCTTGCGGTGTCTGTGATGTGTACCTTGTGGCCCACAGCTGGATGCACAGTTTCTACAAGCTTAAGTATGCTCAGCAAGACATCACTACATAAATACCTTTTCCCACGTTTTGCATTGTGGACACGTTTAATTAATGCAAAACGAGCTATACATATAGTAAATAATTAATACACAACATGCTATACATATACTTACATACCGAGTGTTCTACATACCTTGTTACCGTTACGTACTTTCGTCTCTATCTCTCTCACACTGCTTACACAGGTATTTTGTATGAGCATACAGTTTGAATGTCTGGCAAGTCTTCCTTATATACGTCGATACCTGTAACATGTGGTTTCCTGCCACCTATTGGTGATTCTGAGTGACTAATTACTTGCATATCAGTTTTGCAGCTACTACATTCGCCAATTACGTGGCAACAGTGGGGTATAATTGACGTCTCCACTTGGGCATTGGCCATTTGCCCTACCTTCGGGGAGACGACCTGTATTGCGTTTTGTTATGTGTAATTGCAACTGCTATGCATAGAGACAAGTATACTTTGGATTCATGTTCCCCGTGGATTGTGTGTGACAGCTAGAGTATGTGGTTCAACATGTGGGTGTACCTGTCATTCCAATGTCTGTTAATGGACTATTGCAAACAAAACCTGTAACATCGCCATTTGTTCCATTATACAATGGCTGCAATTTTGCATGGCGCCTTTAATTGTGTCTCTCACAAGGTATGTCGACGGTTCTGAAGTTGTAATTGACTGACTGGATGTTTGTGCTGTTATTACAGTCTGTATTGCTATAGTTTCTAGTGTGGGAGATGTCGGTGGGTGTACGTACCATATACAGGTTTGTGGGGCTTGCATTTCTACATATTCCATATATATGTGTGTGGGCTCCATCCCTAATTAAAGAGCTATCAGTTAGTAGACTTATGTTACGGGATTGTACATTGGGCCGTTGTTAATTGGTTTCTATATAGTATGCAGGTGAGGTTGATACTTCCATACCTCTGGAATTGCAGCGATATGTAAAGGGATATGTCTACATGAAAGCTATCCCGTGTATTTCTGTCCCAGATATTTGCAGTCATTGCGGTTGTGTTGGTAACAGAACCTCTTTGCCATGGGTTGACACCTTTTCATATGGCCATTGTTGGACACTTCCAGGACACACAGCGGTGTTTACAGGCCAACACATAGCCACGGTCAGTACACAGGATAGCACATACTTTTATCCTCAATACATACCTATTGTTGTTGGACTTTGGCTACTTATATTGCATGTAACATTCACGTTTCTTACATACAGGCATAACTATTTAATGCAACTATTACATTATGTATGAAACATATTAATGCCCTACGATCTCGGACATTTGCCCTTTGTAATGTTTTATGTCAGGACACACCTGCCCAGAGAGGGGCTGTCCCTCCTAATGTGGGACAGGTGGTGACCGTATGCCTACAGCTAGCTATACCCACACCTACCGTAATCATCTACCTCCGAGTTGGCACTAGCAGACACATAATGCGAACACACACACACATTACAGTCACACGGGGATGCACACAGCACCCTCAACACACACATACACAGACTACGGCACTCACACACACAGTTGAACACAGTACCTACGTGGACTGCAACACCAGCAGCGGTACCGAATTATCCATTCATATCATCATACTATTACTCGCAGTTGTACTGTTCTCTTTCGGTCTTTCAGCCTCGTGGTTACACATGTTGGCATGTTACACATTCCATAGTTGGCGGTATCCTAAGTATTTGTGCCTCCAAGGTATTATGAATGTCGTTGACCTATCTATATATATTTGCAGATATCGCTGAATCCGTATATATCAACATATATCACTCTATCGCCCTTTCTATCTGTCTTATATATATGTATATATGTGTACACACATATATATATATATATATATATATATATATATATATATATATATATATATCTGACGGGGAAGGTGACAGGCAAGCTACACCTTTCATAGTGTACTTGTTGGTGTATACTGTTTCCTGGACTCCGCACGTTTGTGTCTGTACCTGTCACATTACACACCTGCCATAAGTTAGGGTTGCCAGCTGTCCCACTCTGCGAGGGACAGTCCCTCTTTGGGCAGTTGTGTCCTGCAAAATATTTGTAAACATGGCAAATGTCCTGTGATTTTAGAACATACTTATTTCCTATAGTTTATGTAATAATCGCATAAAACAGTTATTCTGTATCTGAACCAACAAACAGAATAAGTAAGTAAACATTACAAGAATGAGATTTTATCTAGGCAAAACAGTGCAGTTTTGCTTTCCGTACTGGCCGGGTGTATGTGTCGGCCTGCAGACATCTGACGTATGTCCCACATTAGTACTTTGAAGAGGTGGCAACCCTACCATAGGTACATCTTGCCTTGCAATAGTGTTAGGTGATTCTATACATGATTGCGTGTTCTACACCTGGCAGTGGTCGTTTTACCCTTCAGCGCAGGCGCAATTAGTACAGGGGTAAATAATGCTGGTTTCACCTATTCTGGACATCATTCATCATGATCTGCGCGATATTCGGAGTAGCTTATCCCTGTTTTGCGCATATCCTTATAGTCATATTTAAATGTCGCTTACTAGCAGTGGGAAATGCATATTCCCGGTAACGTGTGCTAAACATATGATCTGATGACCTGCATCCGACATGCATTACTCGTGCCTTTGGGATTACATTACTTCCGTTGCAGGACGTGGGACCAGGAACATGCACGACGGTCACTGCATTTAACATATGGCCATCTGGGATTTGTACACGTGTTATGTCGTTTTGTACGTGGAGTACACTACAGCTGTTACTCCATACTGCAGTCACATGGGTAACTCGGTTAGTTTACATATTGATGAGTCCAGTTAATGGTATGTCCATGTGATGTTTACTGTATGTGCTCCGGCAATGGGTATGTATATCACAGTGAGCCACACACGATACTGTGCTACACCTTCAAACGACCGTGGGTGGAGCATGCTGGAGTGACGAATACCTGTCATGGGTACACCCCATGCCTTGACACAACATCCATTATTATATTATGTGGAGCCGCTCATTAACGCAGCAGGGACTCCGTGCTGAGTGTCTGCAGAACAGTGCTTAAACACATGTGTTCCCACGATTGCCTCTGCTCCTCTACGCGACAGTTGGTTACTCGATGTTGTGGCGACAGCGGACACTGTTTGCCCCATTTGGTGTATGGCCTCTGACAATCAGCCATGTACCCACCGATGTACCTGGGAACCTATACACACACAGCACCAACATATGCTGATAGGCGCATGTACTGTTCAGGTGTTGACATTCCGTGTTCGAATAGCTGTTGTGTGTACAATGTTTGTGGGCTGCCTATGTAGGATACACACAGTGGGCCACCTATACATTACAATTTACAGGTGGTCGTGCTTGTGTGCCATCCATTTTACTGTGTGTGCAGGTGGAGAGGTGTGTCAGTCCATAGGGGCCTACACTGTCAGCATATGTGCTATACGTTCCCTCTTTGCCAAGCCGTAGGCATATTGGGCATGCCTCCATCTGCCTACTGGGGCTGGCACAGTGTGTTCATGGTCTGAATCCCTCTGTGCCTGTGATGGCCTTGGCAAATGCGGTGGGCTATGAGGACCTTCACCATTTTGTCCCTGCTGCAGCTGTTTCCGCAGGATCATATTATGTAGCATGGCACATACTATGACGATGTGGGCACACTGCCTGGAGAGTACTGCAAGGCTCCACCAGATGTGTCCAAGCACCAGAACCGTGATTTCAGCATCCCAAACACACGCTCTATGATGATTCTGGTTTGTGCGTGTGCCTCATTATGGCGTTCTTGCATGGGTGTGTGTGCATTTCTGATGGGAGTCATCATCCACGGCTCCAGTGCATAGCCAGCATCCCCCACAACGTGGCCATGTGGGATGTCCCCCCTGACAAATACCTGAATACCTGATACAGCTGTGAGGCATGCCAGATAAGGGAGTCATGGTAGCTTCCAGGGCTGCCAGCACACACATCCATGATTTTGCCCTGGGCATTGCACACGACCTGGCAGTTGATGGAGTGGAATCCCTTGCGGTTTATGTAGTGCCTACCATGCTTACCGGGTGGTGACTTGATTTGTATGTGCATGCAGTCTATCGCACCCAGTACCTCTGGGTAGTGTGCCACATGGTGGAAGTGATGCATATTGCTGGCCAACTCCTCCTGAGTTTGGGGGGGAAGTATATATGCTCATTGGCATGTGGTAACATGGCATCCAGGAACTGGTGTAGTACCCTGAATGCTGATGCCTGTGAGATCCCCATTATATCTCCAGTTGGCCTTTGAAAGGTACCTGTGGCTAGTATTCGCATGCTTACACATACCTTTGTGTCCATTGGGATGGGTTCCCCTCTGTTATTTCTGGTTCTCAGGCATGGCCGGCACAGTTCCACTATTTGCTGTAAGATGTCCCTGTCCACCCTGTAATGCTCTACTATCTCCAGATCATGTAGCCCCTGGTAGGTTACCCTTGGTCTGAGCACTCTTCTCCTCCAGGGCCTGCGGTGGTTGTCGGCATCATCCTCCACAGCACCGTCAGTCTCTAACACATGCTGATGAATCACAGCTATGGCAGCTCCCAACATGTACATTTTAAAAGTTCCCCGTGTGTTTACACCTATGGTACAGTGTTTGGGAATTCACAGGTGTGTGTAGGGTACTTTCACACTTTATACTATTGTGCTGTGAACACCGATGATGTCATAGGGTGTGTATGTACGATCATAGCTTCAGGATATCTTATGTGTTTTACTACCGGAACTACTATTGTGGTGCCTTTGGTGTTGAATTACATTTGGCTGCCGTGGATTACCTCTTGACCTTCCCTTTACATTTCTGCACATTCCACCTACCATTTTCTGGCATGCATATTGCAGCCTGCTTTAATTTGTACTTTCCTAGACCTGGTGTATCTTGCGTAATGTGTGCTATTGCCGGTCTACTGTTGGTTTGCTTTGCTCTGCTATGACAGATCTCCTATCTTTGCAATCCAATGCCTCCCTTCCTTTCATTGCATTCCAATGCCTCCCCTATCCTGTTTTGCAGGTTTCTGCGAGCAGACTTGACAGCTGCCATTGATTGGCCGCCGTGAGTTGATTGGTGTTGATTGCTCATTAGTATGCCAATTACCCTATTTCAGCATTTCCTTCTTTTCTTCCCCTGACCTGCATCCGCTTACTGAGTTTTGGGCATGTTTTCATCCCCGTACACATGCGCTTTTGGGCACCATGTGTGCTCTCAACTAAACAATTCTATACCTTCCTCCCCACCCCTGTCCTGCAGCTTTGCTTAGCAATGGACAGGCCAGATTTGCATTGCTTCAATGTGCTTACTGCTACGGTGGCACACCCCTCTGCTGATGTCATGTATCTCCTCTGAGCCACTCCTCAGTGTTATAGCACTGCGCCGTATGGTTCAACCTTCATCCGGCGGGACATTTGCGATTCAGTATTATCTGCCTCATTTGCATGGCATTGACTACTAATTCATAGTTACTGCACCGAACACTGTCGCAGGCCCTTAGCAACCCTTGCACCTTGGTTGTGGTGTTCCATGCCTACCATTGTGTATTATGGTGTACGCCTGATTTGTATTACATTGCGATTTTATAACATTTTTATATATTTTCTTTATGTTCCAGTTTGCACACACATGCCCTGCGGTTGTACTTTGCATTACTGTGGACATGACATTAAAGTTGTTTTTTAGGTGTTGTGCATCCTTTCTTATGCCATTGGCTGTGTATTTAGCCATTGGCATATGTTAACTTTGTAATACATGAGTCTGGTCTGCTTCCATAGCTCAGATGTTCTGTTTGGGAAAATGTAAACCGTGTTTTTTGGTTTACATTTCTGTGGCCTTATGCTACACCTGCGCCACTTCATGAATCGCTATATGCCTTCATTTGCATGGTGTGACACTGTGCATGGGGTGATTAGCATACCTATGCTGAGGGCTGCGCAGTTCTGGCGTACGCCGGTAGTGCACGTGGTATTGGATCGTACCTGAATCGCTCGACAGCCATATTTGACATTATTCCACCTACGCTACGCCTGTGCCTGGCGCAAGCTTCATGAATCCTGGGGCAAATCCATGTATTAGTTAAATGTGTTCTAAGAATCTTTTTGAATTGTGTAGTACTGGTGGTAGTTTTTATGTTTAGGGGAAGACAATTCCAGAGTTTTGTTATATAGTTGGAGTAGGGGGTTCTCCAGCTGTGTTGTTAGCTTAAGATATCTTTAATAGATTTGTTAGTGGAACACAAGGCATGATTAGTAGAGCAGGGCTGGAGGAGGTTAAGAAGTGCAGGTGTTTTCTCTGGTTGACAGAGTAATCGATGGGCTATGGTTAGTTGGTTATATGTTAGGAGACTGGGCAGTTCTAACCAAGTGAATTGTTTTAGTGCAAGGCAATGATGTGATCTTTACATAGATTTTGTGGCAAACTTAGTAGTTTTATTGTAGCATGCATCAAGTTTGCTTAAATTTCTTTAGGTTTGTTAGTATGGGAGATGCATAGAGGAGGGTAGAGGACAAGGTGAGCTCTAGCAATGGTGGATTTTGTATTGTTTGTTAGAAATTTTTTATGTCTGTACAGAAAGCTGAGTTTTTTGTGAACTTTATTGATTGGTCTATATGTATGTCAAATTTCCTGTTGCTGTTTATGATTACATTGAGTAGTTTGGTATGAGATACTGGAGAGAAAATTTTATTATTTGTTGATGAGATGTTGAAGTATGTGGAGGGTCAATGCTTCTTGTGGGTTGAAAAAGCATTAGATCAGTCTTATTGTGGTTAACTATGAGCTGAGCATTATTTAGCCAGGATTCTATTGCAGAGAAGGATTGCTGGGTTGTAAGCTGGAGTTGTTGAAGTGTGGGAACAGCACAAATAAGAGTTGAGTCATCTGCATAATGGACAGGGGATGCATGAGGCATGGATGGATTTTATGATATCAAGTGCAACATTATCTAGTAAGCTGCACAGTTTCACTGCAGGGGGCTCTGTAGCTGTGCATTTCTATAACATTTAATGTCTGCTTGCTTATTACTACTGCAGTTCTGCTGCTGTTACTGTTTTGTTTACTGCTGCTGGCTCAGCAGCTGTGCCATTCTGATATACTTCATGATGTTTCTTTGATGTTATGAACTACTGTGACCTGTGAGCCTTTAAGCCATGTTTAATGCTGC
The DNA here is from genome assembly GCF_019279795.1 of Protopterus annectens. Taxonomy (NCBI): domain Eukaryota; kingdom Metazoa; phylum Chordata; order Ceratodontiformes; family Protopteridae; genus Protopterus; species Protopterus annectens. The sequence goes on along the minus strand of NC_056746.1, from coordinate 252,481,065 downwards.
TGTAGGCTCTTCAGAAAGTGCTAAAGGCTACTGCAGTTCATGTTGTAAACATTGTGAAGATATGTGAAGGCTGCCAGCCTAGCCAAATAAAATTTTGTAGATAATTCTGTCATTTGTAAATATCAATATAAGCCACACTTGTTCTCTTAAATGAGAAAAGATTGTATTGGATTTTGAACTGCAGAAATATAACCACATTGCACTCTGCTGGAGGAAAGCTGATAACTCAAGCACTGTATAATTGTTTGATCTCAAAACTCAGAGTCGAGATGTCTGGATGTCGGAATTCTTCCTATTGTTTTGAGACTAGAGTTAATTGCTAGATTTTATATATATAATGTCTTTAATTGCTGTAGTTTCCTGACCAAGTGCAAGCTTACTAAGAAATGCTAATGTAGAGTTTCTGTTGGCCTAGGAAATCAGAGAATTGTTAAGAATGATGTAATCTAAAATGAGTCAGCAGAATGTATTGTCAATTTAAAGGACTTTCTCAGAGACAGAGAGATAACATTTTGCATTTGTCTTGAGAACATCCAACTCACCAGCACTCTGCCTGTGCCCTTTATGTAAGTAGGATATTAGACTTTAGTGTCTCTCTTAGAAATAGCTAGGAAATAGGAAGATTAGACTAGTTGTTTTCTGTACTGATGTCAGAGCTATTCTACTGTATTATTTTAAGCATTTCCCTGTGATCTCTGCACTCTTGACTAGCACTGTGTAGTAAGAAGTATTGTCTTGTGTTTTTATTATTTATTATTAAATATTTTAAACATTTCAACTGTGGCTGTTTTGTGTTGAGATAATTTAAGCTTCAGAGTACATTGCCTGTATATAGTGATACTGGCCAAGCCACTCCAATAAGCCTTAAAAAGTTCTGGTCACACTTACTAATTGGATACAAATATTGCACAGTAATAATTGTACACCCTTTGATAAGGGCCTTATTAGTAGCTGATATTAGTGGTTGGTGGCAAGTGGTACTACTGTATAGTCTCGGGAGAAGGGGCATAGCTGGAGAACCAGTGCCAGCATTCCCCAGGAGTGTTTATGTGCTTGTATATAACTCATATTTTAAATTGTGTGTGTGTGTCAGCTACTTGGGCAGGGACACGAAGCACTGTTTGGACAGAGAGGGTGCTGGAGGTTTTACCGTGACCACTAGGCTGAGATCTGGACCTTATAGCTGTGCCAGTGGGGAGTCTTATTGGGGATCTGGAGAGAAAGGGAGAGACTAGCCCCAGACTGAATGTTATGTATGTGTGCCATTACGGGAAATTGTACTTTACTGTGTGTGTATTTGTTATCCTTCCCAATGTGGATGCCCCTCACTGGTGTTAGTGGTAAGGATTGAGCCTCCTTGATTGTTGAGCCAGTACACAGGTGACACATATTGTTTGGCAGTGGTGGGATAATCACACCACATATTAACTGGTTGGCAATTTGCTTGTAGTGGTGTGGATAGTGAATTCCTGTAGCTTGTGTACAGTGATCACTGAAGGTGTTTTTGTACTCTAAATCAGTCACACAGTGAATATTCAAAGTTCAATCAGAATTGTTTTATTTCTTTTGTTAGCTTAGTCAGGGACAGCAGGCAAACATGTCAGCAGAGGAGTATGGTAAGCTGTCAAGGAGCCAGTTGGCTGAGATGTACCAGGCTAAGGGACTGGTGCATGGAAACCTGACTAAGGCAGACATGATTGCAACTTTGGTCACAGCTGCATCAGAAAACAGCAATCAGGAAGGTGATCAGACTGGCTGTGGAGATGTACAACACTCAGAGAATGGACAGCTCAACCTTTCTGCAGAGGACGTAAAAATCCATCTGGAGCTAAAGAGACCTGAGTTGGAGGTCAGGCGTTTGGAAAAAGAAGCAGCAGAGAGATTGAAACATTTACAGGCTGAGGAGAATGAGAAACTGCTAAGCCTGGAAGCTGAGGAGAAGGAAAGGCAGAAGCAGCATGTAAAGGATATGCTGACTCTTCACCAGAGTCATGGAGGTAATGGGGAAGGGAGTAACCAGACCCCAGAAGCACAAAAGGTTAGTACATTTATTCCACAGTTTACAGAGGGGGATAATTTTGACAGTTTCATTCATATGCTTGAGAGGGTATGTAAACAGTATGATATTGACCAAAGGCTCTGGATATAGTTCCTGACCCCCTTACTCCATGGTAAAGCTGTAACTATTTTGTCCAATATGTCTGACATTGACTGTTTTAATTATGCTGCTGTTACGAACTGTTTGTTAGAATTTTTTAAGCTAACACTTGAAACATATAGGAAGAAGTTTTGTGAGCACAGACACAATGCAGATGAAAGTGTATGTGAATATGTTGCTGAACTGAGCACTTATTTTCATAGGTGGATGAGTGGATGTCAGATCACCACTTTTGAAAGACTAGCAGACCTTTTGGTGAGGGAACAAGCCCTTAGCACTTTTCCTGAGGAAATGAGGATCTGCTTAGCTGATAGACAATGTGCTACTATACCTAGCAAGCAGGGCATCCATGAACAGGAAAGGGACCCCCCAGTACTGCTCATGGATCAAAAGGAACCCATGTTGGGCAGCCCAGACTGCCCCAATAGAATCTGCCAGTAGCAGGGGACTCCACTTGTCCAGGTACACATCTAGGTCCTAGGGTTAAATGTTTTGAATGCAACCATTGGGGACATGTGGCATACAGATGTCCATGGAGGCAAGGTGGGGAACAAAAGGTGAGAGAGCCAGTAAGTGGGAAAGACAAAATGAAGCCAAAACAAAAAGAGCCAGCATACAGTGACCTGAAACACATTTATTGGTAATAAACCATAAAAAACAACAAAAGAATCAGACCGGTTTAGGCCAGATCAAATCACAGCCTTCATCAGTGTAAAGAAAAAACATCAATTGTTGAACCTTAAGTATACCCATCTGGAATCTCATTGGTTGATTCTAAAAATATTCATTCAAACCAGGTGGAAATAATCCACCCAGTTTCACAATCCATTTTTTCTCTTTGGTATTTAAAATAGAATGCCACCCTGTCTTATTAGATCTGTTACCCTGTATTATGTCAATAATCATAAATGAAAACTTGTCAAGGGACAAAGCATACGAGTAGCTAGAATGTCTTCTACAAGAGAGAGTATGACAAGCGAGCTAGAAGTAGTATTTCAATTATTTCTTGACCATGGGTATCTGAAGGCTATGTTGGAAAATGTAACCACCTATGTTAGAACCCAGTGGGGGCATAAATATGTTCCCTTGCTGGGGAAAAGTATGACTATTACCTCTAATAATAACAATATTGAAAGTGACATGAAAGTGTGTGTAATAAGGTTTACCCCATATACCAATTTAGTGATTGAAATATTGAAAAAACATTGGGAGTTGATTACTACTTCTACAACTATAGGACATATAGTTGGAACAAGGTTAAACACAGTATTCAAAACAGGAAGTAATTTAAAAAGAATACTAGAATATGGTAAAAGGGGTTTAGAAGTTAGGGGAAAGAAGGGTACCTCCCAATGTGGAATGTGTAATCAGTGTAATAACATCAACACTAACATAAGAATTAAGTTAGACAATATTACTAGATCTATGGTAACTAGTAGGAAGGGGCACTGTAATACTCAACGCATTGTTTACATAGCTACGTGCACCATGTGCCCTGCATACTATATAGGAAAAATGGAGAGGAAATTCAAGACTCGTATATATGAGCACCTTTATAGAATAAAGAAAGAGGACACCAAGAATGCGTTGAGTAGACACATTATAGAAAATGGAAAGGACCACACATTCAAATTTGCTATTATCGATCAGGTAGAGGTGGGGGATAGAGGTGGCAATTGGAAAACATATCTGGCTTGGGTTGAAAGCAAGTGGCAAATATGTTTGGACGCGACCACACCCCCAGGTATTAACGATTTCATCAGTTTAAAGCCATTTTTAGCCTTAAATTAGTTATTTTAGAGATATTTTCAGTACTTTTTAAAATTGGTTTAGTTTTTTACATACCATTAAGTTATGTTGTTAAATTTTTTATAACATTACATTTTGGAGAGTTTATGTACAGTACACAGAAAAGGGGTAAAGTTTTTTATATGATTATGATTATTTTTATTATACAATATTTACAATAAGTATGATATTAAGGATACAATAGAATGTGATCATAAGTAAATAATATTTATTTACACATTTATATATTATGTATAAGTATTACTGTGGATGGTACTACAGGTTTTAAGATTTAATGTTTAATTAGATTAGTTAGTGTTGAATTAAACTATTGTAAACTTTTTGGTGTCAAAAACGCTTTAAAAGCAAAGTGGTTACTGAGATTAAGGGTTCTGATGAAATCTGGATCTACCAGATGAAAGCGCTTAACCTGGTACTACATGTTGTATACGCTGGCGTTTTGGTGAATAAACTTGAGTTTTAAGAAGAAAATCTTTGGTTCTCTCTTCTCGAGTCTGGGGGACTGTGTCAGCTACATTTGGATCGTTGATAAATGAAAACTTGGCAGTTTTATGAACCAAATAATGTTTGTAAAGTGCATTATTAGCCTTGTTTTTGATATTACTAATGTGCTCAGAAATTCTGATTCTGAATGGACGGGAAGTTTGACTAACATAAAATGAGCCACACTGACATGTAGCCAAGTAAACCACCCAGTCACTACTACAGTTAGCGAAAAAATCTAAATCATAAACCAATGAACAATTTCTACTGGAAAACTGTTTAGATTTGTTCACTTTATCACAATTGGTGCAATGGCCACATGGATAGCAACCTATCAATGGATCACCTGTCAATGTAGTCTGCAAATATTATGGTTGTCGATCCATGGCACCATGTTTGTAATGATTAAAACAAGAACCAAGGTTTCTCCCTTTACGAAATGAAAATAAACATCTGTCGGGTATCATATTTGCTACTTCATGGTCGCATTGCAATATATTCCAATGCCTGTGTACACTCTGTATTAACTGGTCAGTATTCCTGGCATAGGTAGTAGTAAACCTAAGGGGTGCAGTGTTTGTACTAGTGTGGTCCTTATAATTCAATAAATTTTGCCTATCTAAAGAATTGACCAGATTGCTGGCTCTTAATACATGACCCATGCAGTATCCCCTGGATCTGAATCTGTCAATAAGATTCTGAATGGACGGGAAGTTTGACTAACATAAAATGAGCCACACTGACATGTAGCCAAGTAAACCACCCAGTCACTACTACAGTTAGCGAAAAAATCTAAATCATAAACCAATGAACAATTTCTACTGGAAAACTGTTTAGATTTGTTCACTTTATCACAATTGGTGCAATGGCCACATGGATAGCAACCTATCAATGGATCACCTGTCAATGTAGTCTGCAAATATTATGGTTGTCGATCCATGGCACCATGTTTGTAATGATTAAAACAAGAACCAAGGTTTCTCCCTTTACGAAATGAAAATAAACATCTGTCGGGTATCATGTTTGCTACTTCATGGTCGCATTGCAATATATTCCAATGCCTGTGTACACTCTGTATTAACTGGTCAGTATTCCTGGCATAGGTAGTAGTAAACCTAAGGGGTGCAGTGTTTGTACTAGTGTGGTCCTTATAATTCAATAAATTTTGCCTATCTAAGGAATTGACCAGATTGCTGGCTCTTAATACATGACCCATGCAGTATCCCCTGGATCTGAATCTGTCAATAAGATCCTTCCGCTGTAGTTGGAATGAAGAATCATGACAACAAATTTGCTTCATCCGAATAAATTGTGATTTTGGGATATTGCGTGCAACATGTGGCGGGTGAAAACTCGAGGCATGAAGGATGGTGTTGTACTCAGGATGCTTCCTGAATACTTCTGTACCTAATGTATGGTCAGATAATCTAGTAATTAAAACATCTAGAAAAGTGATAGTGTTCATATCATAATGAACAGTGAATTGTAGTCCCCAAATGTTGTTATTCAAATAAGATATAAAATCATATAAGCCCTGTACATCACCTTTCCACACCATCCAACAATCGTCCAAGTAACGTCTCCAGATGTCAATATGTACCAAGAAAGAATTGTTATGGCAATCATAGATGACATGTTTTTCAACAAAGGCCATGAATAAATCCGCATATATAGGGGCAAACGAAGCTCCCATAGCGGTGCCTTTCATTTGCCAATAACAATTATTCTGATAAAAGAAGACGTTACTTGTAAGGACAAATTTGGCTAAATTAGCCAAAAAATAATTGAAATTTGGTTGGTATAAGCCCGCCACATCCAACCAATAGGACAGAGACTCCAAACCCGCCTGATGTGGGATGTCGGTATATAAAGAACTAACATCAAGTGTACACATCAACCAATCTGGCTCCAACTGGCTATCTGAGATAATTTGTAAAAAATTGGTAGTATCATGTAGTCATGACCGTATCAAACTAAGTAAAGGCTTCAGATGTTTGTTGAGATATAGTGACAGAGGTTCCATAATGTACCCTCTCCCTGAAACAATAGGTCTACCAGGCGGATTGATGGGGTTCTTGTGGACTTTTGGTAAAAAATAAATAAATTGGGTTGCTGAATCCTGAACCATAAGCTGTTGTAAAATATCATTGGTAATAATAGTTTCATCCCTGACCCAAAACAAGAACTCCTCAATTTGTTTTTTAAACCTAAAAGTTGGATTAATGGCCATTGGAGAGTAATATCTCTGATCCGACAGTTGTCTATTAGCCTCTTTGTCATAATCACGCCAGTTTAGGATAACTACAGCCCCACCTTTATCAGCAGAAATAATAACAATATTTTTGTTATTCTGCAGTTCCAAAATAGCTTCTTTTTCAGCCAAAGAAATATTGTTAGATTTAAGGCGTACATCAGATCTGGAAAAATGAAGATCTCTAAGAATACTATTTTGAAACTGATGTACCAATGGATGCATAGGTGGGTTGAAAGAAGATTTGTGATATACAAATCTATCTCCGCTATAGTTTCCAGTGTCACCAAAGAACAATTTAAGATTAAGATTTCTACAAAATGATACTACATCCTGAGCCAATATATCCTCAGAAACCATGAAACCAGGTACAAAAAAAGTCCTTTATTCAATACTGACAGGTGGATGGGTGATAAAACAAAGTCAGACAAATTTAAAACATTAATATTTGCATTAGCATTTATTTCTGCATGACCATTTTCAACAGACTTTGTATATTGCTTATACTTCCTGTGTTTCCTCCCCCCTCACTGGTATCTGGGCCTAAAGGGATTGGCCCCGGTGTCCTTTTGGGGGATGGTGAGCCTGATACTGACTGTAGTTGGTTATCAGTACATGATGAAATATCCTCAGTTGAAGAGCCATAAACTGGGCTCGATTTCCTAAGGATAGAGCGAGGTCTTTTTCTTTTGGGAGTCCTAGTGGAATTGGATGTGAATCTAACATGTTTGGTATAATTTACAAAAGGATTAGCACTCTGGTAGTCACCCTGATCCCTTTGGAATTTCTTGATTTTCCTAGTACGTAGTTGTTCCTCTAAAATGTCGAGGTCTGTCGCTACCTTATTGAGTTGTTTATTAAAGAAGGTTTCACCCTCAAAGGGTTTTACATCACCTACTAGCTTGGTGACCGTATCTATTTCCTTGTCAGTAACTTGATTATAAAACTTGGATAAAGCATCCACAAAGGACATAGTAGCCTGTTGTTGTATTGAGGACCATTGCTCAGTAAGTTCCTGGTCAGCAACCCCAACATGGGGTTGGATACGTATTCTCAAACCTCTAGGGGTAATCCCCTTAGCCATGTATGCCTTAAACAATTTAGAATGCCATATATTTGATCTGAGTGATCTAAGATGTTTATGTAATTGTTCGAATGCTAGTGCTCAAATAGTTTATGAATCTGATTGATCCATAGTACTGGTGTTTTCCTGTAAAAGAGAACCCAAACCAAAAGCTCTAAGGTCCTCCCCATCAGCAGATAATCCTGTAACCAAGCTGGAAAGATCCATGGTTCAAAATAAATGCTGACAATAATAGTATATAACTACGTCAGCTAAAATAATTTTAATGAGAATATAAAGGGACAATCACAGCTCAAAAGTACTGAATAAAAGACCTAGAAAACAATTTTATAGGTTAAGGCTGCACCCCTAATATATATTCATAGAATAATTTGTGCACAAGCAAGTATTGGCTTGAGCAATAATGTGGCTAAGGCCAATATGGCAGAGGATAATGCTGAAAAAGGAAAATAACTAACCAAGGGGCCAATATAATAACAACCTGGCTCTAAAAGAACTAAGAAAAACAGATACAGTCAAAAAGCCAGTATAATGAAATATCATGTATAAAGACCAATATATTATGGTCAGTATGAACCAAGCTAGCAAGTATATAAATCCCCCAAATTAATGCTTACCATATGTATAAACCAAGAAAAAATCAAAGTACTAGGGATAATATAATGTACCAATGTGGTGTACACTTAATAACCAAATGACAATAAGAAAATCAACGACCCTATGTATCACTGTGTATACTAGCCACAGGCAGAGATTAATTAGACAAAACTCCAAGCTAATGTGACCAAATCAACCTCAGCATGAGAATAAGGAAAAATAGTATCTATGTTCACTGACCCAAGTTGTATACATTAAATATCAATTATTAAGCAACTAATCCCAAAAAAGAAGAGTCTATAATCCTTAACCAAAGTCGCTTGATCCTAATGACAAAAATTTGTACAAAATTGCATCATAACAGGAAAAATTTAGACAGATATAAAAAATAAAATAACCATTCTATGCAGAATACCCAAAGCATGATATCATTTGGAATTTAGTCCAAAACACATGAGCCACTCAGCCACAAACAGTAATTATATGAATTATTAGATAGATGATTCCACAATATTACGATGGTGAAAACCAGTCCAAAAACTGATGTAACCACTTCTTCCTTGTGACGACAATAAGAATGAAGGGAAACAGTACCTGTGTTCACTGACTCATATTGTGAACATTAACCTTCTCGTATTGAGCCACTGGTCCAAGATAGGAAAATTTACGATCCCTTCACATGGGTTGCTTGGTCCTGATAGCTAAAGGATCCACAATATGGCAAAATAAAATGAATAATTCACACACTGTTGTCAAACCCCAAAAATTGAAATTTAACAAAAACGACTGACCAATCCTAATAATATAGACCAGAAAGCCAGGAAATACTGTTAAACACATGCAAAAACAAAAAGAACCTTTGTGGGTGGCTGTATATCTATTTCAGATTTAGTCCAAAACACATGAACCACTCAACCCCAAACAGTAATTATATAAATTGTTAAGTAAATATGTCCACAATAATACAATGGTAAAAACCAGTCCAAGTACTGATGTAACCACTTCTTCCTTGCGATGGCAAATAAAAATGAAGGAAAACAGTACCTGTGTTCACAAACTTATATTGTAAACATAACCAAAGAACCTTTATGGGTGGCAAAGATGCTGGATACACCTTCCAAAGCATCAGAAAAACTCGCAGGTGGTAAAAAAGCTGAAGCGTGAAAGCAAAAATAAACAACGTAACAGCAGAAAATGCTATCGTCTCCTGCCCACTCGACAAAAATCCACGTGGATGGAAAATGCTGAATTAGGAGTTAGGTGACGCCAACTGATGGTTAGTCCATTAGTCCAAATGACAAACCAGAGAGAATAAAACCATACCGAGTCACCATGGATTACACGATACTTCCAGTATCAATTTAGGCAGAACCAATACAAATACAAAGGATATGTATATACAAAACTAAAAAAATAGATGGGTATAGGACCGCAGAAATTACTGACAGTCAGTAACAGGATCACAGGCCCCCAGCAGGAAGGAGGAGGAAGCGTAACTGCAAAAAGGGAACTCCTGCACGGTAGACAAATGCACGGCTCAAAACAGTAACTATTGAAGCCAAAACAAGGTCATTCACACCAACATGGACAATAAATATTCTAAAATAGGCACAAATTTGAAGCTCAAGAATTGTTTGCTGTTGATACATTGCAGCTCAAACATGATCTGATAGGCACAAACTAGTTTTATTTATGCACAGGAGACCAGTACCCTCAATAAATTAATTTCAGATGATATTTGTGTAGTCCAAGAGAGTGTGGTAGCTGCTTCAAATATGAGTTGTTGTCTATAGCTGAAAACGTACCTCCTGACAATACATCAAGATAACACTTTTTACAGACATGTCATGAGGCATTTGGTTTGGTTAACAGGATACAGATACGGAACATTTTAATCTCTGTATAATTTATGGTAACTGTCAACTGATGGTACACCACAACCTATATATAAATTGTCAGACATATAACCTAATTCTATCCTACGCACAGGAGACTAGTTCTTCCATATCTGAATTTTAGCTTACATTTGTTTAGTTTATGAGTGTGTGCTAGCTGCTTCAAATATAATAGCAGTTGGTACATGCCTAAACACTGAGACCCTGAGAACACACTGAGATAAAACCTTCCACTAACATGCAAAAGTTGCATATATTATTTGGTTAATAGTGCGCAGATACTAGAAAAATTCATCTGCATATTAATGATCTACTGCTTTCCCCGCTCTGAGTAATACTGGATCAGTTATGTGGGCATTTGCATTGAAGAGGTAATGCAGTACAGACTTTGTAACATCATGTCTTAATTGAAAATACTGCCACTGCTTACTGACAGGTCAAATAAAAGATCCTTTAAATGTACAAAAGAACCAAAGGTGAAGTCTAAGTTAACCACTTGAACCATTTGTGAGGGACACAGATTCCCTTCTTAATCCATGATGGCCATCATAAGGGATCTACACCCAATTTTAATCTGTGTTGTCCCCAAAAAAGGAAGTTTCTTACAAAAAAGTATGCCATTAACTCATCATTTTTTTATGTGCTATTTCCATAACAGGAAGCTACTATACAGTGCCATAAAAAGATAATGGAGTTTGACCATCTGACTTCCCAAATTACTGCTAAATGAACGAGAGCATAGGGAACATGTACTTCTGTTTTAGGACATAAGGCAGGATGTACAGTTGATATACTAAGGATTTTGTCCAATGAGAAAGCTCTGGCATGCAATTTAAGGTCTATAAAATCCGTACTCCCTTTCTTATATAGAAAGTGTTATGTTTCAAAATGTTCTCCTTTTGCCATTCCAAATAAATTGTCTTAGTTTTTTCTGAAGCTTACCAAGCATATGCAGCAGGTAGACAAAGGAATGCATTTCATCATATAGAAGAGTTTGAGTTGCTAATCATTTTAACCACATTAATATTACTCACAAATATTTTATCTTTTTCCAAGAATGGATCATTATGCAGACATAGTCCTACAGTGTTTTGTAGTTAATATCAATCAAGTAGGTAATGCATGGGTGTAATTTTATTCTGAAATATTCGGTAGAAGGGCATATCAAATAAAGGGCACAGTATGAAATTTGTGCTTCATCTGTTTTTGTAGCTTGAGCAAGTAAGCCTCTATTCTGCTTGTTTTATTTAAGACCTGAAAGTGTATAGAACATAGCAAGAGTTTCTATAACAATTTAGATAACTTAACTGATGTGAGTGGGGTTTTCAATGAAGAAGAAGGTCTTCAATATCTCCAAACTCCAGCCTGTCAAGTTAGGACAGTTTCTTATGTGTTGTACCAAGGGTTCAGTGACAAGCAGAAATAATTCAGTGGACAGTCAACATCCCTACCTGGTGTCTTTGAATAGGCCAAATGGAGATACGAGACTACAGCCTGAGAAAACTCTTGCATATAGAGTATTAAACAATGCTTGAACTGCTGTGAAAGAACATACACTAAGGTATTCAAGTGCTGTCCAAATATAATTCAACAGAGAGAATCAGACTTTTGTTTTCAAAATACACTAGAATGACTACTGCAGAACTGGTAGAGCAGCTTAGTGGCTAAAGATATATATATATATATATATATATATGTGTGTGTGTGTGTGTGTGTGTGTGTGTGTGTGTATATATATATATATATATATATATATATATATATATATATATATATATATATATATATATATATATATATATATATATTTATGAAATTAACCCAGCCACTGGGGAGGCACAAGCCAGTGCATTTCTTTGTGCCGGTCTCAAGCCCGGATAAAGGGTTGCATCAGAAAGGGCATCCGGCTTAAAATTTTGCCAAATCATACATGCAGACAAAAGTACACATATACATACCAGATCAGTCGTGGCCCGAGTTAACAATGACCACCACCAGTACTGTTGGCCAACAGGGTGCTGGCAGAAATTGGGCTACTGTTGGCCGAAGGAGGAGAAGAGGTGGAAGGCATGGCCAAAGGCAGGTAAAGGCTAGGACTGTGATAGTGAGGATCGGAAATTTGAATGTTGGCAGTATGACTGGTATAGGGAGAGAGCTAGCTGATATGATGGACTGAAGGAAGGTTAGTATATTGTGTGTGCAAGAGACCAGATGGAAGGGGAGCAAAGCTAGGTGTATTGGAGGCAGGTTCAAGTTGTTTTATCATGGTGTGGATGGGAGGAGAAATGGCATGGGCATTATCCTGAAAGAACAGTATGCTAAGAGTGTTTTGGAGGTGAAAAGAGTGTCAGATAGAGTGATGTTTATGAAGCTGGAAATAAATGGTGTAATGATGAATGTTGTTAGTGCATATGCTTCACAAGTTGGGTGTGTGATGGATGAGAAAGAAAAATTATGGCGTGAGTTGGATGAAGTGGTAATGACTGTACCCAAGGGTGAGAGACTGGTGATTGGAGCAGATTTCAATGCATGTTGGTGAAGGGAACAGAGGCGATGAGGAAGTGATGGGTAGGTATGGTGTTAAGCAAAGGAATGCAGAAGGTCAGATGGTAGTGGATTTTGTGAAAAGGATGGACATGGCTGTGTTGAATACATATTTTAACAAGAGGGAGGAGCATAAGGTGACATACAAGAGTGGAGGAAGATGCACACAGGTGGATTATATCTTATGTAGAAGGGCCACTCTGAAGGAGATTGGAGACTGTAAAGTGGTGGCAGGGGAAAGTGTAGTTAGGCAGCATAGGATGGTGGTTTGTAGATGACATTGGTGATCAAGAATAGGAGGATGAGTGTGAGGGCAGCACCAAGGATCAAATGGTGGAAATTAAAAAATGGTAATTGTGAGGTGATGTTCAGGGAAGAGTTATGACAGGCACTGGGTAGCAGTGAAGAGTTACCTAATAGCTGGGTAACTACAGCAGAGCTAGTAAGAGAGATGGCTAGAAAGGTGCTTGGTGTGACATCTGCAAAGAGGAAGGAGGACAAGGAGACCTGCTGTTGGAATGAAGAAGTACAGGAGAGTATACAGAGAAAGAGGTTGGCGAAGAAGAAGTGGGATTGTCAGAGAGATGAAGAAAGTAGACAAGAGTATAAGGAGATGAGGTGCATGGCTAAGAGAGAGGTGGCAAAGGCTAAGGATAAGGTGTATGATCAGTTGTATAAAAGGTTGGACACTAAGGAGGGAGAAAAGGACCTGTACCGATTGGCTAGACAAAGGGACAGAGCTAGTAAAGATGTGCAGCAGGTAAGGGTGATAAAGGATAATGAGGGAAATATACTCACAAGCGAGGACAGTGTGTTGAGCAGATGGAAAGAGTACTTTGAGGGGCTGATGAATGAAGAGAATGAGAGGGAGAGAAGATTGGATGATGTGCGGATAGTAAATCATGAAGTGCAGGGGATTAGCAAGGAGGAAGTAAGAATAGCTATGAAAAGGATGAAGAACAGAAAGGCTGTTGGTCCAGATGACATACCTGTGGAAGCATGGAGGTGTTTAGGTGAAATGGCAGTGGAATTTTTAACTAGATTGTTTAATGAAATCTTGGAAAGTGAGAGGATGCCTGAGGAATGGAGAAAAAGTGTTTTGGTATGATTTTTAAGAATAAGGGTGATGTGCAGAGCTGTAGTAACTACAGATGGATTAAACTGATCAGTCACAGCATGATGTTATGGGAAAGAGTAGTGGAAGCTAGGTTAAGAAGGGAGGTGATGATTAGTGATCAGCAGTATGGTTTCATGCCAGGAAAGAGCACTACAGATGCGATGTTTGCTTTGAGAGTATTGATGGAGAAGTACAGAGAATGTCAGAAGGAGTTGCATTGTGTCTTTGTGGATTTAGAGAAAGCATATGACAGGATGCCTAGAGAGGAGTTGTGGTTTTGTATGAGGAAGTCGGGAGTGTCAGAGAAGTATGTAAGAGTGGTACAGGATATGTACGAGGGTAGTGTGACTGTGTTGGGAGTGACGGATGCATTTAAGGTGGAGGTGGGATTACATCAAGGATCAGCTCTGAGCCTTTTTTATTTGTAATGATGATGGACAGGTTGACAGATGAGATCAGACAGGAGTCCCCATGGAGTATGATGTTTGCAGATGACATTGTGATCTATAGTAAGAGTAGGGAACAGGCGGAGGAGACCCTGGAGAGGTGGAGATATGCTCTAGAGAGAAGAGTAATGAAGGTCAGCAGGACTAAGACAGAATATATATGTGTGAATGAGGGAGAGGATAGAGGAATGGTGAGGATGCAGGGAGTAGAGGTGGCGAAGGTGGATGAGTTTAAATACTTGGGATTAACAGTTCAGAGTAATGGTGAGTGTAGAAGAGAGGTGAAGAAGAGAGTACAGGCAGGATGGAGTGGGTGGAGAAGAGTGTCAGGAGTGATTTGTGACAGACAAGTACCAGTAAGAGTGAAAGGGAAGGTCTACAAGAGGGTAGTGAGACCAGCTATGTTATATGGGTTGGAGACACTGGCATTAACAAAAAGGCAGGAGTCAGAGCTTGACGTGGCAGAGTTGAAGATGTTAAGATTTGCACTGGGTGTGACGAGGATGGACAGGATTAGGAATAAGTATATTACAGGGTCAGCCCAGGTTGGAAGGTTTGGAGACAAAGCCAGAGAGGCAAGACTACTTTGGTTTGGGCATGTGCTGAGGAGGGATGCAGAGTATATTGGGAAAAATATGCTAAGGATGAAGCTGCCAGGTAAGAGGAAAAGAGGAAGGCCTAAGATAAGATTTATGGATGTGGTGAGAGAGGACATGCAGGTGGTTGGTGGGACAGAGCAAGATGCAGAGGACAGGAAGAAATGGAAATAGCTGATCTGCTGTGGTGACCCCTGACGGGAGCAGCCAAAAGAAGAAGAAGATAGATATATATATATATATATATATATATATATATATATATATATATATATATATGAAATTATGACTTTTTATACGATTAGTGCTGAACCAACCCTTATTTTGTATAGAGTTTGTCTGAATTATTTAGAAAATCTGCAGTTTTCCAGTTTCTATCTATCCTTCTCTGGCTTAAGTGGCAGAATAACATGCAGGAGCAGGAGAGCTGAATACTTTCTGAAATAGCCTGAGTAAGGGAATTTTTACATTTCACTTCAGCAGTTTGTAGGAACTGATTTGATATACCACCTTTACCTGCTGCCTTGGAGTTCCTTTGATAGCTTGGATTATTTTCTTCATTATAAAATGAACATCTAATATGTCTGTAGCTGAAAGAGAGAGCGTACAGAGAATTTAGCTTTTTAGCTAAGTCATAAAGATAACTGTATTAAAAGCATCTGTATAAGTGCCATCAGAGTAAAGCTTAATGTAATAATCTTGGAAAGCTTTATTAATTGCTTCTGGCAAAAATGTACATCGGCTAACTGCCTACAAAATTCAGAGTTCAACTTTTGCAGCTTTGTAGAGCTTTACTAATTTTGCACTATCAAATATGGTTTGCTTAGTTATAGTTCAAAGATCAGCCACTTTCCTCTCTTGCAGTGAAGTTTGATCATAGGTTCATAGGTGTATACTAGGCTAACCCCTAGGGCCCTTATAAGCCTAATCATGCAACCCGAATATGACCCACAAATTTGATTTAAATAAGTGGTGATTTACTGACTGCCTCTGTCTATCAGAGACATAGGAGCCAGATCAGGAGTGAATTTCTGATTACCAATCCATTACAATACAAGTTGTGCTTAAAAAAGGATAGGGAGGAAATTTGCTTCACACAAATGGGAAGCCTGATACAGAGATAGGGAATTCTCTGAGAAACATAGCTGTCTCTCTAACATATCCTATTTATGTTGCAAACAAAATTTAGGTCTTTTAATCTAGTACTATTGATTTTTTTTTTGTTTTGCGGATGTGCAAAAGGTTCATCAAAACAGGTCCCAGGGATGCCCTGTATGCTAGGCAAAGATCTCTCAGGTCTGCATGATACCAAGTAAAAATACATAGATGATCAGCATAGGACATTGTGTTTACTTTTTAAATTGTTTTGTAAAGAACTTTTGTGGATGTTGCAGTTGCTGCATGTATCTCATCAGATACATCCCAAAGGGGGCGTTATATTCTGTGATGCATCTGATGAGGGCCAAGTACAGTGGTTACTTTCTACATGAGTTCCCAGATCCCTGAGTAGTGAATCAACTTTTGAGGGTGTTTTATTGATGTCGTAGTTACCCACAGAGGTAGACTTCTCAAAAGGTACTATAATGCATTTCTTGGTATTGAGTTTTAAGCCATGGCTTTGGCACCAAGCATTTGTCTGTATTAGACCTTCCTGAAGGGTGCTCTTATATTAGGGGAATTCAATGACTGCTCTCAGTTTGCAATCATCTGAAAGTTTAGTCAGGCAAAGGTCTTTGACATTTGCTATGAAAACCAAGAAGTAGATGTCAAAGAAGAATGAGCCCAGCACATAGCCCTAGGAGACTCCACTGGTGACCGGCCGCTTTGTAGAGGTGGCCTTACCAATTCTAACATCATGGGTCCTATCAGTGAGCTAACTAGCTATTCAAAGTGTTATAAAGGGGTTTAGACCTAGTTCTGTAAGTTTGTTGACAATGCCCGATTGCGGTGTTGTATCAAATGTTTTAGCCAAATCTAGGCAGGCAGAAGGCATTATTTTCCCCCTCATCCATTGCCTTAGTGACCTTTTCAAAGAAGTCCACCAGATCCAAGAAGCATGGTCTTCCTTTGACAAACTGGGATGGATCCTGTATCTGGAGGTTTCCTGCATCTTTGTTGATATTTTCCATGGTAATTCTTTCCATGACTTTTCAAATAAGGCTAGTCAGACTAATGGGTCTGTAGTTTACAGGATCTGTTAAAGGTCCCCCCTTATGAAGGTGATGACCATTACAGTCCTCCATTCACATGGCACAAAGCCTGTTTTAAGACTATAGGTAAATAATGCCTCCAGAATAAGTCATAATTTAGACTATTCAGGAGGCATCCTGGGATGTTGTTTGGACCCACTGAAGCCATGTTCTTGGCTTTAGTGAGAGCAGCAAGTGCATGCTTCCTAGTTATAGCTGGTGGGTTATGTTTGAGGGTATTTTTGAAAGGATGGCTGTGAGTGAGATGGGGTAAAGTTGGATATTAATTTTTCCACTAACAGGTTTGTTATATCACCAGGCTCAGTGTAAGTGGCACAATTAAACATAGGTTCAGCACATTGCTGTGTGCTTGAGGTTTTGACACAGCTGTAGAAAGCCTTATGGTTATCTTTCACCTGGAGGCTATCTTAACCTCAAAGTTGGCTTTGCATGACCTAGTTAGCCCTCTTAGTTCCCTATTTACTTTGATGAGAGAGTTTCTATTTTTATGGGAATTACCCTTCTTGATTTTTGCCATATTGTTTTTCCTTTTGTTGTATATCTTGTTTAATTTGGGATGCCACCAAGGTGGTTTGTTTCTAGGGCTTGTTCTGGGCTTACAATTGGTAGGTACAGCAACCTCTATGCAGCCATTAACATGGCTATGCAGAGTTTCTGAGAGCAATTCAGCATAAGCTGTTGTATTCTTTGGCTTTGGAGGGGCAATGAATTCTGACAATCCATCACTTAATAAAAGGTAATTTGCCTTGGAATAGTTACTAATTGTTACTGGTTTTAATGGGATTACAGAGTTGAGTTTTGATTTCAAAGGAGACAGTTTTACGGTCAGACCTTAGCAGGGAGGATGAGACATGGGGGGGTGGGGTTTCAGTATTCTCCCATATTTGTAAGCACAACATCCAGTATGTTGAAGCCTCTAGTGGGTGTAGTCACTGTTTGGTCAATAGTGTTTGTATTTACAAAGTCCAGGAATCTCTGTGCCTGAAGATTTGAGGCTGTGCAGCATTCCCACTCTATAGAGGGGTAATTAATATCTCCCATGAGTATGGAGTTAAGTTGGATGATAAGTGTATCTAGTAGGTCCAAGTATGCATTGTGAGTTCTTGGGACATGGAGGGTGATCTGTAGCTGGCCAGGATATGATATATCATTTTGTCTACGGTGATCTACCCATGGAGGATCTCCAACATGTCATCCTGTTTGACAACCGTATATGTATCCTTTTTATTGATGTATGTTGAGACAGCTCCTCCTTTAGCCCTTTTCTGTGCAGTTACTGGTCTAAAATTGTTGGGGTACTCTGTGCCACTTTAAACTATGTCTCAGTAATTACAGAAATGTCAATATTCTCAAGTGTGAGGAGGGCTTGGAGGGAGTGCAGATTTTTTGTTTAGGCTCCTGGCATTGAGCAGTTACACCTTGAGGTTCATTTGAGTTGATTTTGCTATTTAATTTGGCATTGCCTAAAAAGTTGCTATGGAGGTAAATAAAGTTTTAGTCAATATTTGAAAGCCTAGAGGGGAGAGATGCAGACCATCATTGGCAAACCAATCTGTTAACCATGTCCAAACAAGCTGACAAATATTGGATCCCCCTTAGAACGATACCAGAAAGACAGTCAGTTGTTGAAATCAATCATTTGTTTGCTCATGCTGTGACAACCTCCTCGGTGATGGTAATATGCTGCTCAGTGTGCTAGTCTTATACCAGCCTTAGACACATAGTCTGAAAGCTCCATAATGTCTCTCTTCATATAGCCCAGGGAGATACATTTGAAGTCATTTACACCTTCATGGACTATGATGGAATCATACAGGTACTTGTGGTATAGAGACTTGAGTGCACGCATGATTTGGTAGATTCTAACTCCAGATAAGCAGCAACCAGTTATCTTCTCCTTAATCAGTCTGGTTAGAGGGGCATTAGTATATCTTACAATGGAGTCCCCTATGACGAGAGCCTTGGGAAATGTTTGCTTGCCTTAGGGGCTTAGTGTTTGAGACATAGCTTTGACAACAGGTGCTCTAGGCAAACTTTGCTGTTTAGGAAGATTGCTTTTAACTGCCTCAACATATGTTAGTCTATGTGTGTATTGTGTATTATGTGAGGTGGGCATTGTGTGTGTGGTTTTGACAACCTGATGTGCACTTGTATGTGAGAGATTTGCCTCCAGTGTCATTGTGAAGTATACCTCTCACATACTGTATCTGCTTCTTGAAGGATTAAGTGGCTATCAGTAAACATGAGACAATTGCTACATTGTCTCAAAATGTCCATAGCCACCAAGCTGACTACAGAAAAGTTAGGAAATTACATATACATATTGTCCAGTCCTTTGATTTGCAAGCTACAAGGGGGAGGTGTATTGGGTTTAGAAGACTGTTAAGGGTGCTTTATTAGAGCAGATTATGCTAAAGAGTACTAAATTCTACTAGTGTTAATGTCTACACAATATTGAATTCAACTAAATCTGTGGGTATTGCTACTTGACTTCCAATTAGTTGCTCTAAGCTTGTTGTCACACAAGGGATTTGAACTATATTGCTGCTTTACAGGGTACAGTTTTATGAATCTTTCTTTCTAGATGTTTGCTGTTGTACATGGCATTGCTAACCCATGCAAATATGCAAAATGTATAGCAGCACAGAAAAAAAAAAACAGAAAACTATGAAAATATTAATATTGCCTGCTTATTGAAATTGAAACATATTCAGGGTTAGGAATGCTTTTACTGGTTGTAATTACAGTGGCTTTGGCACAATTTTAACCTAGGTCAAGTAGTGTGTATAAATATTTATTATTTATTATTTTTTAGCCACAATTTTAGTCACAGTTTTTAACATTTTTGTGTATTTTTGTGATTTCTAGATGTTAGCAATCAAGTAAGCCTGAAAGGTTTAATTGTATAAGTGTTTAATTGGATTAATTTGTGATGCATATAAAGGGCTGGGTTTGAATTCATGATTTTGTTCTGAGGAAGTCCCTAACAAGGGAAGAAAGCGTTCAACTTCAATAAACTTGTGTTGGATCCTGACCTTGGTGTGGTGGATTGGTGTGTCAGCAAAATTTATAGCAGCACAGAAAAAAAAACATAAAACTAACTAATGAGCCCTGTGGCCAATAAAATTATTATACTATGAATCTTTTGTGTATTTCCCAAATCAGATAGATCAGGCAAACACCTCCTGCCAGAAGATGAATACACCTAGTCCTCCTAATGTAAAAACACAACAGAAGAGACACAAAAGTGCAATGCTGCCATAAAACACTTAAACAACTAGCTGGAAATTATTTGCTGAAGGCAATTTCAAACAGTCTTACATGGTAACAGTATGAGAAAGAGCATTTTTTTCAAGTTTTAAGAAAACTGATATCAGCTAAACAGATAGATTTTATATTTAGTTTTAAGTTCTCCTGCCAGGTGAAGATGGGAATGCTGTCATCTGGATTTAGGCTGATAAAACTGCTATATTCATGCTGCAAAAAAATAAATAAATAACATTTCTGTCCTGACATACGATGGGATCAGGTCTGCATACATTTACACTGTATTGTTTTGTTAGAAAATTAGCAAAAAAAATGATGCTTTCCACTGCTCACAAAGCAGGCCATGTAAGCGACCAATAATCCTGTCTAGTGATCAAGTGGCCATCAGATGTCAGAAAGTATACTCCTTGTCAGATACAAGTATTACTCTCCACAGGTCTAAAATAAATCCTTGCAGAAATCAATTGCAGAATCTAGAACATTAAAGTCTCCATCAGAATGACTGTGGCAACAGTTGTATTAAAGGCTCTTTGACTGCAGAAAAGGGTTTCAAAGGATGGAACAATACACTCAACAGTTATTTATGTATGACAGAATTTAATTTTAATAATCGCCATCTCCTTCTGCATTCTTGTCAGAGTTAACAACCTCGCAAGCCTAAATGGTTATGAATATACTAATACTTTACTTAATGGTTCTGTCAAAACCATAACCTGCTAACATGCCACAAAAGCTTTTGGTGCAAGCTTTAATGTTTTTAGGCAATTTTAAGTTTTTAGAATAAGCTATTTTCAGATAAATTACATAAAATAGATCTAAAGTATTAAACTATATTTTTGTAGTTCAGCCATTGTTCAGTAAATGAAAAAAAATAAAACAATGCCCATATCCATGTTTAACAGTTAATTCAAAATGAAACACACTGCCATAATTCATTTAAACATCTTTGTTGAATTATAACTTATGACATAGGCTGTCATACATTTATATAAATAAAAACAAACCATATTACCATATTCTTAGTTACAAGCATTATACATTATATACCATCTTCTGTACAGTAATTGTCAATGTAGCATTAGATAGCTCACTCACTCAATTCTTGACTGCCCTTAAATCCCATTCCTCCTCCAAAACATTATTCTGCCTGTATTGTTCCCACAATTCCCATTTTCTATGTAATTCACTCCTACGTTTTTCTATAGATCACACTTCCATTTCTTTTATCTCTGTTACTATATTCACTACTTCAAATATGGTTGGTTTAGACTTTAGAATTTGATGTCCATTTTCTAGTAATTCCTTTTTTGGCAGTCACCAGAATTAAAATTAACCAGGCCTTAATATGTCTAGGCAATATAGATCCTGAATACCAGATCAAAAATGCAGTTTCCTTAGTAACACCAATTTTCCCACCCAATGAGTAGTCTATAGAGTATTCTTAAGCCTACCAACTCATTAAATTCCCCAACAAATGTAAAAAATTCTATGGAGTCTGTTGTGTCTTTTGGCTTTTCCCAGTTAGGGGTCGCCACAGCGGAACTCCAGTCCGCTATTGATTGGCAGTAGATTTTTATGTGCTGAGATGCCAGCCCTGATTCACAACCTTCAACGAAGGTACGCCCATTCACGTATGTCTCCAGACAGAAGATACTATAGCTGAGAATCGAACGGGACAACGTCTTACTGCGAGGCAACAGCGTTACTGCAGCACCAATGGGGTATAACAATGTCTATGCAAACAATTCTAAGCAAAAATCCTAAATTGTTTAGATTGGAAGCAATACATATATCCTCCCATCATTTCTTTGTGAACTACTTATCCAGTCTCTCTTCCAAATCTTTTCTAATCTTCTATGATTGATTCTTATAGTTAACATGCAATATTTTATATGCCCTACTAATTATCAATTTGTTAAGAGTAGCTTTTATTCTAGAATCAACATAAAACTCTCCCTCTCTCCCTTTCTCTTTGACTGTACTCTGATATCAACTCCTGATAGGGAGGGCAGTCTTGAACCTGTAGTCTGAATGAATTTTTGGCCTTTTCCCATTCTATTACCTTTCTCTCTCTTATTATTTGTTTCCAATACCTTGGTTCCTTTGCTACTTTTCTCCAGTAAATAATTTCCTCCTCTTGCCTATTCTCTGTAGCCCTAATTGCAGTCATCCCTACTGGCAGAATCTCCTTTTTCCATTCCCATGTTTGCTTAGTTCTTACAATACTTTCTGCTGCTTTATGAATAGAATATACTGCATGCCTATTGTTATTCGCGTTGAGGATCTGAATGCAAAATCCCACTCTCACTTTATTTCTTGAGCTTTCCCCTTGTTTCATCATCCCTTTCCACTTTGAATTATAGCTTTCTGCTTGTGCTATGTACAGGAGCCTTAAACATGTAGCTCTAAAATATCCCTTCAAATCAGGTAATCCCAAAGGGTCTATATTAGACTGGTGAAATGGCATTACAGCAAATGCCGTTTCGCCAACACATATAGACCGAAATCTTAAAATAGCGAAGGCTCAGGTCAGTAGTTTTTTTCCCAGGGAAAAAAATCACTTGGCCTGAGTTTTGACATTGCCTTTTGTAGTGCAATCTCGGAGTTGGTACATTTAGTTAAGGGAGTGTGGGGGGGCACAGCCCCCCCACCTTGGGGGTGTGGGGGTGGTACCCCCAACTTAGTTATGTTTTAAATTGTGTATATGTGTTTTTGGTGCTATCAATTTCTTTCCCAGGGAAAGAAATCACTGTTTTGAACATTTATGGTTTAGTGCGGTCGGTGTTTACATGTCGCTGAAGATGCATTCGATGTAACACCTCTTCGAGCATTTAATATAGACCCAATCCTAAACCACCTTGTTCTATTGGAAGGATCAACTTATCCCACTTGACTCTTGCCCTCTTCCCCTCCCAGATAAAATCTTTCAACTCGTTATTAATTGCTATCCATGATGTCTTCTCTGGTTGATAAAAGTATGCCTGACCTGTGTATAAAACTAAGGAGACTAAAAACATTTTCACTACTTGTATCTTGCTATTCATAGCCATAAAAAAAGCTTTCAGTTCCTCATTTTTGTGTATTATCTTTTGTTTAGTCTCTTCCCACATATCCTTAGCTGTCATAACAGAATCCTTTTTAACCCATACTCCTAAGTAATTCATTTTATCATATACCCCATAAATATTGGTATTGCTAAACAAATTTGCATGTGGGTACATAGTTTACAGGTATAATATTTGTTTTATCATCATAAAATTTATATCCTGAAAAGACTTGAAACTGTCTAAGAATATTCCACAGCACTGAGATGTCCCTTTTTTCTGGTTTTATGAGGTACAAAATATGATCATCTGCAAATAAAGCCAACCTTTCTTGATTACTATGCCACTTATATCCATGAATATCTGATTCCCTTATTTTCTTTGCCACTGGTTTTAAATATAAAGCAAATAACACAAGGGGGGAAGAGGCCACCTCTTACTCGTTCTTCTGTTCAGAAAGACCTTATCAAAGTGGAATCACCCAACTTTATCTTTCATCCCCAATCTTCTATATATCCTCCTAATTAACCTTATTATTGTGTCAGGGAATGCAAATGCTTCCATTGACCTACTCATAAAATCCCAGTTTATTCTGTCGAATGCTTTATCCGCATCAAGGCTCACCAGCAACAGAATTATTTTTTTACATCCTGCTTCCCTCTGGATCATCATTGTTCTATTAATGTTTTCAAATGTTTGCCTTCTCTCCATGAAACCTCACTGATCCATACCTATCAATTTTGGCAACACCTTTGCCATTCTCTTAGCCATTATAGACATAAACACTTTATACTCATGATTTAGTTTTAAAATGGGCCTATATGAAGCTGGATCTGATGGGTCCTTACCATCTTTAGTTATTACAGTCACTGCAGCTTTCTTCCAGGATATTGCTGTTTCCCCTCCTTTTAAAATACTGTTAAACAGATCCTTCCAGATCTTTATCACTTTCTTCCCTCTTAGCTTCCAAACTTTCACAGGAGTGCCACCTATTCCTTGAGACTTTCCTGTAGATTGGTTATGCATCACCATTTCTCTCTCATTGCCTCCTATCCTAACTGTTAATAATGGAGCCTCATCTACCTCTAACCTTGCCATGTTTATTTGTGCCTTTTCTTGATTTGCACATCTCTCTGCTTTATACATATTTTCATAAAATTTCCAAAATATTTGTAATAATTTTACAAAACCTCTAGTTAGTTTCCTTGTTATACATTCCCTAAGACTGGCAACAACCCTTTCTATTTTCTGTTGCCTGACTCATTGTGCTAAAAAGGTTTTGTGTTCTGGAGTTATTATCAAAAAACAGTTGGTTACAGCAGTCTATCTAAATACATGCATATTATCCAGGTAGTCCCTTATTTTTTCTTTAGCACTCTGCAGCTGTGCCTGTTGTTGTTCTGTGAGATTCTCCTTAGCCTGCAATACTTCCCTTGGTTGTCCCTCCATATAATTCTTGTTACTTCTCAACCATATCTCTTTTTCTTTTATTTTTACCCTATTTCTAAACTCCACTTTCATTTTATCCCACTCCTTATCTATATCTTCTGAAGAATGTTCTATCTTCCCTAATAACTCCTGAATAGTTTCCACTGCCTTTTTCTTAAATTCCTTTCTTTTCCACAGACAGGTGGGAAAGTTCCAGTGGCTCATTTTTACTTCATTACCCTCCATTTCTTTTTTAGTTATTATTGACATCTGATCTGAAATAGTTATTGGATGGGTATCAAAACTTTCAATCAAATGCCCATGCTCCAGTGAAATATAATTTCTTTGTAGCCTAGCCCAGTTGTTGTACCTTGGAGAATAATATGTAAATTTTAATCTGAGTTCTTGCTACTTAATTCACGTCTTCCATAACAAATATTTTCATAATTTTTTTCAAAAATCTGCCCTCATTTGTTATATTTCCTTTCTAGGCCCCAGATTCATCCTCACTGTTGCAAATCCAGTTCTAGTCTGCAATTATAAGTAATATTCCATACTGAAAGCTGAATATTTATCCCAGAATTTTCTTAAGAGTAATCCTCCTCCTTTCCAAATAGCAATTTACTATCACAAATCTACCATTATTATGTGTTTCTTCTGCTATCACTATCGGAGATCTTCTAGTTTTTAATGTAAATGCTCCCCTTTCCTTTGTCCAAGATGCTCTTCTGAATAACCATACTTTCTTTCCAAATGTGCCTCCAGTAGCATAGCTATTTGTACTCTGCATTTATTAATATAGTTCACTATTCTTTCTTTTTTTTGTATACACCTGTGAGCCCATTCACATTCCAAGATAGTATGGAAAGTGTTACCATCATGGTAAGAAGGTATTGTTTCCACCAGTTATGTATAACATCTTTTTATAAATGTCTATTTTCAGCTTCTGTGTTACATGCATCCACTAATGTTTGGCAGGTTGATCTTTTATACTGTTGTCATGTCCATTTGAACCTATTTCACATCTTACAAAACTTTCTGTTTTAATGAAAACCCTCAAACAATGAAACAAACACCCTCCCCAGAATACCCCCATAAATAATTAACTTAATACAAACACAAAATGTGTGTACATCTTCAAATAATGATAGTTAACCCTTCTAATAAGAATAAATATCCCAGATTGATATTTATACTCACAGAATTTAACTGGTGTATGACTAAGGTTATCCATGCTAAGATTCATGATATTGCCTGTGCTTCTGCTTAAACTAAGTGCTGCCTGTTTTTGTCTTATCTTTATTCCTGTCCCAGATGTGGAAAACAACTTTAATATTTTCAGAAAGCATTAACTTTTAGTCATAAAAATGTATTGCCCTCATCAGTTTGTCTCCACAGAAACATAAGAACCAAATACATAGGTGCCTTCGGCTACAAGCTTCTCATGGGATACTGTGAACATTTATTTGCTAAAGGAAAATTTTTCCTTACATTCTGTGTTCTCTTATTTCTTTGCTTCCACATAAAACCTGTTAAAACTTATTGTTAGATCAAGGGGCTTAATCTAGTTATTCCCCCATGCAAAAGTAAAAAAAGCAGCTCAACTCTACTTATATCATGATCTATATACTTTTACATCCCATCGCACACCTTAACAACCAAAGATTACAGCCTATTATCTTAAACATGCTTTTGTCCAGACTTTCTTCTCTTTTTACATTGTAGTACCTATATTTTTTACAACTAAAAAGAAAAATGAAAGAAAAAAAAAGAAGGAAAAAAAAAAGAAAAAAGAAAATGAGAACCTGTTTACTTTACTATTCTTATAACACAAAAAACACTGAAAAAACTTTACTATATAATTTGCAGTTTATGCCATAAAATGTTTCATAAAAATACTTTTAAGAACAAAAATTGTTTTACTTACAGTTACCTATTTTCTTCCTCTTCCCTTCCCTTTAATCTTCTTCCAAATATTAATGTCATGAAGATGGCAACTGGTTTGGAGTCCCCTATAAGTTTAACAAAGTAAACAAAAAAGTCTAATATTTCCAGTTTTTCTTGTCCGGCCATATTTCACAAATGTAATTGATGGTTTGTAGTCCCATATTTATTTATTAATTTTCAAGTTGCTAGTTTTCTTCCTGTTTATCTCCATCTCCAAAATCCAGTTTTTGGTTCACTTCCAACATATTCCTGGTTCTTCTGCTCAGCTCCTTTGCTCTTCTCTGTACCTCAAGCACTTCCTTTGGGACACTGGAAAACGTTTTACTGGCAAAGTCTCTCTATGAGCTTTATTATCAGAAGATTAAAGAGCAGAGTCCCCTTCTGTTTGATAGCTCACTATGTGTTGGACAAACTTTTGAATTTCCTCCTTAGCCTGTTTTGTACCAATACATGATTTTGATCCTCCAGGAAAAAATATTCTGAGGATAGCTGGATACACCAGTTTGAATCTCACACATGGCTCTTTACATTCTCTGCTTACTGGAATAAAATTTTCCATTTCTGCATGGTGTACACTGAGTAATCATTTTCTACACTCTATTGTCTCCAACTCTTAGTACTTTGCCATTCTGTCACAGTTTTGTCATACTCAACTCTTTCTCTTGGTAGGATTGCATTTTTATTAATAAAGGTCTTAGCTGCTTTTTCATGGCCATGTTTGGAGCATACTCACAATGTGTCCTTTCAATTAACAACTTCTGCTGTGGAATACCAGTCCAGTTGCTTATTTGTGCTTTCATAAAATTAATACAATATGTTCCTTCCAATTTTTCTGGTACAACAGAAAATCTCAGGTTTCCCTTATATGCTCTGTCCTCTAATTCTATCATTTTTTGAAACATCTCTTCTTGAGCAGTATCATAGTCAGCCAGCATTGTCTTCATTTTTGACCTATGCTTGTCACAGTTGTTTTATCAGTGCATCAGAATAGCTGTTTAAAGCTTTTTCTCTTTTTCCAGCCTTTTGTTATTTGAGTTGATATACACCTTCAGTATTTTGTTTATTTTAATCAACTCTGAGCACATTTAACTTATTTTTTCCTCTGGATTACTGGATGCCATATCTTGCAACAAAGTTGGATCTTGAACTGCTTTTTTGCTGAACAGTTGCAGGATTCTTCCCAGCCAGTATTTTCTCCTCACCTTTTGTGGCTGATTTTCTTTCAGGTTCTCTAAATGTCTTCTTTGCTGTTATCCTGGCAGTGCACTTAATAGTCAGTAACTGAAATGTATCCAAAAGACAAATTCACTGGCTCTCTTTTCGGAGTTTCTGTTTTCACACTGGGAGAGACTCAGTGTGCAGTCATCTTGGAAGCCCCCACACCATACCTCTCAACCTCATAGAGGGAAAAATCTGGACAAAGTCTAAAATAATGGGGGAATAAAAGCCCCAAAATAGGTACAGATTTTACATATAGCTCCTTTAAACATAGAAAGTTGATAGAATAACAGGATTTACATTGGCATGCATTTTTCTGAAGGATATGGAATATAAAAACCCAAATGTCTGTCATTATATAATGACTTCAATCCTCAGGGATTTTCCAGAAAAACAAAGATTTTATGAGGAATAGACCAAAAACATGAGGCAAAAAATCTGGACATTCTGTGAAAATCTGTACAGTTGAGAGATATGCCCCACACCAGCCTAAAATTGAGCAAGAAAGAAGAAGCTATATTGACAAACCACACTGGGTTGCTTTACAATGCAACTACTAGAGACTGAAGAGTGGGAGATTTACATGGAGCAGCATATTGCATAATATGCTATAAAGTAACAAGAGTGCTGAAACTCTTAGAATACACATAAATTACATAATTAGATAATATTACACTATAAATACAACACTCTGCACTACCTTGGGCCATGGAAAAAGTTAACAGCTAAATGGTATATGTTCACTTTTAGAGATGGAAGGTCCCCTGGTACATCATTGTTTGTCATTCATGTTAAAGTCTTTTTTGATCGAATGACCAGTAAACAAGTATTTTGGACATTTTGAAACAGGTTTGATTTGCAGTGACTCTTGAACAGGGTCTGTACACAGAACAAGTGTGGGTCTCCATTTTATGTGGGTGGCCAGCATTAAGCACTTTGCAGTTGTTTGCGATGTGGAACACAAAAAATGGTGGGTCAGTTCTTTATGAGAGAGAATCTCTGGACTCCTTTTATTATCAGTCAGAATGTCTTCAATAATAGGACTAATGAAAGCTCCCTAGATTTGGACTGTGATATGACTGCAAACTTGCCATGTTTTGCAAGCAGTTTGCATCTGTTGGGTTGAGAAATCTGTTGGTGCTTCAACAAAAAACTCACTGTATATAAAGAGAGAGGTATTAGGGAAGTCATCTTAATGAGTAAGTGTTTATAGGGAAATGTTGGCCTCATTTTACTTACACCTTAAATTTTTTGGGATCACTGGATATTTGAGCTTGCTGCTGTGGTGGTGGTGCTGCGGTAGCATTGTCGCCTCACAGTAAGACGTTGTCCCGTTCGATTCTCAGTTAGAGCATCTTCTGTGTGGCGACATGCGTGAATGGGCATTCCTTCGTTGAAGGTTGTGCGTCAGGCCCGGCAAGTCAGCACGTAAAAATTTACTGCCAATCATTAGCGGACCGGAGTTCCGCTGTGACGACCCCTAACCGGGAAAAGCCAAAAGACACAACAACTGGATATTTGAACTTGGCTGGCATTATATTTTAAAGCATACTGAATGTAAAACTTTATGTTTCACTATACTTTCACTGCTGAAATCCTATGTGTTTGACTTGTTTGGTTATCACACAAAAAAATCCCTTCACTTTTTTGGTTTTTTTTAGAATCTTCACTTTGTTGGCATAGCTGTGCACTTTAAAGATGATTTGCCACATGGGTTGATTTGCTTATGGCAGGAATTTCAGGATCAAATGGGTATGTTCAATGATTACTTGCTGAAGCAATAAGTGTTTAGTGAGATAAAACTGGAGGCACTCCACTGGATCTAAGCCTTCTGATTAAGCCTATGCAAATTATTGTCTTGCTGTCTATTCTGCAAATCATCTAACTCTAAATGCAGCTGCTTTATCACAATCTAATGTTTATGCACAGAGGCTTAGATCTCGTATGGATGATTTGTATGAAATGGAGCTGATGAACCCAGAAATGCCAAGTTAGACATTACTACTTAAAAAAACATCCTTATTCACTTTGGCCAGTGACCTTAACACTACTGTGTCTTCCAGAAGATTGTTTACCATTGTGGCATATTCTGTCCATTTTGTCATTTAATGAGTCTTAGGACTGCAAATTTTCTGGGCCAGCCACATAATATCCAGAGTCAGGATGTCCCAGCTTCGGATCCAGGCTGAAGATCCATGTGTTGTGGAAATAGCTTTGACTTTCTCCATTAGTGAATATACTAGTAAAGTATGAATTAATAGGAGCTCCACTGAAGTGAAACTGACAAACATAGGGAATAACACTGTACACAGGGATGTATAGCTCAGCAATTAACTGCAGCCATTATCCTACCAGGTTCCACCCTCCCCAAGAGGTTGAGATTTAAAATTATTTAGAGAATAGGTGAACTGTACATCAGTACCCTGACTGCAGAATGAATGTTCTCCAGCAGGGTATTAATGTAGAAGTAATGCCTGCTGAAAAATTAATTTGCTGTTTCATGGCAGCTATCAAACTGCCATGGAGCTCGGACAGAAAAAAAACTAATTATTTTACACTCGCTAAGCAGCACTTCTGCTGTTTAGTGAGTGTACAATGTAAAATAAAAGAGTGTGTGTTTGTGGGTGTGTGTGTGTGTGTGTGTGTGTGTGTGTGTGTGTGTGTGTGTGTGTGTGTGTGTGTGTGTGTGTGTGTGTGTGTGTGTGTGTGTGTGTGTGTGTGTGTGTGTGTGTGTGTGTGTGTGTGTGTGTGCATGTGAGTAAAAGCAAGAATGATCAAGCCGTTATTTTACACTTGCTAATCAGCACTTATGTTTAGTGAGTATATAAACAAAATAAACAGAAAAAAAGTGTATATATGTGTGTATGAGTGTGTTTATATTTTTTTGCATGTGTGACTGAATATGTGCCTTTAAGCAGAAAAGACTGCATGTGTATATATGTATATGTATGAAAGCAGAAGAGACTGCATACGTATGTATGAGAGACAGAGAAAGAGAGACAGTAAACACTGTGATCAATCGAGCCATTATTTTACACTCGCTACGCAGCGCTTTTGCTGTTTAGCGAGTGTAAAGTAAAAAAGAAAAAAACTTAAAATGAAATGAGTGTGTGTGTGTGTGTGTGTGTGTGTGTGTGTGTGTATGTATGTCTGTGAGTTAGACTGTATGCAGGTATGAAAGCAGAAAAGACTATGTGAGAGACAGAGAGAGTAAAGAGTGACAGCGCTCCCTGGCAGCAGCAGTAGCAGCAACAGCAGCAGTTCATACCTCTCAACCTCTAGGCACAAGAAATCTGGACACAGCCACAGATAACGAGGGGAAAAGCAACCAAAAATAAGCACAGATTTTAAATATTGCTCTTATAAACTTAGAAACTTGCTAGAGCAACAGGGTTTCCATTAGCATTTATTATCTGAAGGATATGAAATCTCAAAACTCAAATGTCTGTTATTATTTAATGACTTCAATTCTTAGTGATTTGCCAGAAAACTGCACATTTTATGAGGATGGGACCAAACATACGACCCAAAAATCTGGACATTCTGAAAAAATCTGGATAGTTGAAAGTTATGCTCTGTTGATTCTTATCTCAAAATATCTGGATAACTCTAAAATAAACAGGGCAAAGGTTAAAAATAGGAACATGTTTTACTTGATTATTAGGATTTGTGTTACCATACATTTTCTGAAACAGAGATGTGCATGACAGACTGAGTGACGAGCAACAGTAAAGATATTTGCATACCTCTGGACTCTTCAGCTGAATACATTTGGATAACGCCTAACATAAAGATGGAACAAAGGCTCAAAATAGGAACAAATTTTAATTACTTGTTTGTTTGTGTCTTTCGGCTTTTCCCGGTTAGGGGTCGCCACAGCGGAGCTCCGGTCCGCTAATAATTGGTAGTTGATTTTTATGTGCCGAGTTACCAGTCCTGATGCACAACCTTCAATGAAGGTATGCCCATTCACGCATGTCTCCACGCAGAAGACGCTCTAGCTGAGAATCGAACCGAACAAATTTTAATTACTGCTCTTATAAAATTGCAAACTTGCTTAATTAAAAGGATTTGTGTTAGAATGAATTTTCTGAAAAAAATAATAGTCTGAAACTCAAATGTATATCATTATTTAGTAACTTCAGTCTCCAATGAATGGCAACAAATCAAACATTTTAGGAGTAACGGACCTCACAATAAAGTAAATATCCGGATATTTTTTTTAAGTGTTAAATTTTGGATGTAAAATGCTTCCTCCAATACCGTTAACATATACTACAGTAAGTTTGAAACATTAGGTTTAGGAACTATTTTACATAAAAAATGTAGAAAATATTAATACGGCATTTGAGAAAATAAATAAGTAAAACACAACAATTTTACAGAGAGCCCATTCTTTAAGTGCAATAATGCCCTCCGGGGTATGTGTTAATGTGTAATTAATGCCCTTCCTGGGGTATAAAGGCCTTCCACCACCTTATAGCACCCCTGGACAGGTGTTAATTACACATTACCGCACACCCTGTCAGGCATTATTGCTTGTGTAACTGGCATTTTTAAGTAGTCCTATGCAACTATCATAAAAACCTATCTGGTAGAAGTAGTGAATGAGTTACTGACCTATGAGGAAAAAATCTGTGGATTTCATCAAGCAGGATCAAAGCATTTTTGTAAAAAAATAGGTTGTTTTAGGCAAACCATTTTTACTGTTTTAGAAGAAACTTTAACCAGAGGGAAAAACAGATTGTCTCAGCTGGACTGACACTCTAATCATAATGCCTAGAGAAGAGTAGCACATAAATGCTGCACATGGAGTTACTTAAAGCTTGAGAGACCGGACATTGAAAGTTATAAAAAATCAATTACCTGTATGCAAGATTAAAAGAGAAACAATGACACACACAATTTTTTATTATATAGGGCTACTAGACAAGGATAAAATCTGTTATTTGAACCATTGGACTTCTGGAGCTTATGCTTCATTACAGAACATAGTAAACAGCTCCAGAAGGTGATTAAACATAATGAAATGCATTTGTACACCATAAAGCATTAACCTGTATGCTATATGTAAGACATACCCCACTGAAACAGTAATTTAATGAGAAATATTGCATTGACCTAATGGGGCAGGTAAGTAGAAAAAAAAAACAGAAAACAGCCTTGTTTATTGAGAAAGTGTTTCAGGAAAGGCTGTGATTTAGCATTGTTTCTGACAAAGAGTTTTAAAAACTATGAATACTATAGTGGTGATAGGTCTTTATGTTATTTGAAAGCTGAACAGCCTGAATTGCTGAAATCATGTCATGTCACAGGAAAATAATTTTCTTGGATGGTGAACGCCAGGGTACCTTTTTGGCTAGGCTTACATAGGTCCTAGGGCCAATAGCCTAGTACCTACCTATGAACCTATGTCATGTATGACCCAACCCAAGAGGTAAATAAAAGTAGTATTTTCAATAAACTTTATATGTTTTTATATACTGCTGCTTCCTATCCTTATTCTTGCACTTACAAGTATATGTATATGTTTATGTATCTGTATATGTATACATATATTTTAAAGTTAGGTATTTGTGGAGGATCTCTAAAGAAAAACAAATGTAGCAAGCTAGGGAAAAGCATAGCATGGTACTTCTTAACTTGTAACTAAATTTGCAAATAAATTGCAAATAGTCACTGTTTTGAAATTACTAAAGAACTCTTTAAGGCCTACAATTGAACTTTAGGAAGTGATGATAAAGACTCTTGCACTGAATGAGACTTTTTAGAATGACAGAAAATTAAGTTTGCCTCCCCAACACACACACACACACACACACACACACACACACACACACACACACACACACACACACACACACACACACACACACACACACACACTGTTTTCTTTTCTATTATTTCTCTTACTCCTGCTAAGTTAAATGCTGATTATGTCAAAATAAAACATCATAGGTTCTCGGGTAGGAAGACTATGTTTATTCAAATGTTCATTACAGTGAGAAATGTGATTTTATAAATATTTTATTCAAAGGTCGTTTCTGTTGTTCTCCACCACTAATGGCCGTTCACTGTGTGGTGCTTATCTTTTCAGCATTCTTAAATTATATGGGAAGTCACTGGGAACAAGTTGTTAACTATGAGACAGATTAAAGGGGGTCAAAATAAAAATATATATCCAGCATGAGGCAGTAACATGCTGGATATATCCAGCAAGAAGGAGTATTATTAAAAATAAAATAAGGAACAATGATATCGGAAAATGGTTTGATGGGGGAACATAAACAATGGAGAATTTAAATTTTCTCCTCTTCATCATGTAGAGTCTACTACATATTTTGTATACATGAGATAGATATGCTAGATCTTTATCAACAGTGGGAGATGGAAACTGGTGATGAGTGTTGTCATTTGAAAACAAAAGCTTGTGCTGTGCTGTTTTGTAAAACGATGAAGTAATTGCACCAAGTACCCTAATATAAGTCAACTAACTTGTTCTTCTCTAAGTATGATGTTAATCCTAAACCTAAATCTGCAATTAGTTCAGGTGAGGTACAAACATGATATCCAAATTATTGAACATGTTTCATTTAAGGGATTACAATGTTTCCTGGGTACCAGGAAGGGTAAGTACCTCTGATTCTGTGTCCCACACCTTAAAAGGCAAAAGCTGCAAATACAGTATTTTAATTGTACATTTAAAATTTTAATGTGATTACAAATGTTATACTTTGTTTTTTTTCAATAATCTGATGACCATAAATGTATATTAGGCTTCTTGCTGACAAATGACACAAAAACAATTATAAATTTAAATATGTTTTTCTTAAAAATCATTGTTTCTGCTTGTGACATAATGCTATAAAAGAAAAGTAGTAATTCTGACAAAAGTAAATACAAAGTAGGATAATGACTATGAATATCTATTAGGAAAGCAGTGGCATGCCTACATTTTGCATATAAAATGACAGTAGATAGTGGTACTATTAAAAACGTCATAACTAATAATTGGAAAGTCATGATGGGCAACAATGAGTTAGCCCATTTGTTGGGGGATACCCCACATTTTGTTTATAAAAAACATGGGAATATTAAACATTTGTTGGAACATGACAGTACAAAAATTTCACCTGCCCCAATTTCAAAAAGCTTTGGAACATTTAAATGTAACAGTTGTAATACTGTAGGTTCATCCATGAGGGTCCATACATATTCCTTGAACATACTACTTACAGCATCAGAATTCCTGGTAGATTTAAATGTACTACTGCCGGTGTAG
Organism: Protopterus annectens; assembly: GCF_019279795.1. Taxonomy (NCBI): domain Eukaryota; kingdom Metazoa; phylum Chordata; order Ceratodontiformes; family Protopteridae; genus Protopterus; species Protopterus annectens. The sequence continues at coordinate 252,445,689 of NC_056746.1, read as the reverse complement.
TATATACTGCCCTGTGTTCTGGATGCCCAGCGTTTTATGTTGGAATGACTATGAGGAACATGGGCAAGAGACTCAAGGAACATGTTTATGCAATAAGGGTTAATAACGATAAGAATGCTTTATATAGACATTGTGTTACATGTCCCTAGTATAAAAAGTTTACATTCACTTTTTTAGATCTTTTGAAGGAAGATAGGAGATATGGTGATTTCAAAAACCAGGTGGCAAAGAGAGAAACTGAATGGCAAATCACTTTAGCTGCCGACCTTCCACCTGGTTTAAATGATAGTATTAATATAAAATGTTTTTAGCTGATATGAAAATAACTATTTGATCATAACTTTACAGATCATGAATTGTTTCTTACAGATTTTAAGTGTATATTAGAGTGTTCTTTTGGATTTATGATAAATATTATGTTCATTGGTTTAATTGTATTAACTGTCAGTTCCTGTGCCTGGATGTTTCAAATTTCAATTATTTGTTTAGAGTGTTTGTTAAGCTTTGATATTTCTGAGGAAGTCTTCAGATGAATAGCAACTATTAAACACTATACTACACTAAAATACTTTTTGGAGTCATCCTTAAGTGCAGTTCCAGTGATTTTTTTTTTAGTATTGGTGTATTTTACACTGGCTTTCTGGTTGTGCTCACTTTTTCTAGTTTTTTTGTTGGTGTATTGGCTGAGCTTAATGATGGCCTGTGGTCCGGATGACAAATTGTTGAATTTAACTTTGCATCCCATCCCTACTTTGCATGGAAAGACATTAAATGACTTGGTATCATCCTTGACTAAGATGCAGAAATTAGCCACGTTAATAGAAAATTTCAAAGCCGGTTCCACTGCGGCCATTAACCATTCAGAATGGTTCCATGATTCTTTTAAAGGTGGAGAAATGGTGTTTCAATTTCTGCTGAGAACAGATACTATTGACAAGGATGTGGTTCGGTGCTGGATACAAATTTTGATCCATTTTCTGCTAACACAGGGCAAAAGGAGGTACAGCTGCTGGAATCCAACGTGTCTACTCTGTTGGATGAGCTGGAGGAGGAACTTAAAAGGTACCGTGCCTTGGAAGTGGAAGTACTTAGAACACTGTAGTAAATTAAACATTGTATAGAAAGGGCTCAGGTTTTTCAATGTACCTAATGGAGTAATGAGGGAATCTTTGTTTTTTACTGAACTAGTTTCCTTCTTCAATAATGCTGGTATTGAGTTTTTGAAAGTACTTATTAAAATAATCACAGCATTATATCCAATATGAGGGGTGCAATGGAAAAATTAGACAATACGTTGAAGGAACAGCTACAGAAATGTGCTGAATTAATGCCTGACTAAGATAACATTCTCATGTCTATTGATATATAAGAGAAAACGTTGATACACTGCAAATATAAGAAGGCATTTCATGATTTAGCAACATATTAAGCGGGAACAGCTTATAACATCAATGCTACAGTAAAACAACAAGATAATTCTTGTAAAGGTTTTGGTTTTAACAACAACCAAAAAGGAGGGGGTTGGTTTTACGTCACAGAACATTTTTAATTCCATTTCTAGTACTGGCCCTTTAACACCAGCAAGTATTCAGACAGGAAATTATGGTATGTTTTTAATTTGCAAGATGAAGAGTGTAGAAGGAGGTAATTTAAATGGTGTCAATATTCCTGAGCTTCCTTTGCTTTTCCCCTGGTTCAGGATAATTTGGTCAATTTAACAATGCTCAGATTTCATCAAAAAAAATTTCAAGAGACAACAAGCAGGTATTATAATAATTGGAGCAGGGGTCACAGCAGAGGACCGAAATGTTAATGTACTCTTGCACAGTGAGTTCAGACATTAAGATTTGCAACTTTTCTGACTTTGTTGTAAATGATTTACATGAGAAGGTGTTACAACTAGGTTTTACTTTTTTACCTAGTCGACAAGCAGACAAGACTAGAATGTTGCTTGATTTACAGTTTTTTACAAGAAAGTTAAATCTTAAATATATTATGCAAGATGTATGGTGCATAGATTACTACTAGGCTAACTGCCCTTGTGGGTCATTTCAAGCCTAGCCAAATAGGCCATGTGAGACTCAAACCCTGCACCTTGTGAGTTCTAGGTAAATACCTTAACCATTATGCCAACCTCCCACATGTATGCACTAAAATTTTTAATTAAACCTTTAGTTTTTAATCTGGTTTTATAGCATACTATTACAATTTTTGAGGATTTTTGTGAGAGAGATATTACAAATTGTTTGGATAAAACAGTTAAATCATTTTAAAGTTTAGACAGAGATGAATTTAAGGCATTGTCTGAACTCAGGGCTCAAAAATGTGAGATTTATGAAAGCGGAAAAAGGGGGTGGGTGGGGTTATTATAATGAATGTTCTCATATATAATTCCAACATTATGAAAATGTTAAGTAACAAAGATGAATGTGCAGAAGTTTTCTTATTTGATATCAAAAAGAGTTATACTTATATGCATACCTGTTTGTATGAACTTCTTATGGATGGTGATATCAGTGTTGAATTTTATAATTTTCTGTTAGTTGACAACCCCAAGATCAGGGTGCTCTTTGGCATACCTAAAATCCATAAAAGCATCCCTGATGCCCCATTCAGACTGTTTCAGCTTCAAGTAGCAGCACCAAGGGAATTTCCTTGCATTTAGATTATATTTTCAATCCATTTGTTCAACAGTTGGCTTCTTACATCTGGGATTCATGGGACTTTTTAAATACTATTAGAATGTTTCAACAGAACATCTCCTATGATCCCGATTCATTAAGTATGGTCACAATGGATGTTGTATCATTGTTTACTACTATCCCTCAAGATGAAGGGATTGATTTTGTTAGATGTTTTTTAAACAAATAAACCACTGTGGACAATAGTTCCATAAATACATATATCACACTTTTAAAAATCTTACTGGAAAATAAGCAATTAAAGGAGGTTGCAATGGGGGCAATGGTGGCCCCCACTTTCTCAAATATTGTAGTAGGCTAGTGGGAGCTAGATGTCCTACCTAGGTACAAATATTTTTCTCACCTAAAATTTTACCATCGATTTGTAGACAATTTATTTTTTATAGTTAAAAATTATGGTTTTGAACATTTCGATTTTTTAAATTATCTTAACAATGGTATTGGTTTTTGAAGTTTACAATGGGTGACCAAGGACAAAAAGGTTGTTTTTGGATATTGAGTTAGACAGAGAGACAGTAATACACGATTCTGTAAGTCAAATCCATCATAAGAATACATTGTCTAATAGTTATGTTCATTATAAAAGTAACCATCCTAGTCACATCAAGAAGAACATTCCACGTGGTCAGTTTATTCAAGCATCATGTATGACCAGTTTAGATGTCGACTTCAAAATTGAGATAGAATTTATTACTTGGTTATTTGTAGCTAGAGGTTACTCTTTAGAATTATTAAAGAATATGGCTTCTAAATTCATAACAAAAGAATTGATGAATTTCCTCCTATATTAATGAATGGATTCAATAAAAAGAAGGTTATACTGTTATTGTTTTGCACCATGAATTTGCTGGACGATTTACCATCCATCTTTTCACCTGTATGCAGGGATGAAATCCAGAAGTTACAGTCGGAGATGGTAATTTTAAAAGGGGAGTTGATGAGGCTCATTGAAATGTGTAGTCAACCTGTTAGACCAGGAGATGCAGGGCAGGAGCGTTTGACGTCAGCACGCACTACGGCCGGTAGTGCAGGAATTCAAACAGTCAGTTGTGGGCTTGGCATCAGCCCTAGTAGTGTTTGCATCAATCCTGGACCCTCTAATGGTATAGTTGCAGGCCAGGAACAAGGACAGGAGACCATGAGGAAAGGTTCTGTTGAGCGAGGCAACAGTATGGAGGACAAGATATGTAATTTGGGAGCGATACCGAAAAGGACTGTGCCCAAGAGAACTTATTCTGTTGTCGGCAATAATGTTAATCAAGGTACTGTCAACAACAATTCATTTTTTCATTCAGGGAACGTTGTGGATAATCATGGGAACAGTAATGCAATGGGAAACGGTAAAGGATTGGAGTGTTTTCTTAATAATGTTAATTATTTTCAGTTCACTGACTCCAAAGTATTAGAGAAAGACGTTTCCCATCAGCAATATAATGGTACCCTAAAGAACATGATTTTTGACTTTGGCAAAAAGCTTAATACCATCAAAGGTATACAATTAGACAATTCATATTTGAGTCGTTGTATTGAATTAAAGATTGTTCCTATGGGGCTGCGTTTTTTCAAGCGGCCCATGGGTACTGACTTGAGTGGAGAATTATTAAGTGAATGCAACTGTTTATTTGATTGTTTTGGTATCAGTTTTATGAAGTTTATTATCAAGTGTAATGATAGTAAATTATGCAAATTGTTGAAGGAGGATGAAAGTTTAAATGAAAGTATAACACGTGATCTTTTATTTGATCAATGGAATACCTTGTATGACAAATAATTCAAGTTTGCAGAAAGTAATAATCAAAAGATTTTTTTGAGAAAATGTGCCAAACTCAAGAAGGATTTGAAACAGTATAAGGATAGTAAGGTATATAATTGGAAAAAGGGAGTTTACACTACTAGGACACAGGAGGATTCATCCAGACACCCTAGGGATTAGGCCATGGAGCCCAGACATCAACAAGAAGAGTTCAAGTCTTTTTTAGGGAAGGACACGTGTTGGGGGGAGAATCCAGGAGTGAGAGGAGGCAACACATGGACACGTCAATCACCTATACACAGGAGAAACAGGGGGAATTGGTAAATTCACCAGAAGGAGATAGGATTGTGAAATATAATGAGGTTAAATATGGAAAAGGGAACTTTTATATTTATAATTATACCCCCTTACAAATGGAAAATTAACACTTTGCTTTATTTAGGAAGAGTATTAAGTTTGTACCCAATACTAGGTTTAATATAGTTGACAATATTATTGATTTCAAATTGTTTTTACGGAAATTAAACGCATCCGTGTATTTTAAGGGTGTTGAAGGGTATACATTTAATGCACAGTTGAAAAAAATAAGTACTTTTACTCCACCCTTGAATCCCTTATTGGCTAGCTTTGAGAAGGTAGTAGTGGATCAATTATATCAGTTTTTGGATACCAGTAAACATCATAGAATCCATCACAACCTCAGTAAGAAAGAATATGACTTATTGTGTGAGTTATGTAACAACAAAAATATTAGGATTATGCAGCCAGATAAGGGAGGGGGTGTAGTTCTACTTGAGACCAATGAATACTTGAATGAGATACAATTAATATTACAGGATTCAGAAAAATATGAGGTGTCCTCCATCAATGAAGTTCATATCGTTTACCAAAGCATTGATGCCTTGTTGGACGAATATTTGGTAGAGGATAGAATAGATGGGGAACTACAGAGATTTCTCAAAGTTGAATATCCCACCTTGGCTACCATTGTAGGAGTTCCCAAAATCCATAAAGACATGGTCCATCCTCCCTTTAGGCCAATTGTTTCAGGGATTAAGTTTAAGACATTCCCCTTTGGCAAAGTGGTGGACAGTTGGTTAAAACCGATTTATGGGAGGGTGGACCATATAGTCAAGGATTCTTGGGATTTCCTCAGTCGATTGATCCCCTCATTATGGAAAAAAAATTTGATTTTGGTCACCATTGATGTTGTTGACTTATTTTCTTGTATCCCTAGGGAGGAAGGGATGGAGAGGTTCATCAGCAGCATCAGGAAATATGGTGACTTAGATTGGGATAAAAATCACCCTCATAAGTGAATTTATGAGTATTGTATTAAATTACAACTTTATCTATTTTGAGGGGGAATATTACAGGCAAAACAATGGAGTGGCAATGGGGGCGGCCAGTGCCTCATTGTATGCCAATCTTGTGTTATTGGATTGGGAGGATGAGATTATTTTGAATAACAGGTGTAATAAAAACATTAGAAGTTATGTTAGATTCCTGGATGATGTGTTTATTCTATGGAACGGAAGTATGAATGAAACTGAGGAATTCATTGACTATATATATATATATATATATATATATATATATATATATATATATATGCTTCCAGTTCCTTTTTGAAATTTACACATCATGTAAGTAAGAAAGACATTTCATATTTGGATACTTATATAACCCTAACCACCAGTGGATTCAAGTTCAGAATTTTTAGAAAGGATACGTTCAGCAACTCCATTTTTGGAGTATAACTGCTGTCACCCCACCAGACAAAAGAAAAACATTGTGAAGGGACAATGTATACGAGCAGCTCGTATGACCTCTGACCACCAAGAGATGTTACAAGAACTAGAATATATAGGTATCTTGTTTAAGAAGAGAGGTTATCCCACATCAGTAGTAGAGGATGCAGTTACATATGTCAGTAGTGAGTGGGGAAACAAGTATAAACCCCTGTTGGGAGTGGAAATGGGCAATAGTAATCACTTGGTGAAAGAGAAGGTAAACAATGAGTTTGGTAGAGCATGTGTATTGCCCTTTAATGACACTACGGGGCAAGTCAAAAAGATTATAAGAAACAATTGGAATATCCTGAAGTGTGAGCAGGAGATTTTTGCATTAGTGGGGGATGAACCTAAGTTTATACATAGGATAGGATGCAATTTGAAAAAGAAATTTCAAAGTGTCAAACCATATATACAGGTTGGTAAGGGTGGTACCACCAAGTGTGGACATTGTAATCAATGCTTTGCCATTTTGGAAGACAACAGTTTGGTGGTGGGTAATAAGAATAAAACTATACTGAGATTCAGGAAAGGGAATTGTCCGACACAAAATGTTGTTTACTTTGCCAAGTGTACTGGATGCCCCAGTTTTTTACGTGGGTAAAACTGGGAGGCATTTTAAAGACAGGATTTATGACCATCTGTATGCCATCAGAAAATAGGATGCAAATAATGCATTATTTAGGCACATCAGGGATAATAGGGGTTGTTCTACCTTTAAATTTGCCCTTTTAGAAGTTTTGAATCAGTCAAACAGAGGGGGTAATGTGAAAGCATTATTAGGTGAAAAGGTGTTGAGATGGCAAATACTCCTGAATACCACCAGCCCACCTGGCATTAATGATCATTTTCCTATTAAGCCTATTATTGAAGCAAGGTTGTAAGGAGTACAACTTCAATATTTATGTTTAGAATTTCTTAATACTTTATTTGGAGGGGATATGAAGTCAGTGAATTAATTAATTAATTAATCAGATCATGAATAAATTTTTTGTGATGATTTGATTGGTGGTGTTTTGTATTTAAACTGCCAGTTGACATGTAAGTGGGTTCTGATGAAGTCTATATTTTTTAGATGAAAGCGCTTAACTTTTATTGTTTTAAATAAACAACAGTTTTTCTTTTAATGAGCTGTTCCCCTGTGCCGCATTTGTTTTGTGGTATTCCTCGTAATACTATTTTGTTTTGAGATATTAGTTGGGACTATTAGATTTGTGTGTGGTAATACATTTTCTAATAGTTATGTTCATTATAAAAGTAACCATCCTAGATGTCGACTTCAAAACTGAGATAGAATTTATTACTCAGTTATTTGTAGCTAGGGGTTACTCTTCATAATTACTAAAGAATATGGCTTCTGAAATTTGTAACAAAAGAATTGATGAATTTCCTCCTATATTAACGAATGGATTCAATAAAAAGAAGGTAAAGATGGATACTAAAGCTGGAAACGACATGCATGGAAATGATAGTATATAGTGGTACTACTAAAAACATCATAATTAATAATTGGCAAGTCATTATGGGCAACGATGATTTAGCCCAAGTTTTGGGGATACCACTCATTTTGTTTATAAAAAAACATGGGAATCTTAAACATTTGTTGGAACATGATAGTACGAAAATTTTACCTGCCCCAACTTCAAAATGTTTTGGGACATTTAAATGTAACAGTTGTAATTGTTGCAGGTTTATCCATGACGGTCCATATATATTCCTTGAACATACTACTTATAGCATCAGAATTCCTGGTAGATTTAATTGTACTGCTGCTGGTGTAGTATATACTGCCCTGTATTCTGGATGCCCAGCATTTTATGTTGGAGTGACCATGAGGAGCCTGGGCAAGAGAATCAAGGAACATGTTTATGCAATAATAGTTAGGGATGATAAGAATGTTTTATATAGATATTCTGTTATATGTCCCAAGTATAAAAAGTTTACCTTTACTATTTTAGATCTTGTGAAAGAAGATAGGAGAGGTGATGATTTCAAAAACCAGGTAGCAAAGAGAGAAACCGAGTGGCAGATTAGGTTAGCTGCCCACCGTTCACCTGGTTTAAATTATAGTATTAATATAAAATGTATTTAGCTGATAGGAAATTAATTATTTCATCATACATTTACAGCTTATGAGTTGTTTCTTACAGATTTTAAGTGTATTTCAGATTGAATTGCAGTGGCAGTTGAAATGAAATGTTACAATGCCACCAGGTTTAAATGAAAATGCATCTGTTCTACCCATTTTAAAAATTAGAGCACAAGAGCCATAGTGTTGCACTTGACATTTTTTATTAATTTTTGTTTACTTTATAAAATTGTCAAGTGATATCCTTCAAGACATTTGAATATGTTTTAATTTAGGAAGGCAGTTCCTCATACTTAAACAGTTATCCTTTAAATAATAATTTTTGAATAGACACACCCAGCACAAGAATCTTTTCAAAATGGCTATAATTTGACTGTACTTCATGAAATAGATGCACTTTGTACACAAATGAACTCTTTGGAATACATGCACAGTAATGAGCACACACTGTAAGCACTTTTACACACTATGCGATACTTTGAATAACTGTAGTTATGCCCTTAATACAATACAAAGTCATAGTTATGCCAAAACATGGCACTTAAAACATGCAGTTGCCTTGATTTATTTATGGTTAATGTGCCCTTTTTTTGCCCTTATTATACTTGTTTTGCTCGTTTAATCTCTTTTCATGCCCACTGTACTTTTCATGTACTCATTTTACTCTAAACATGCCCGTTTTGTCTTAAACATGCTCGTTTTGCTTTAAACATACTCATTTTGCTTTTCTGATAATTGTTTTGTCAAATATCTTAATTTTAAACATTTTCTTTAGTTGATAAACCTTTTGTGCCTCCCACTTCTTTAATAATCCAGTTTGTGCCTTTGTAATGCTCAGTCTTATCTTTTTTATAAAACAAGATTTAATGCAAATTCTCACTACCTTTGATTCATTTCTGGCCCTTTTTCATGCTTGTTTCTCTTAGTTTACCTTCACTGTCATCTCTGCACCTCATAGCTCTGTGAATATCATTCTCTGGAATTCCAGTTCTGACACCATGTCACTCTCCTACTTTGGACACAACAGAATAGTTTTTTTTGGGTTCTGTTCAAGCAGCTTTATTATATACAAACACATCACAATAGAAGTTTACTGACTTTAACTTAAGTAACTGATATACAAACTACTGCCGTCATACATGCTTACTCTCTGGCTGCACTCTCAAAATGGCACTGGGAATAGCATGCGCATGGTATTTATATGTGCACATTCAGTCCTTGATATGCTTCCTAAAGACACAGCACATACATTCTGATCTACATCTGCCATATATTAAGATGCCCTAAAACATATCCTTTTTAATACAGCTAGATATGGGTGTCCCTTACACAATGCTTAAGTATATTGGCATAGTATTTTAGTGGGTTCCTGTCAAGTCATTAAAGGTAGTTTCTGCCAAGATAAATAAAGAACCAGTTGTTCAAAATACTTTCATTGGCAGTGAAGTTTTCATCTTTCTCCACTGCTGAGTGACTTCAAAGTTGGCATATGTAAGTTTTGGGGGAGTCCCCCTACATTGGGAATGCAGGGGGGGGTTACCCTTCTAAAAAAAAGAAAAAAAGTTATGTTTCTGAGGTCTGGTGGAAGTAGTTGTGGCGACCTTCTCTCAATCTATTTGTGTTCATAGAAATTACTGTCCTTGAGTCGACGTCTATTCACTTTTACAATATGCAGTGCTTGCGATGCTGTCAGACCACAGAGTACAGTTGCTGAAATTAGACATGTATTGGAGATCTTCTTTATACATTATTTGGCACAGTAATTTTTTTTCTGTTATGGCTTGAGAAGAGGTACTAAAATACTAAGAAAAACTAGGAATTCAGATGAGATAGCCAAAGGATTCAGTGAGTATTATAAGATGCTGTATAGTGAGGAGAAACAATGTATGGGATTCAGAGCAGAACTTGACAAATACTTGGGATCAATCTCTCTCATATGGGTGATTCAAAAGCAAACAGTCATTAATAACAATGCAGGAAGTACAAGAAACCATAAAAAATGAGGAAAAACCCTGGGGGGATGGCCTTTCTCTTGATTTGTGGAAAATAATTTTGGAAGTTTTGTAGCTGGTATGGGTTGTCCTGATGAGTGATATTTTGAAAAAGAAGAAGCTTGAAATAATAACTGTTCAAAACAGTCTTATCAAAATATGTAGCCATCAAGATAAACTGTCAGTATTAAGGAAGATGCTTTGTTCTATTTGAGTTAGCCTAATATAAATGAGAGACAACTGTGTCAAATGATCACTTTTAGCCATTTTTTTGTGATATAAAATGAATGAAACCAAAATAAAAGTTGTAGTCTTGAAATAATAACCATTCAAAAGGTCTTATCAACATTAAAATAATTGGGTTTTTGGCTTGCTAGGACTATAGAAGTTTCTATAAAGGTAAACTCTGAAAATCTTAAACAAAAATAATATAAATTTTAAGAAGTGAAAGCTACTGCTTCTAGATATTGATGAAAAGGTACATGCCATACAAATCTAGCATTATAAATCAGCTAAGCTCTCCTACTGTCTCTCACACTGATAAAAAAACTTTTAATTACAGACTTTGCTTATGAAAAAAAACATGGAAGGGTGGCCAAGGAAGGTAATAAACAAATGCTGCCCAGGGGTCAGGAAGGGTGACGTTTATTAGTTTTACCTCACCTACAATTGTATTATAGGGCTTAGAGTTTTCTGTTCTTTTTGTCCTCCTCTGACAGACTTGTCCAATGGTTCCACTACCTTTTCCCATCTGCCTCTCTTGTTCCACTGGGGGGCAAGCCCAGGCATCTCAGGATGCCTAGTCACTCCATTCTTCACCCTCTGTTGTGAGAGATGGGTTGTAAGGAATGGGTCAGCTTTCAGGTCTGACTGAGAGCTGACTCTGCCTCGATATGTGTTAGCTCTTTCAAGCTCCAATAGGTGCTGCTGCAATGGGAAACATACCTCTGCATGGTGACTTCCCCAACCAGTGCATTTGTGCTAGGTCAGCGTGTTTTCAGCAGGCCTGTTCTTTAAAGATGTTAGTACCAATTACTCTGTCTAGATGTCACTAAAGCAGGGAATAAGAGACACCTCCATTCTTCCTGGATGGGCAAGCTTGAAGCAGCCACTCACTCATCCTTCTTGCTCAACTCTTCCAGTCGCAAGAAGTAAATTGAACTCAGGTAATCTGGGTTATAGTCAAGGCTTCATCCTTCTATGCTACAGAAATGGTATAAGACTTTTGTATTTGAGTTAGTTGGATGCCTACGCTGCAAGATGGAAGAAAGTTCTGCTGATGCTGGGAGGGACATTTTGAAATACAGCAAAGATATTTGAATAAAGGTTAACAGAAAAGTAAGAATACCTCATTTGTCAAATATCTGGGTCACAATATTGGATATTTACCTTCTGAGTAAAGAGGGCCTTAGAAGATGGAAGAATGAACTGATCCCCAGTAGATACTTTAATTCCAAATGAGTTAGGGTTACAGACATGGAGAAGGAAGAAAACCATTTTGACATATTGGGATCAAATGCTGGATTAAGATTGAATATGGCCCTGTAAGCAAAATTAAATTAATGTTTGAATAAAGACAGATGTACAGGTTGACTTATTTGGGTCTAGTATCATAGGTGAAACAAATGTAGTTAATATGAGTTCAAATATTAGTTCTTCCTGTGATGTCAATTTTACATACTCTGTACTAATCCTCACTATACAAAAGTGTTATCATAAACTCATAAACTTCTGCAATCTTGTTTTTTGTTTAACTTTTAACCTTACTTGAATATGTTTTTGCTTAATTATTGTTAAACTTTAACTACTTTATAAATTTTTAACTCACTTTGTAACTTTTGTGGAGCTTTTCTCCCCAGAATGCCGCTGAAAATGAACACCTGTTGTCCAATCGGACTATCCTGGTAAACAAAAGTTAAATAAAAATAAATAAATAAATAAAATGGAGGCAAGGAAGGGATGGTATGTTCAGCTTATAAGCACAGATGCCTTTGAGGGTCTATATTATATTATCGAAAAGACAGGTCAGCGAATGGCACTTACGTTGAAAATGCCTTTCAGTGAATTCTCTCTTGTGGGGTTCTGTGTTCCCACACCTCCTGCTAATTATATATATTATATATTATATATATCTACCAACTCCAAGATCGCACTACAGTGAGGAAAGTGCAAATTTTCTGATCTTCACTGTACTGCGATCTCACTATGAACAGTTCGCTGAATGTCATTTTTGATGTAAGTGCCGTTTGCTGACCTTTCTTTTCGATAATATAATATAGACTCTGTCTTTGAAAGAAGGTGTAGGTGAGGAGTTACAGAAGGACATTTCTCAACAAATTGGGTACCTGACTGATGTATTCATGAACTCAGATCTGTATGCGGCATTAGAATGCTACAAAATCTTTCAGCTTCAAAATCTTTGTAAAATAGTGCCTGCATAAATGAAAGTTATACACTTGCAATATATAGCAACAAATATGAATGATCAAGGTCCACCTTCTTCAGTAAGTATGACTAAGGCCAGCAGGACTTCAGCAACTCGACATCTGAAACCTACCCAGGCTATAACTCCTCCTTTTATCCATAATGCTTTGCACTCTTACTTCCTCCAGATCTTGTGTATGTACAAAAATCATTTAATGATTTCAGTCATATAAGCAATGGCTAAATACCCATATAAATCCTAGACCACATACATTAGAGGTTAGTGGAGGGAGACAGAATGGGTTTATTGAAGAGAATGGACCATGACCATTCAGATCTAGTCTTATGGTAAGTACATGACTTTCATATCAGAAATGACCAGGAACATCTTCATCAACAACTAGGAGAGAGTGCCAAAAAGTACACCAAGGCACCAAAAATCACTAAGAAGTCCACAGGTACCCTGAATATGGAATGGAGATTCCACGCAGTAGTGAAAAAACACGAGTTTATTCAGCAGACAAGACACACATTAACAGTGTACACACACTACGTTTTTGTTTCAATTACTTCTTCAGATGCAGACTGAATCCTGCAGTGCAGAAGCAATTAGCAGCACAACAAACTGATCATGCCAGCTGAGTATGGACTCATTTTCATCTTATAATTTGACATAGTGTCATTCTGGAACTGTATACTGAGCAGAAATTCTTCTTGTATTACTGCACCAAGATGTTTTATCAGGAAGAGCTTTTGTCATGTGAGTCACTAACATTTCCTCTGAGCTAGTTAATTGGTAGAATGTTTGTATTGGAGGCATTATAAAAGCATTCTGATAGGATTCAGTCTGCATCTGAAGAAGTAATTGAAACGAAAACATAGTGTGTGTACAGCATTAATGTGTGTCTTGTCTGCTGAATAAACTTGTGTTTTTGCGCTACTGCGTGGAGTCTCCGTTCCATATTCAGGGTACCTGTGGACTAACTAGGAGAGTGTCCCAAGCTTGTCCTCATGGGTGGTTATAATGGAAACATACATCAGATTACTGTGGTCCTGAAGGAAGGCAGAGATCTAGATAGTACATCCAGCTTATAGTATCTTGAAAAAAAAAAAACAGAGAAGCCCACATCACATCTATCCAAGAATACATTCTTGAAAAAGAAAAAGCCTGAAAGGCAGTCACTGATCTGGTTGAATGTGCATCCAGAATTGAGGACATAGTTCTATTATACTTTTCATAACAGAACTGGATCCAGCCTGAAGCCACCTGGACAAAATTCTTGAATACTTTGAAGCCCAGGTTCTTAGAAGAAAAATAAATAAACAATTGAGAATATTTTCTTATAAAATTAGTTGTCTCTACATAAAACTTTTGCTGCCTATGCAAATCCATACATGAAATAGGTATTTTCCATTTTGGTAAAAGGAAAACCACAAGCATTTTAATGGGCTGATTCAAGTTAATTTCTGTGACTACTTTGGACATGAAGGATAAACCATGCAGTACTCCAGAGGTGAAAGCAAAGGTGAGGCCTGCCAGTTGGGTGAGTCTACATAGTTATGAAGGACTTCAGATGTACAGACTTCACTGGAAAATAAGGATAATGCACATGGAAATACACTTATCAAGGCCAGATTGAGGTCAAGAGAATGACTAGGTTTCACTGCCTGATTTGCTAAGTAAACCTTTGGATAATTGGAAAAGGTGTAAAATATTGCTGGTGTTCATTTCAGGAAGAGAGCAGTCCTGGGATATTTCATTGAAGAGGGGATAAGGGAATAGAAGTTACTGCATTTGGTACTGGTTGGGTATGGAAAATGGTCACAGCAAGGACTCTCCCAGTGACATAAGATTTTTTTTTTTGTGTTACTAACACATTGAGAAACTACTTTTGTAACATCATTAGATGATGAATGAGCCTGGCCACTAGCAAACTGACCTCCTCAGGGATAAGAGAGGCAATCAGTTGAGACAGTCAGTGCCTATACCTTCATAACTTCTTGAAGCAGAAGACAGGAATGAGTGCTGTCCTGCTTACTTATGTACCACTCCACAGCCATGTTCAGTGTCAATGGCAATTGCAATGTGGGGAAGGAAGTCATGAAGAGTCTGTAGAATGAGGGGGACCTCTCTCATCTCCAGAACACTGATATGAGAAATGGCCTCTGACTGTAACCATGTAGCTTGGACTATCTGACCCAGGCAATCATGCTCTCTCCCCAAGACAGAACCAACTATGGTAACAACTACCAAAGGAGAAGGGAGATGGCAAGGATACCCAGAGTACATTTGGGAGTGTGAAGACACCAACAGAAGTGCACTCTGCAATCTTTGGAAACTGTCTCTTGATCTCATAGCTGATTCATAACATGTGACTACTGAATGTGTATGGTTCACTGCAGAACTGTTCTGTGAGACTTTGCAGGAGAAACTATATAGCAGCTGCCATCAAGCCTAACATCCTGCGACAAAGCACTGCTGTGACCTCTTGAAATTGACAGAGCTATGACATTTAAGTGGATGAGATGAATCCTGTCTTAGCAGACAATTTTTCAGTATGTATCCAACAAATGTGACAGTCTGCTATGGGTCTACCTGGGAGTTTGCTATATTTGCTGTCTTGAGCAATGGTAAGCCACACTGGTAGGTAGAGGAACAGATGATCCAAGACTGTCTTTACAAAAGGACAGATGGACAAGTCCTCAGTGTATTTCCCATAGACTGGCAGAATTGAAGAAGAGATTCCAAGTTATTAGTAGTTTCTTTAAATTCAATGAGGTTAGGAGGCAACTATGCATTTAAAGAAACACCTTGACCCCTTGCAGCAACAGGTTATGCAAGTACAGACATATGTTTGGTAAGTACCTTGGGGGCTGAGATAAGAGTAAATGGAAAAATCAAGAAATTGATAATGACTGTATCCTGTCCAGAAATGTAGAAAGGTAGGTATCTTGTAGGTCCAAAGTGCACATACAGTCTCCTTCCAACAAAGAAGGAATGACAGACTACACTGTCCAATATTTTCTTTCTTTGGGGTAAATTTATTTAATTCACCGATCCAGTATGCACCCCAAGTCATTTGCTTTTTTTGAGATTTAAAAAGAACCAGATACTGGTTGTTCTTGTGGGATCTCTTTGATAACAGTTTTCCAAATTATGCTTAAGACCTCTGTTCTTACTGACCTCAAATAATCGAATGCTCATGTGAATATAACCCACATGCTCAAGCTGAAAACCTGAGTACCAAAACACTGATGGCTAAAGAGAATGGAACTTGTATTGTGCAGGTATGTTCCACAGCAGGAATTGGATTATTCCTACTTTCCCCACTGTGGTCCATTCTTGGAGTTTGTACATATAATAACTGGGGGGTGTGGGTGTGCAGGAAGGCCTGCCCCCTGTAAAAAAAAACAGATGTTTTTTTTAATTTAATCTTTCTGTGTTTCAGTGCTCAAGCTTTTTGGCTCAAGCATGTGGTTTAAGCTCAAGAGAGAGTGTTCCATTATTTAACAGGGATCCACATATACACGTTAATGTGTGTGGAACTGTGAATAAAAGATTGAAATTAATTCTGTTGTAAATATGCTGAAAGATAAAGCATAGAATAATAGGTTTGCTTGAATGTAGGTATAGAGCTTAGCAATGTAAAACGGGCATCCTTACTGTGTATGTGTTTTGAAGAAAGAACAATTATGTATAACAGACAGGCTTCTTCACAGCATTAACAAAAAAATCTAAAAAGCAATTCTGAAAAGCAAATATTACATGTGTTCCTCACATCTGCAGAACAGTTTAATAAATGCTTCCTTGCAAATATCTGTTAATGGATACAAGATATTTCCTGAAAGACATGTTTGTCATAATATCAGAAAAAAAGTCTGACTTGCTCTCTTACAATGGACATGGCTTTTTATAAAACCAGTAGTACAAGCTGTTTCCTTCAAAAACATGTTCTCCTACAGTATCAGCAAAGAATTTGACAGATACATGTACATGGCTTTTTACAAAATCAGCAGGAAAATGATTCTGAAAGACAAATATTGCATGCATCCTCATATCAGCAGAGGTGCTTACATCTAAATATTATATGGTTTCACAGAAGGACAATAGAAAAGTCTAAAAACAGACATTACGCAATTTCCTACAAAAGCCTATAAAAGATACCAAGAGAAAAACAGGATCTAAAGTGCATGACTAAAAGAGTATATAAGACTGTATACTAAACAGTGTTAGAGGTATGTAGGAACTTAGGTTCCGAGGTAAATGGAGAATGGAAAGCCATCATCTATATTTAGTCGTGAAAAAGAAAACTTTGCACATTAAATCTGTAAACTACAGTTGCACTTGTTTGTTATAAAAATACATTATTTATTAGTAACTGTGCTTACAGTAAAACAGCATTGTGCTGCAAAGTATATTTTCTCATCAGTGCAATTTGCAAGCCTTGGTGTTTTAAACAGACTACAGATGCAGATATGGACAACTCTGTGTAATAACCAGACTCTAATTCAGCAGTAAACAGCCAGCAAGACTTTGTGTCTTAAGAAGACTTTAGTTCCAGCAAGTTCCAGTACAGCATGCAGCACCTTCCTTCAAAAAATTTTCAGTGGTGACCCTAGCCTGTATCCAAACACAGGGGGAGTGTGATGCCTTGTATATAGTCACTCGAGCAAAAGTACAGTAACTAACATTTATGTTGGGTACTTCAGTTTTCTACAGTTTCTACAGTTTGCAGCAGTACAATTCCTCAGACGTCTGAATCTGGAGTGAGACTGTAATGCAGGAAAGTGAGCAGTGCCATATATTCTCCAAGAAAGGTAAAAAAGCAAAGTTTCAAAACTGAAACTGCCAGTTTTGTTTCACCAACTTCGTGAGGGACTACAGAGACTTTTTCAACCATCTATAATAAAGCAGCCTAGCTATCTGCCTCTCTGTTGACTGATAAGATTTTTTTTCTGTGTTACATACAGTATGGATGCCATTAAAGGTCATAATAACAGAATGAAATGTCGGTATACACAGCATATTAGTAAATGTAAACCCTTATTAGGGCAAGTTGGTGTTGGTAGTAAGGCATTATGCAAATGGATGACAATATCTGACTGGTATCTCAAACAAAACTATGTGTGGTATGACAACAAATGTTTACTGTGTAAATTATATGAAATTGCTTTCTGTGTACAATGTCATAAAAATACAGTGCATGCCATTATTCAAATGTTAGCCTATAGAGACAAATATTTTAATGGTAAAGAACAAGAAAAAGTTAATATGCTTACATTATATTCAGATGTTGGACAGTTATGTTCTGTCACTGCATTAATCTCAGTTACAATAGTCAAATCAGTCATTGACAGAACCTCTAGTACATCTTGTTATAAAAGAATTTAAAAGACTTCTAAAAGGCAAAAAAAGAATAGTTCAGAAAGTTTACACAACTTATACAAACATTTTTTTCAAAAGTACATAGAAGCTTTAGATTCAGCAGAACAGGTTACTGACAAATATCATGTAGCCTATGCAGTATTACAAGAAACTCTTGAACAGCAGTTACAGGATAAAAAAACAAATTAGCTAAACTGACAGAGACTGACTTCCTGCATACAACAGCTGAGCATAAAAAACATTGCAAAAGAGCAGGAAACTACAGCTGATCTGTACAAAAAAGTCATGGTTTATAATATGCTTGTGTTCTGAAAATGGTTAAGCATACATGACAGGATCTGATATATGGACAAATCATTCCCAAATGTTTTAAAACTTTCATTCAGTTAAAGCAAGACATTTATCAGTACTACAGTAAAGTAAAGTGTATGACTGCCATTCTCATAGCACAATCAAAAGGTACACAAAACAGTTCTACTGCATAAAACTCAAATGAGAGTAGTCAATAACAGTAAAAATAGCAAGTCACAAGACTAACATGCACGTATTTTCTTTTCATATAAAGTACATCTCTTTATAATGCACATGAGCAAAAGGCAGAAAACAGCAAATGTAAATAATGTAAATATAAGCAAGTGTTAGTTAAGCCAATATCTATTTTGTTTTTTACAATTCTTTTATAATTGTATAGTAACACCACACCAACCAGTTAAAGTTCTGATAGACAATTAAAAAAATAAAATCACAGATGGCATTAGTTAAGCAGTCTTTGTAAAATGAATGGCAGAGAAGTTAAACAAATCTGTAAGCTAATTGTAAAATAATGTCTATTTATGTAGTATAAATGCATAATTATGCAAATCACAAATACTTATTATAATTCTATGTGTTTTACAACTGCATTCTACTATCAAGCTGCAAGTGTATTAACGGATGATTAAAGGAAAAATGCTAAAAGGGTTAACTATGGTCTACAGAGTCTAAAATTTGAGATCAGACCTTCCCAGGCTAAATGAGTAGTTACAGGAAATGGGCAGATAAAGTAAAAAAAAAAAACAAACAAAAAAAAAAAAAAAAAAAAACAAGACCGGTTGCCAGACAAGTAGCTTATGTTTTTCTAAAACATTACTGTTATTAAAACATAACTGTTAAGTATTCACATGCAGCACTATTTGGTAATTGTAATAAAATGTCAAAATTGTGCATGCATGCATGTCACTGATAATCTGTTTGCAGGTAAATGTTAAAAGTAAAAAAAACTGAGTTACATCAAGTACAGCCAGCAGATGGGCCATAGTATACATACAATTCAAATAAATTATGCAGTAGGGTATAAATACCTGCTAGTAGTAGTAAACAACAAAAGCTTTATAAAAATATATTCTGTCATTGGGAATAGCCAAAAATGATCAAATCAGACAATGGTCCACAGTTTGTTAGTAACCTAATCAACCAAATGTATAACCAAAGTGTTGGGCTGACATACATTCTATTCTCACAGCATAAAGCAAATAAACAATACTGACTGTAAAATAAATAAATAACTAAATAAAAATACTCTTTTGGGGGGGAGACAGGCTTAAGTGCATTAAAAACAGTGGCAAATAGATTAAACCTGAAAGGCCAAGATATTTTACAAGTTACTAATAGCTATCATGCTAGTTATTATTGTACTGCTTAGTATTACATTGTCTCTACAACCTGTTAAACTATAAAGCTATACAAGAGAGAGAGTAAAGATAAGTAAAAAAATGAGCAACATTGGTCACTATTTTTAATATGTTTTTGGCAAGACAATGTTGGTATGCAAAAAGTATGAATGTTTCTGATTGTTGGGTATATAATTTAATACCTAAAATAGCAGGTCATACCACTGGTAGCAATTCCACCAGATACTTCTAAAGAGGCATAAACATTTTCAAAAAAAGGTTTTGCTTGATGTTAATGTTACTAAATTTGTAGATTGGACAAAATATACTTTGCAGGCTTTGCATGTACAAATGCAAAAGAAATCAGTGTAAATAAAATGAATGTCTAATAAATATGTGTGAAAAACCATGGATTGAAATGCATGGGTAGCAAATAGTTTGGGTAGATACCTACTGTAAAGGACACATTACAATGTAACAAGGTCATAAGTAATTTGTCAAGTTGTAATATTATCACTAGTTGTAATTTTATCACTGTTTTTTGACCACCAATTTATCCATACCAGTACTGGTTACCCCAGTTAGAGAAAAATTATATTAAAATATTGTACTCAAACATCTAATGGCCTAATATGTAAATAGCATTCTTCAGTGTATAAACCATGTTTTTTTTATTAAAATCCTAAAGTATTAAAAGCCCAGTTCAGTACTTTAAGATGTTTACTTCACTGTCAACTAAAGTGTATGTGCAGTTCAGAGATATGACCACAATGTTATGGTTAAAATGACATTGAAACTGTATATTTTCAGCACTAAATAACGCTTGCAGTAGCACATAGTCCTTCCTTTTTGTAGATATTAGTCTGTATCTAATCTTTTGGTATGAGGTAATTAATAAAAGTAAACAGTTAATTCAACAGTTGCAAAAAGTTAATAAAACAATCCTAAGTCATAAATTAAGTTATGTAAAAACTAAGGCAGACACAGCCTATAACTGGTGAAATATTTTCATAGAATGATCTGCAAAAGAAAAAGTTGTTAAATTAAAATATACATTCAGTTCTGGTACTAATATTTGATTTAATTGTATTAAATGTGTAAAATTAAATTTTGACTTGTTGTATCAAAGAAGACTAAAGGTATTGTTTCCTGTGATCTGACCAAAATATATATATTCATATAAACTGTTTTAAAATAAAGAGACGGAATTGTTAGTGTGTGTGTGAATAAAATATTGAAATTAATTATGCTGTAAATATGCTGAAAGATAAAACATAGAATAAAAAGTTTGCTTGAATGTAGGTATAGAGCTTAGCAATATAAAATGGGCATCCATACTGTGTATGTGTTTTGAAGAAAGAACAATTATGTATAACAGACAGGCTTCTTTACAGCATTAGCAAAAAAGCCTAAAAAGCAATTCTGAAAAGCAAGTATTACATGTTTTTCTCATGTCAGCAGAACAGTGTAATAAATGTTTCCTTACAAACATCTATTAATGGACACAAGATATTTCCTGATAGACATGTGTCATAATATCAAAAAAATGTCTGACATTTTCTCTTACAATGGACATGGCTTTTTATAAAATCAGTAGTGCAAGCTGTTTCCTTCAAAAACATGTTCTCCTACAGTATCAGCAAAGAATTTGACAGATAAATGTAAGTAGCTTTTTATAAACTCAGCAGGAAAACAGTTCTGAAAGACAAATATTGCATGCATTCTTAGATCAGCAGAAGTGCTTACAAGTAAATATTAAATGATTTCACAAAAGGACAATAGAAAAGTCTAAAAACAGACATTACATGATTTCCTACAAAAGCCCCCCAAAATACCAAGAGAAAAACAGGATCTAAAATGTGTGACTAAAGAGTATATAAGACTGTATAATAAACTGTGTTAGACGTATGTAGGAACTTAGGTTCCGAGGTAAATGTAGAATGGAAAGCCATCATCTATATTAGTCATGAAAAAAAAACTTTGCACATTAAATTTGTAAATTATAGTCATACGTCTTGTTTGTTATAAAAATAATTTATTTATTAGTAACTGTGCTTACAGTAAAAGTGCATTGTACTGCAAAGTATATTTTCACATGAGTGCAATTTGCAAGGCTTGGTGCTTTAAACAGACTACAGATGCAGACATGCAAAACTCTGTGTAATAACCAGACTTTGACTCCGCAGTAAACAGATAGCAAGACTTTGTGTCTTAAGAAGACTTTGGTTCCAACAAGTTCCAGTACAGCATGCAGCACCTCCTTTCAGAAAATTTTCAACACACACACACACACACACACACATATATATATATATATATATATATATATATATATATATATATATATATATATATATATATATATCCAAAAAGCAGTAAAAGCAGCACAGATGGCAAATGACTCAGTCCACCCAACAAAAATGTAAAATAAGCACATATAACTGAGCCAACATGATGTGGCAGTCATAAATCCAAAACATAAAAAACTAATTTGATGATAAGCATAGAAAATAAATAAGACATTTTCTTTATTATGAGTGCTTTCACAGTATAGCTACTGCTTCTTCAGACATTACATACAGCCGACTAGTTAGATTTAAATACCATCTATAATTTGAACTAGCCAATCATAAAGCACTTCTTATTGCACACATAAATGAAAAAATATACTTGTGATAGCATGTATATATACAAAAAATATATACAAAGGTATAAAAATATATATACATGTACAATTAACATATATAAAAGGACAAATATAGAAAAAAATATATAAAAAACTACATTAATACAAATATCAAAATACAAATATCAAAAACCTGATCTAACATTCATAAAACACATTTCTTGATCACCTATATAAAGACCTAAATTTTAAAAAAGGCTTCAAGGATATCTTCTCATTAAGACCCCTACCTGTATCAGCTCTTAACCTTAGCATCCATCTTGCTTCATTAGCCTCAGTCAGATTCTCAATGTCTCCACCTCTGTCATCGGACAATATTTTTTGTATCACCATGAAGTTAAAACTGTGCGTCATCCCATATTGGGTGACATATTTTGCTAAAGCATTATTTTGAGCACCTCTACATATATCATAAAGGTGGTCTCTAATTCGGTCCCTAAGCTGTCTATTAGTTTTATCCATGTAGAAACTAAAGCATAACTGCCATACTGCTAGGTACACTAGATCACTAGAGTTAAAATTCACATCTACCCTAAAGGTGTATGTCTTACCTGTGTCTATATGTAAAAAGGTATCCAATGAATCGATATAACTACAAAATTTACAATTGTTACAAAGTAATGTAGTAAGAGGTATACTAAAAGGTTTAACCTTTTTTTTAAACTTTCTCATAACATAACATGTTCTTTAATGATCTTTTATTTTTAAACAAAATCCCTGGTTGGTGCCCAACAATGTTCCTAATTTCACTATTGCTTGTAAGTATGGGCCAATATTTCTTAACTGCATCACTCAAAATGTTCACGTTACCACTATAAAACATAGGCATACGTACAAAATTACATTTATTTTCACTATTAATTGGATTATCAATGTTTGCAGAAAAATATTGTTTAGCTACTATTAATATCATGTAAAGTATTGTCAACGTCTTGTGTCTTATAACCTCTCTCATAAAACCTATCCTTTAGAGCAACTAAATTAGCCTCAAATAATGTATGTTCAGGGTTCAACCTGGACATCCTCATACCATGTCCTTTTACTATGTTTTTAAAAACATGTCTCAGATGCATACTTTTTCTATATTTATATATGTATGAATGTATATTTATTTATTTTACATTTGTTAACTGGGATATTCCGACTGGATACAAGTCCATTTTCAGTGGAGGCCTGGGGAGAAAATCTCCAGTTAACATGCTATCACAAGTATATTTTTTCATTCAATTATGTGTGCAATGAGAAGTGCTTTATCATTGGTTAGTTCAAATTATACATGGTATTTAAATCTAATTATAGTCAGCTGTTTGATTGTAATGTCTGAAGAAGCAGTAGCTATACTGCAAAAGCGCTCATAATAAAGAAAATTTCTTATTTATTTTCTATGCTTGTCATCAAATGTTTTTTGCAATTTGGATTTATGGCTGCCACATCACGTTGACTCAGTTATATGTGCTTATTTTACATATATATATGTTCACAACACTGTAATTTTTCACCACATAAGTAAACACTTGGCCAACAGTACATAAAAAACCAAACCAAAGCAAATAAAACCCACCCAAGTAGGGGCTTTGCCCATGTTGGGTGGCTGTGCCCCCCACACCCCCTCCCAACTAAATATACCAACTCCGAGATCACACTACAGTGAAGAAAAGGGTAAAGTTCAGCATGTTGGCCAACTGCCTCCTTTCGTGGTAAAAAATTACAGTGATGTGAACATTTGGTATTGTAAAGTTTCGTGGTTTTCATCTTGATGTTCTGGAAGTCGCTGTTATGGCATTTCATAATTTTAAAACAGACCCACATATGTGTATGTATATATACACATATATATATATATATATATATATATATATATATATACACACACACACACACATATATATATATATATATATATATATATATATATATACATACACACATATAATATATATATATATATATATATATATATATATATATATATATATATATATATTATATGAGACTCTATGTCAGATGATCAGCTTTTTGGAAACCCGAAACAAATATCTAAGAGACGATATGATCGAGTTTTTGAAAACTCGAACATCAAAAAAAAAAAAAAAAAAACACTTATCTTTTCTCTGTTTTTGCAGGGGGAAAGTCCCCCTGCACCCCACACCCACTGCAATTTAAATATACCAACTCCGAGATCACACTACAGTGAGCAAAAGGATAAATTTCCTGATCCTTGCAACCTCCATTTAAAAGCTTTGAGTTTTCAAAAACCTGATCATATGGTCTTGACCATATGGAGTTCGAGTTTCTGAAAACTCAATCAACTGACTGTAATAAGATTGTGATTCCAGGACAGTATACTACAGTTTAATAACAAGAAAATATTTCCTAAAGAAAACCCTCAGCTGCATTCCCTCCTCTTTTTTTCAGTAAGGCAAGCTTAGAGAATTTTTTTTTCAAATTAGTGACGTTGTGAATAGTTTTCTTAGTGTACACAAAACAACATATTTTACAGCCTTCATATAATGGACATATTAAGAAATTCACAAAAGAGAATATTAACAAACAAATCATCTGCAGTTTCTGAACATCATACAATCTTCAATTGCCCTAAAATATATGTAAGAAATGTATAGTGGCTGCCTGGTAGTGCTGCATGTGACAGAATAATACAGTGATTGTCAAGTTATCACAGTTAGGTGGGGTAGAGACAGCCATTTATAGTGTGATATAGAATTTGTAATGAGTCATCCTGCTTTAAGATGAGCTTAGAGGGAGTTGGGCTAGTTTGAGGGCCTAGCATTAGAATTACCTCCATGCTTGTGATGACCTGAGTCTTTGGCTGCACACTGAAATAACAGCAGAGATACAAGTGTGAAGTGTGGGTGGGATGAATGACTTATGTTGTCTATATTACTAAATTGCTAAAAGATGTCTACCGCAGAACATAGGAAAGCAAAAAAAAAAAAAAAAGATACTGATAGAATCTCAGTCTTGTTACACACTAAAGCTAATTTCTTGTCATCAGTTAATGCTGAGAAAAAGAAAAATACTGCCATCTATGCATGGTTCTGAAATCCTGCTAAGAAGTTGCAAAGCAGTCATTGTTCCAGCAAATTAAAAAAAAAAAATCTACCATAACTCAAAGACTGTCAGAATTAATTCCTTGTGCCCAGAAAATAGCTTCAGTAGATTCCTTTCTACAGACACATTGATAATATTGTAAACTGCCTTTTCAAAAACTGTCACATAATTTTCCATGCATGTAAAGTTGTAGTGATGATAAACTATACAGGATTACACATCTTATCTAGAAGTATATGGCTGAAGAAATATGAAAGCCTCACAGTAAAGAAAGTGAGTGAGGGAATACATGCAATAGCCAAAGTTGATATTCAATCCAGGTGTACTATTTCTCAGACTGACACAGTGACAGAGAGTAACGTAGAAGCGTAACAAACCATTTCCAAACTCGCCTGATGCAGGCACATAGTCTGCTTTCTTCCTTGTCCAATTAAGAGATCCCCAGGAGGAATACTAACTTTCCAAGAATGCAGTGACAGTGCTGTAGAAGTTAATTCACAAAATGTGTGTTATCTAATGAAACTCTGGGCCCAGAAACTGGTTGTAGGGGGTGTATGAGACCTTTGCAGAAACTGATTGTTTGGCACACTTAAAAGAGACCCTGGCGCCAGAGTGTGCTTTGAGAAAAAAAATTAAGCACATTTTAAGTTATACAATGATCAAAGAGTTATTGTGCATGAAATCAGTTGCAGCCAGAGAGGGCAATGAATATAGAAACTTCTCATGTGCACTTTCTTTTCTTTCATGCTCAAAAAGAAAATGTCATCCCCACCAACCTACTGTTCTCTTTTGATATATGCTACAGTCTGTAATCAGCTCATTTCTGTGTGTTGCAGAATTTTAGAAGTGATTGTGAAAAATCTTTCTCCTTAATTGCAATGATAGTTGTGTCTGAAATTCTTATTTCTTGCATACCAGATCACAAATATATCTTAAATATGTATAAATTTAATCAAAGTATATCATTTGTCTGGGACTAGCCATGTTACACTTATCTGTGCTTACTTGATCAACTGAAATGAAATAGAGTACAAATGTCACCTCTGCTGTAATCATTCATTCGATTTTGAAGTACCCATGTCATTTTATTCAAAGGTGCAGGGGAGATTGGGAACAAGGTGAATTGGTCCTGGATAAAATACTAGTCTATCACAGGACAGAGAGGGAGACACTCACATAATGGACTACAAGCAGGATTGCCTAAACAGATACCACATGCTTTTGGGATGTGGAAGGAAACCACAATACCAACTGAAAATGAGAGATTCATTTAAAAATGTGAAATAGTCTTGATTCCTTCCCATCCACCAACTTTGCAGGTTAATTTATTAGGCCACAAAAGATTAGAACTACAGAAGCAAATATTCTGCAGGCAGAAAATCACAGCTTGGCCTACTTAGTCTGCTGTTTCCCTACTTCTTAACTAGCTACAGGTCTTATGTAACCAATTTTTCCCCCACAACCCCTGCTAGGCATTGCCTTATGCAACTTTATAAATTCTGTTACAGTTTTCAAGAAGTTGTTTATGTCATCAACATTCTGCTATGAAATAATATGTACATGCATATGGCTGACAGAACAAGACAATATTGCCTGCTCTGCCAGTGATTTGCAGCAAGCAGTTGGTAGTAACTGTATTCACTCTTTTCCCTTCGTCACCTATCTGTCCTTTATTGTCTTGAAGGCATCAGACAAGTTACATTTTATCACATACACACACACACACACACACACACACACACACACACACACACACACACACACACACACACACACACAGACCATAAGCAACCACCATCTTATCTGTGAAATGCAACTTTCTTAGATTTAGGTTAAAGTCAATGCCTCCTAAATGCAAAAGATGCCCTCTCTGCTTTTGCCATCATGTCTCCAAAATTCCACCCTTTCACAGACTCCTGTTAATATTTTGTGGACCCAAGTCAAAGCCTTTATCCCCATTTGTCACCAATGTGAACAGCACCACTTCATCCCCCCCTTTAGCTTAGTACTTTCAGTCTCTTTAACTTCCTTTGTCACTTTTCCATGTACCCGTTCTAGCACTGCTACATTCTTTTCCCTGTAGTACCCTTAAAAGTGCTAACTATCCAACATAATGGGATAATGACTTCCTTGCTTATGGAGTCTCTGTTAGGATACACAAAAACATCCTGCTGAACTTGGCTACAGTCTTGTCATTTCATACCTGATGTTCTAGTTGTGCAGCTACTTATTCAAGTCTGCCGTGAATCATTCAATCTGAATGTGTAATTACACCTGTACTTTTGTTCTCACACATTTTTTTGAAAAATGGTACCCAGTTGGGCTCCTTGGATAGGGTTCAGGTACTTGAATGCCTCTCCATCTTCTGTTACAACACTATGCATGGTACTGTCTTCCAAATTCAATTTATATGTTTCTTTTGATGATGGTGCACTATTTATTTTGCCATCATCTAAACTGCCTCCACCCTGTCCATGTCAGCATGATGATGAGGTCATTAAAAACACTGACAGTACTTCAGATGGGGGTATTTCCAAATGCCCACTTAAAAGAATGATACCTTCTTGTTTTCTACTGTGCAGCCTTCCTATGCATCCCAGCATTCCACCAGTATTCATGGCTGCACCCTCATAGGTTCATAGGTTCATAGGTTTATACTAGGCTATCTGCCCTAAGGCATTTATAAGCCTAGCCCAAATTTTTGTGGCTTATGCCACCCCTTATATGAAAAAATACTGTGCCCATTAGTTTGTTGTGCCTCTGTCCAGCAGTGACACAGAGATGATTCCCGGGGTAAACCTAAGATCTCCCATCCACAGGTCAAGTTGCTGCTGTTATGCCAAATGCCACTGTTTTTCCATTTTAATGCAGAGAGTTTGTTTTGGCAAATTTTGTTTTAACAAGAAATCCTTACTGCTAACCACTTTCAGTACTCCGTTTGGAAGGTACATAGTTTGACAATGCCATTTGGGATAAATTCTGCAAGTGAAGTCTTTCAGTGTGCAATGAGGCATATTTTTCTGGGTATCCCTGTGCTATAATAATAGATGATATACTAGTAGGAAGTAATGGTGAAGTCTAGCATGAATGAAACCTCAGAAAAGTTCTGGAAAGAGCTCGTGAAGTGACTCTAAAGCTAAATCCACAGAAATGCAAATTCAGGCTAAGAAAACTCGATTATATTGGTCATTTATTTACCAGTTCAGGCTTACAACTAGACCCTTCCAAGCAAACAGGCATTCTCGAGATGCCAGCTCCAAACAATGTTAGAGCCCTGCAATGTTTTCTTGGCATGGTTAACTACCTAGCAAGTTTATTCCAGACTTGAGCCAAATATCAGCACCACTCAGAGAGCTAGCATGTAAAGATGTATCCTTGTCATGTTTAGAACAGCACCAGAGAGCATTTGATGTCCTGAAACAGAGAATTGCTATTCCACCAACTCTCAAATACTATGATGTCCACAAGCCAGTCACCCTTTCATGTGATGCTTCGAAATTTGGTCTAGGCACAGTTATTCCACAAGAAGGACAAATTGTTGCCTATCGAGAACCTTAACCGAAAATGAAATATAGTATGCTCAGGTAAAGAACTCTTGGCAATTGTGTTTGCATGTTCGAAGTTCCATGATTATGTTTATGGTAGACCTATCCAGATCGAAAAAGGCCACCAACCTCTACTCACTACTTTGAGACAGCCTATGCATACAGCTCAGGCCAGATTACAATGCATGGATGTTGAAATTGCATTAGTACAATTTCAATCTCGTCTACAAGAATGGCACACTTCATCTTGCTGACACTTTATCCAGATCACCCAGAACTACTACTGAACAGTACGAGAATGAAAAACTTGATTTTGAAGTCATGGAAGCGAGGCATTTTTCTTCCACACGTCTTGATGAGCTTGGAAGTCATACAGTCACAGATCCAGCTTTACAGAAGCTCAACCACTTAAACAAACAAGGATGGCCATCAAGGCAATCTAGCTCACCTAAAGAGGTGCAACCTTATTTTCCTTATAGCGATGAGATTTTGTTCGACAATGGTATCATTATGAAAGGTCCTAAAGTTATTGTTCCAAAATTATTTGCAACAAGAGTACATCACTATCTTGCATCATGGCCACCCAGAATCAGACTCTACCAAAAGAAGGGCAAGAGGACTAGTATTTTGGCCTTCCATATCACAAGATACTGAGACAGTGCAATTATCTTGTTCTGTGTGTAACAGTACTAAGTTGCATAAACAGAAAGAACCACATCAGCTAAACCAGATTCCTGAACTACCTTGGTCGACAGTAGCCACTGACATTTTCAAATGGAATGGTCAACATTACTTAGTTGTCAGTAGACTCCAATTGGTTCAAGATTGACCTAGATCCTAATCTAGCACCCAATACTGTCATTACCAAGATGAACCATCATTTTGTAGTCCATGATAGTTCGCACAAAGTTATTTCTGACTGGCACACAGTAACCAAGCCAACAATTCAAAAGATTTGCTGAAGAAGACTTTACTCATGTCATGAGTAGCCCACAGTATCTGCAGTCAAATGGTTTGGCAAAATGTGCAGTTCAAATTATGAAACAGTTGATAGAGAAGCTGAAATGAGAGAATGTTTTCCTGAATCTTTTAAATCTCAGAAATATTCCTTGTGATAAATATCTTGTTTCACCTGCTCAGAGACTTCTATCAAGACAAACCAGAACCATGTTACCAGTTGTTCCTGACACATGGAACCAACAACTGACTAAGTCAGTGAAAACCGCTCTGCTGAAGAAGCGTTTAGCCCAAAAGTCCTATTACTATAAGACCAGCAAACCGCTCAATCCATTACGAGGGGGAGAAGTGGTAAGGATGCAAACATCCAAAGATTATGATTGGATTGGAGTCATGACGAATATTTGCTCAGAGCAGAGATTGTACATTGTGGAATCACAAGGCGTAGAGTTTAGACAGGATTGGAAACATTTGATGCCATTGTCTCAGCCTATACCACAGCACACAGCCTCTGAGAAGGAGTATCTCTGAGTGAGCTGTCCAACATTCCAGTGAATATCCCTGCTCCTGTGATGAATCCTGAAGCTCCCGATAAGAAGTGTTCACACTAATCCCAGTCCCGATTACTAGGTTACCAGATCTGGTTGCATCTCCAGACCATGTTATAATTACACAGCAACTTAGACACGTGCAAATGTATGCAGAGGTCATCTGCTAAGATGACATCTAGGCCCTTTTCCTGTTTTATTTATTTATTTATTATTTATTTCCAGTTTGATAACTGGGGAAGTCCACTGGGCTCGAAAGCCCGTTTTCAGTGGAGGCCCGGGGAGAAAAGCTCCATGATAATACAATAAAGTAATACATTGCACACAAAAATACAAGCATACATTGATGATAATACATTGAACACAAAAACACAGCAGAAGGAGAGTAAACTAATACATTATACACAAAAACACTCTGAGTTCTAATAGCACAATATTTTAACAATTCTTCAAAGATGAGGTACATTAGGCAGTATACATAAGAAAATCTTGTTTTTATGCAACTATAATGTTAAGTGGAGTAGTAAAGAAGAAGGAAAATATAGAATGAGTTTGAATGCAAGAGCAGGAATGCATAGGAGAAGCAAAGGAGAAGCAAAAAGTTAAAAGGAGAAGAGAGGTCAGGAGGAAGATGGCAGAAAAACAGATAGAGTAGTGATCCTTTTATGACAGAGACCAGAAGAACACCTTAAGAAAAAGGCAAAAAGATTCAAAAGTGAGACTAAGCATACAGGTGGGCAGAGGGAAGAGCACCTAAAGGAAGTAAAGGGTTTAGTCAGGGAGGGGGGAGGAGATAAGAGGAAGAGGGAGGGGAGCTAAGGACTCCTAACCCTAAGGACAAAAGTTTTGCTTTTGTTACTACTACACCTCAAGTTATGTATCCCTTTCTTGGGTTTCTGATTATCAAACATTTTTGTGCTAAGCTTAAATAGCTGCATATTACACCATTCATCAACCTTTTAACATTTTCTTGTGTATAAACCCTGCTGTAAAACTTCCCATCCTATGTGTTTCCACTGAGGTTTAGAGTGGGCCAGGGAGCCTTGGTACATACAGTCATGGAAGTGCTTGTGCCTTTGGTGGCATCTTGGCAATAACAACATACATGGTTTTGTTCTTAATCCCAGACATTTTTGTGCACCAGAATCACCACAGGAGACATCTAAATCCTTGACCTATGTGTGCACATTTCCATTTATGTATTTGCCGTTCTGTTGTTTTCGGTGTTCTAATATTCGGTTGCCTGTGTTTTCGAGTGTTTCCATTTTTGTTGTCCTGTGCGCGTGATTTTGACTTTCGGTGATTTGATTATTTGAGTATATGTCCTAGACCCATACATATATATATATATATATATATATATATATATATATATATGTATGTACTTAGAGAGAGTAAGAGAGATACTTGTATGTACACATTCTGATTAAAAAATGGCAAGACAATATCAAAGATATTTTAATACAATAACACTTACAACAAATATGTGGTTATCTGAGAGTATAAACTACTATCTAATACAGAGGAGAACCAAACCAAACTCAAGAAAGAAACAAAAATTGATCATCTGGACATAAAGGACAAAAACTGTTACAATTAATATAGTAAATACAAGCATATTAACAAGTGTAAGAACACCAGTTATCCATTTTTTGTAGTACTTACATTTGTACAAGTTAGGTAACTACAGGAAAAAAAATCACAAAATTAGACATCTATGTGGTAACATGTCAAGCATGTTACTAAAGTCTAAATAGCCAAGGCTGATCTATGGTGCAAAGATAAGACATATATCTATGTTACTGGAGATCTGATTGGACTTTGGCTGCTGGAAGAGGTGGTGGAGGCAGGATAGGAAGCAGTGGTTGATAACTAACCCTCCTATCGTGTGAGATGGGTAAGTAATTAGTGTGCCTATGTAGCCCTGGTAGAGACCAGGAGTCTCAAAGGCCAATAACTGACAGAATAGAGTAACAGAACTCCCTTTGCTTAATGGTTGGGTATATGCAGTAGACATGTTGACATCATTGTTTATAGCTCCTCCTGAGATAGGGATGCTAACCGATCACTGATACAGTGATGGCTTTTGCTGTCCCATCTACTGCTCCCCACTGGATCTTTGGTCTCCAACTCTTAAAAATTACACCACAAGTCTAACTCCTTGAGGAGTCAGGGGGTCTGCCGTGCAAAGGGATGTATCCAGGATTGCAAGAAAAAAGTAACATGTACCTGGGGAGAGAGGAAAGGAGTGTCTCTGAGGTAAGCCAGAGGGCCAGCAGTTTGCTATTTGTGAAACAGGGAAATTAATGAAAAAACGTCTAAGTAACCCATGTCAGAAAGTTGTTTCCAACCCAAAGTCGTGGTTACAGAGTCATTAAGCTGTATGTCTAATATTTGTATCATAAATCTTTGCTGTGTTTGGGCCCCTGCCCCAAGAGCTCCTAGATATTCCCAAAATATGTTCTTTAATACTGATTTTCCAATTTTTACCTACAAAAAAAGTTTAGACTGACAAGATGATATCTTCCAAACTCTGTCCATCTCCCGCTCTTAATGAAAGGGAATTAATTCTGCCCTCTTACAGTGCTCAAGAGTCTTACCTTTCTCCAAAGTATTTACATTTTGTAGTACTATCATATCTTCTATCTAAAAATTCTAACGTAGATTGATCAGCTATCATGTCCCTGCATTTTTTAGTTGTTAGTTACTTCATGACTCTTCAGTATTGGCAGGCACATCAACCAGATTACTTGTATACCTCTCAACTGTCCAGATTTTCACAAAATATCTGGATTTTTGCTTCATATTTTTGGTCTGTTCCTCAAAATATAATTGAAGTTTTCTGGCAAATTACAGAAGAATGAAGTTACTAAATAATGACACACATTCGAATTTCAGACTTCATGCCCTTCAGAAAATGCATGCCGATGCAAAACCTGTTACTCTAGCAGCTTTTTAAGTATATAAGAGGAATATTTAAAATCTGTCCCTATTTTTGGCCTTTATCCTCCCATTATTTTCAGCTTTGGCCAGATTTCCTGAGCTTAAAGGTTAGGGGAGGTATGATTGCTTGGGTGAATCTCTCTTACTTCGTAAATTCTAAGAAGTAAGCAGTTAGGTTCTTGATTGTTTACCATATATTTCTATCCACTCCTGTCCATTTTAAATTATTTTTTTCAGCCTGTATGCTACCCTAACGGAGCCTTCTGCACTTGTCTTCATGTTTTCTTTTTCCACACCTATAAACAAAATTGTGTAATACTATCCTGGCCTGTCCTTCTAAAAAGAAATATGAAAGTTTCAGTTAAGCAGTGCTTTAGCTATATTGTTTTCATGAAAAATTGCTTCTTTTGGGGACCAGTTAGGAGCTTGCTGGAACAGTAACAGATCCCCACAGATATATTAAGCATTTACCCTGCTGCTTCATCACAAATATCTCCAGATTTTTTCTGATTATAAAATCTGCCCCCAACTCCTCCAACCTGTCCCATAGTCTATATAAAAATAAAATCTGTTCTTACAAATCTCTCTATATACATAACATAAGGCTTTTAGTCAAAGTAAACTTTACTGTCATTTAGAGCTACACACATGTAGCCTAAACAACATTTTGTGCATCAGCTCAGTTGTTGGAATTACAATGGAAAGGGAAACAACACATACAAGTAGAGGAATAAACATAACTAACAAATGCAATACTACTCCCAATACATGCAAGAAAGAGAAGAGACATTTACCAACACTCATATATGAAAAGAATACCCTCCACTGAGTTAAATTAACTACTCTATTTAAAGTAATACAAAACACACTACACATTGAACAATGCCTAAGTTATTTGTCTAATATTGCACCTGAGTGGGTTAAATAATACTGACTATGGATGTGATAAGCAAATGTTGCACTTACTTGGAATATATGTAAGTATATGTTACACAAATAAATAAAAATTGACTTATTATGTGTCCAGACCACTGGGACTAGTTCCCGAGTTCAGAAGTCTAATCACTGTAGGGTAGAAACTGTTATTGAATCTTGTAGTTCTGCAGTGGATGCTGCGATATCTCCTTCCCGATGCTAGATGCTTAAGCAGTCCATATGCAAGATGCATGGTGTCATGTATTATTTTGGTGGCCTTTCAGATGCTTCTGGCAAAATAAAGTTGTTGTATTGATGGAAGACTGGAACCTGTTACCTTCTCTGCAACCTTCACCACTTTCTGTAGCACCTTCCTTTCTGTAACTGTGCAGCTTCCAAACCACACTGTGAAACTGCAGGTGAAGAAACTCTCTATTGCACCTCTACAGAAGGAGGAGAGAATATAAGGAAAAAGCTAAGCTTTTTTCAGCCTACTTAAAAAGTGGAATCATTGGTGCGCTTTCTTGACCAGTTGGCTGATGTTTCCTGACCACAAGAAATCCTCTGATATGTGTACACCCAGGAATTTCATACTCTTGACCCTCTCCACACTCTCACCATTGACTCTGGATCTATATTGAAAGACCAAAAGTTACGAAGTGCAAACGCTCAGATGAGTGAAAATGCCGCAAATCGAAAATGTTATTGTGGGGCCTGCGCCCACCACACACACACACACACCCTGCTAAATATATATTCCAACTCCGAGACCAAACTACAGTGAAGAAAGGGCAAATATTCTGATCTTCACTGTACTGTGTTAAAACAAAACAGACTTCGATTTGCTGCATTTTCGCTCATTTGAGCATTCGCATTTCGTCACTTTCGGTCTTTCAGTATGTAACCGATCCTGAGCACTGGGTGGTTTGTTCTCCTTTTTCTGAAGTTGATGATAATCTCTTTGGTCTTGCTTACATTCAGGTCAAAGTTGCTCCCCTTCTACCGACTGGTCAGAGATGCCACCTCTGTATGCCCTTTCATCCTCCTTTGTGATGAGCCCTGTGACTGTGGTGTCATCAGCAAACTTGATAATATGGTTGGACTTGTGCTTAGCATAGCAGTCATGGGTCAGGATGGCTGAGAACACGTCCCTGTGGAACCCCAGTAAATGTGCCAGTTTTTCTATCAGCTGCATTTGTACCACCATATTAAATGCAGAGCTGAAGTCTATGAACAGCATCTTCACATAGGTGTCTTTGCCCTCTAAATGCTCAAGGGAGATGTGTAGTCCTACTGATATGGCATCAACTGTGGATCAGTTAGCTCTGTACGGAAACTGCATAGGGACAACATCAGAACATATGCATGATGATTAGCTGCTCAAAACAGTTCACAACAGTGGATGTCAGTGCAACTGGTCTGAAGTCATAGGGCTGCAGGGTGTGATTTTCTTAGGCAGTGGGATGATGTTAGTTTCCTTGTAGCATGAGAGTACTTTCATCATGGCAAGAAAGGTGTTAAATATTTCCTTGAGCACTGTGCATAGTTGATCAGTACAGCCTTTTAACACTTTGTCCAGTATGTTGTCTGGGCCAGCAGCCTTCATGGGTTTCACTCTCCTTAGCTCTCTTCTTACCTCCTCTGTGCTGAGATTGAGTACTGCATCCTTCTCATCAGTGAGTAGCTTTAGTGCCAACCTGTTGTTTCATTCCTCAAATCTACCAAAGAAGATGTTCAAACTGTCCAGGAATTCGATGCTGTCCTCACACAGTGCTGACCCGATTTTGTAGTCAGTGATCTACTGTATGCCTTGCCATAGCTAACTTGCATCCTTCAAGTCTTCAAAGTGGATCTGCACCTTTCTGCCATACTCCTTCTTAGCCTCCTTTATACCCTACTTCAGATTACCTCTTGTTACATTTAGGGCTGCTTTGTCCTTAGCCCTGTAAGCTGCATTTCTCTCCATTCAGAAGCTCATGTACCTTAGGGGAGAGCCATTTTAGCTTTTAAATTTTAACAATTTACTGTTTTCATTCAAAATTACACAAAATATTGGTTATGAAGATAGATGGCCAATATCACTGGACAAAACAGATGAATCACTCCTTATATAGAAATAACAAACAACAGGAACGGTTCACATAATAATATGGAAATGAAAAGTACTAAGCCAAGATAAATTAGTCTATGGAGTTTAGAGATGTTTCAACCATTAACTGTTGCTCCACACACAAAAACACATGTAACATGAGGAAAGAGTAGAAGGAAACAAACTCTGTGACTGCAGCTGAGGTACGTCTGAATAAGTGTAGTGATAATACTTGTGGGTTTTTAGTAGGAGAAAATGCATCATACTCACCCTCAGGGTAAGTAGAGTCAAAGAAGACAGAATACATAAGCACATAAGTCTGATGTATGCACATGTGTTATTGGAGCAAGTAGAGATTTCTGTCAAATTAGTGAAGCTAAAACAAGGGCAGCCATGAACCATTTACAGTTGTTACTAGATTTATAGGTAGAATACCTTTAGACAGTCATTGATGACATCTAATGTGGGAGTCATTGCTTGCAAACTGAATGCACTGTGGTTAGGATTTATGGCAACCTTCCCTATTTCCTAAGTTTGACCAACCAAGAGTATAGAGGTCTTATGTGAGTTATTTTGTTTCAAACAAATCAAGGGGAGCCCAGTCCCTGTGGTATAACATACTGTATGATGCATGAGAAAGTGTATGTTAATGGAACCTGTAGAGAAATTAAGGCTAACCAAAAGTCTCAAGGACTGTGTTGCACAGAACTCTGTATCATGAGCCAGATGTGAACTTGGTCATCTGTACAAAATTTTACACTGACAGCACCAGTCTAGCCAAGTCAGGATATATACTATTACGTTCGCTATGATGAATGTGGACTGCTAAAGGAAAATAAATATCTCCAAACATACTGCAGAGACTTTTCTTGGGAAAGTCCATGTTTTGACATTTCAAGTCTGTTCTGAGTTAATAGGATGCCCCCTTTTCTATCCAGACCTTGTAGAAATGCCATAGGTAAAAGTATCTTACTGGCTCAGCTAGAATACTGCCTCCCGTTAATTGCTGCAGCTTCTAAAAGAAATGTATCCACCATTCATTCCACTTCAAATGTCATATACAGAGTCATCACTCTCTCTCCAAGAAATAAATACCACTGCAAAACCGTTGAAAAACCTAACTGGCAACCTGTGAAACAATGTGTTGACTTTTTACTTGCCTCTTAACTATTTCAACTCATCAAGAAGGATATCATCCATCCACTATTTTCCAGAAATATTCAAAGATGCACCAACATACAACCTTAGACATCTCAACCACTCATGTCCTTTCCTCCAAACACAACAAAGTAGGCTTCACTGCTTAGACCCTGCTTTCTTGGTCCTTGGTCCCAAACTGTGGGAATCTCTCTCTTCTTTTCTTAAAGATCCTTCCTCTTACCCCATTTTTCCATTCACAAATAAAAGCCCATTTCAAGACTGTAAGAAAATGCAACTGCTATCTTTTTGGTCATATAACTTAACCTCTTCTTTCCTTTTTTTTCTATCTACATACCTTGCTCTGACTATTTTTGATTGCCATTCTTTCAATTTGTCAACTCTGATTTCCACTCTATATATAATGCATATATATTTGTGTTTTTATCCCAGTTAACAAATTCAAAAAACAAATAAATAAATAAACAAACAAATAAATAAAGTCCTCCACTGGCAGCACACCTAGTTGTCTGAAGTGGGAGAAATCTGATTTGGAAATTCAGTCTTATTCTCTTTCGGCCTTGTACCTAAACACAACTGAGGTTACAACAGATGAATTTTGGAATAGCTCATTTGGACTAAACTAACACAGAATGAGTCTGTGTGTCATCCCTATGTTTGCAGGGGTTTCTTCCATGTGCTTCAGTTTCTACCCATATTCCAAAGACATGTAGTATATGGATTGGACACTCTAAATCGGCCATAGGTGTAAGTGTGTGTGTGAAAGAAGTACCGTGGCAGGGTTAGTCAGCCACCCAGAACTGTAAACCTTGGCTCTAGAATAGAAGATTGTCACTGTTGAAGTGACACCCTGACCCCATGTGCAAAAACTGGAAAAAAGTGTTGTGGATGGCTGGATAATACAAAAGGAGGTGGAATTCTGTCTATAGCTTAGATGGTATCTACTTTGATTTATATACAGATTAGAATAGGAAAACCATATTCAGTCTATGCAGTCTGGGCTTTTCCACTGGAGGTCACACAGGAAAACCTATAGGACCACACACTCAAACTATGTACCTTCTGTTTAACTACTTGTTCAACCTAAACCTGTGCAAGGGGGAATTAATAACTAAAATTGCTTAAGTTTCATAGTCCCATCTCAAGGCACTGGTTTACACATTGTACCTGCAGTATGTCTGCAGGAAAAAGATACCAGAGACAGTAGCTGTGGAAGTGGCATCTGAAACGAGGGAATACAGGGAAACACAGAGAGAATGGATGCAGTATGACTGCTGGTTTAGCAATGACCATCAGCAAACATTACCAAAAGGGGAAAAGTTGTATTAAAAAGGAGGGAAAAATACTGAATGGCACAGAGCAACAAGAAAAAGTCTCTCAGAACAGAATCAGAAAGCAACAACATTATAATGGGATTTCTTATAGCACACAGCATCAGGTAGTCAGTTATAATATGGAGGGGGTAGTTAGGGCTACTTTGTGAGAACTTGTAACTCAAAAGCACATTAGCAGAATCTTACTTACCCATCTGCAAACTCAAATTTGCAAATCACAGCTGGGCATAAGTACAGACAAACTAGCTTTAGAAGTACAACCCTTATCTTTCTCTGTCATGACAGCCATCACCAGCTAAAAATCTGCTTCAATTAATTAATTGTGCTTTACTATGTGCAGCAGTGCCTCTTGCTGGTAATATTTCAAATGTGGACAAGACCCTGAGGATGCAGGCTACAAACATTCCAGTTTTCGTAACAGCAGCTTGCATATTATGGAAACTAACTCTTGAAAGGTTAATGCCATGAAAGAAACATAAAGATTACTTTTTAGTCATGTTTCTATGATTGCAGGTACATAATTCTCAAATATGTTATACGCATTCTAGAGAGGAAATAAAATGTTATGAGTTAAAAGTTAAAATTTTTAACTACAATATATTCCGAAAAAAAGAAAAAAGAAGCATATAACAGAATGTGTTGTGGCAGTTAATCTCAATGAAATAATAGAGAGAGAGAGATGTTAAAAAAAAGTATTTCACCAAGATTAACCATGCTGGAAGTTCTCAAAACTGCTGCAAAACCAGATGCATTTTAAGCAGAAAAAAATGTATCTGGGTCAGTTGGGCAAAGCTCTACCATACTTTGTTGTTCACAAGGATCCTGTAATTAAACTGAAGAATATTTATGACAGGTTTTCCAAGTAAACTTCACTTGACAAGGCAGAGAATGTGGGAGTACTGTAAGCCAATGTGCACATATGGGAGAGGTGTAGGTGGGAATAAAATCATGGCAATACTGTTAAAGTAAAATCACTGTGAAGATTTAAAAAAACTTTAGAAGAAGTCAGGGAGCTGTGAAAATGTGAATGGAAGCTGTTATGCAAAAGACACACACACACACACACACACACACACACACACACACACACACACACACACACACACACACACACACACATTATGATGTCAACAGCTCAGCCAGGTGTCGGGTGAGCACAGCAAAGCTGACTGGTGCCAGTTGTGACACATTACTGTTTTTTTCTAGGGACTACCATTACATCACCGCCAAAACTGAAGCACCTGTTCTTGAATTTAATCTGTAACATCTCCCAGCTGTTGCCATGCTGCAGTAGCATGACTTAAGAGAGAGAGAATACCATGAAGGCTGTACATGGTCCCAGCACTCTTCAGGGAGTGTGCATTGCAACTCCTGGCAAAACTCCCACAAAATCCCGCCTTCTCACTGCGCCAGCTCTTTGTGAGGCTCAGTTCCCAATGACTTCATCAACATGCTGACATGATTTCCCCAGAACACAGATGCTGAGCAATGTGGATTGAAAAACACATGCCCTGCCTCCCTCTAGAGCATGAAGACACACTTTCTGAGGAGTAATTCATTTCATAAGAAGCCACAAAACACAAATAAATATTTTTTATGTTAGTTCTGACAGACTCTTTCAGTGGTAGTTGATGAAAATACAGTATAATCCAAGGCTTAAACCTTATTAAATGCAGTTTCAGAATGCAAAGAAAATCTGAATTACTATGATGAAGAGAAAGGGATTCACTTCTCAGCAGTCTTGCTCCAAATTGCCAGCTATAGTGAACGTCTAATTCTGCTGAAAAAAACAAGTTTCTTTTACCTCAAAACTCAGAATTGCTTTTGTTTGTCTACTTAATACGGTGTCAGTGTTGCTTTCCATTTAATTATGTTATAGCAAGCAAATAGCCACTTTATACCATACTGATCTACTAATTAAGCAGGCAGCAGAATCACTAGAGCTGTACTAACTCAAGTGATCTGAAGTTACCAGAACCAAGTCATTACTAGTCTAGGTGTAAAGAAAAATGGAATCTTTCTAAACAAAACTACTCCGGTTAGTTAGTGGAAGGAAAGGTGGTCAGTTCATACTGTGCTGAGTCAGAAGTAATGTTTTTTTTTTATTTCTGCAGTGTGCTAATAAGCATCTATCTGATCAGCACAAGATGTGGTATATATCTCAGCTTCAACAGCACTAGTTCCTTCTGGGAAGATAAGTTTCTTTCACACCTAACAAAGGATGTACTTACTTACTTACTTACCTTTTATTTATGTATTTATTGATATTTGTTTACTGGGAAAGTCACAGGGGAAAAGATCCAAGGTATCATATTTAATGAAATCTGTATATTTACAATAACAAATTATATAAGGCAGTTTCAGTGAATACATAGCATAAAAGACAGTGGGCAGGATTCACGAAGCCTCCGTGTAAGAGATACAAGGCTTACACGAAGGCTGCAGTTAAACGGTGTGACGTCAACATGTCATGCATATGCATGAGGGCATGCTGAATCACACCTAAGGCTAACACGGTCCGTGGAAGACAGTAGGGGGCGTGTCCATAGGCCGAGCCCTGCAAGTGGACACGCCCCCCAGAAGAGTAAAAGTGCCCAAAGTAAACACCCACGACAGAGTCCATGGAAATGTGAATAAACACAACACAACACATGCCCCCACAGACTATGAACATAAAATATATAAATGAACATGTTATATATTTTTTTAAATTCTGAAGATGTTTGCCCGTGAGTGCGCTCGTTTGCGCGGGCGTGCGCATAGCTCAGCCACAGTTAGCAGTAAGTGGAAAAGCATATAAGAACTAACTATGCAAAGTAAGCCAAAAAGCAATAGCGTAGCGGTAGAGACGTCGGCTAAAGAGCAGGCAGTCATGGTTCGGGCCCCCACAACAACAATTTTTATTTTTAGTAAAATAAGCACGAAACAAGTCCCTGACATATATGTACACATATAAAATTATATTTACATAAAATGTAATGAAATAGGCCATTTATTTTGAAGAAATGTGAGATAACAAAATAATAAAAAATGCCAGATGTGCCTATAGCTGAGCTACAGTTTAACAAGGTGAGTGCATCTGCCCGTAGGTGAGCAGTGGTTTAACAGGTATAAAATGAGTGCCCGTAGGCGAGCAGTGGTTTAACACGCTGAAACTGTGTGCCCCTAGCTAAGCTGAGTGTAATATGCATGCTGACAGCCAAATGAAGTGTAAACCAGCGTAACCCGTTTGCGCGGAGCTGTGCACCGTGCCAACAAGCTAACCACCGGGCAACGTTGAGCAAGCTGTAACAAAACTGCATTTACACAGACACACCCCCTAGCCTATCTAGACAGTCATAAAATATAAAAAGCAGTGGCCAGGTTTGAACCCAGGATACCATGCACCATAGTCAAGGTACTGAACCACTAAGCCATGACAGCTGTACTTAGAAATGCAGTAATAGCAAACATATAGGAATGAATAGAAAGTGGAGCATGATAAAGCAGGTTTTGTGAAGTTGATACAATTCCAAAATGGCCAATCACAGATAAGTGCGGGAAAAATGGCATATATAAGCCCCATAGGTGGGAATACACAGCATAAACGATTGTAGAACTAACTTGCAGCCAGAATTTCAGGAGTAGGTGAGGGTAGTTGCTTTCGAGCACAGAGGTGGGGCATTGAGGAATCCAGATATATGGTCTGGCTCCTAGTCCACAATCATGAGGCCCAACTCATGCAGGGCCAGGTCCTGTGGGGAGCATATAGGGCTGAGGCGTGGGACCAGTTGGCTCATGATCTCACCAGTGCCACAGGGATTCCAAGGACTGGTGAGCAGGTCCGTCACCACCATGCGGACCTGAAGAGACGTAAGCAGGACCAATTGAACCTTTGGATCCAGGAGGCCCGGCAAATGCCCAAAGCCCCACTACTGAGTAAGTTACATTTAATTATGTATGTAAGAAATTAAACTAGCTGATATTATGGAGATGTGTATTCCAATATTACTTCATTTATATTACAGCTGCA
Source organism: Protopterus annectens (assembly GCF_019279795.1). NCBI lineage: Eukaryota > Metazoa > Chordata > Ceratodontiformes > Protopteridae > Protopterus > Protopterus annectens. The sequence goes on along the minus strand of NC_056746.1, from coordinate 252,402,646 downwards.
GGTGTCTGTTCGGCGAACCGCAGAGCCTGTGGCGATAGGCTGGTGCAGTTGCGCCACTAGGCAGGTCAGTAATCCTCTCCCAGTAACTGTAAAGAAATATAAAAGTATGACAGTTAGCAAAAGAGTGCAGTGTAGTCACTAAGTAATAAAATGTGCAAGTAACAGTGTAAGAGTGTTTGCAAGTATTGCTTGATTACAAAAGTGTGTTGCAGTCTGTAATCCAAACAGAAAAATGAAAATGTCTGAAATAAAGTCTGAAATAAAGATGCCCCACCTGTAATATAATAGTACACAACCTGCAGCAGGCTGAAAAGTACAGCTGCAGAAGATGAGCAAATCACATGTGTGAAATATATCCCTGTTGAAATACTGAAACATGACAGAAGTGAGACTGCTGGAAAGGATTGTAATAACTACAGGTAAAACATGTCAATAAAGCCTAGAAGTAAGTACCATCCTGAATAGTAAAATGAAAACAAGTGAGAGAGTGTGAGAAAGAGTTATGAATCCACCAATAAAGTAGTAATAACCCCTGAATAAAGTACACTGCAGTCAGTACAGAATGAAATGAATGTGACAAGCAGAACCAAACTGCAAAATGTGTTCAAAGTGTTGCTGCAGCTGGAATGTGTATCCCAAAATCTGGACATGTTGCTCTCAGTCTGCAATATGCAGATAGTATGATTGTCTGAAATACCAAACATCCACAGTTGTCTATAGCTATATAAAGCAAATGTAGCAGGATGATGTAGCTGAACAAAGCCAGATATGAACGTGTATGAATAACAATAAAATGTATATTGATGTAGCAGTAACAGTCCTATCACCAAATTGAAGTAGTTATCATATAGGAAACTGTAGTTAGAACAGTAGTGTGTATATATCTGCAGCTATTAGAAATGTACAGCATATGTATTGGTATTTGAAGGTGTTAATAATATTTTCTTCACCCCACCCTATAACCACATATAATCCAATCCACGTGAAATTGGTATGTGCAATCACAATAAACACCCCTGGACATTTGTCCTGTTGGGTCATAAATATTTGCATGTACGTTGATGCATCTGCCCTGTTCATATATCCAAACCTGATGGCCTGTTGCCATCAATCAACCCTGCATGTTGTTGGACTGTGTATTGCTGTTCAAATTATGCATGTGTTATGCTCGCTGTTCAATGGTGTGAATATCTGGGTGTTTGGTTAATGGGAATACTAATGCATGCTGTTACAACTAATTGCGAATGGTATTGTATGTTACTAACCCAAACTGTCAAGACATAATGCAAAACATAGGACGACAGGGAAGGCGGGTTCCAGCGGACCCACCTCTCCCACCTCAGCTGGCGAGTGCACCTGGCACTAGTGCCCAGTCTGGACCCTCTTCCGGTGGCCCTGTGCCACCTGTGGGTGGAAGCGCTGCAGGGGATGGGGCCTGTCCCCCCTCTGCAAGTGTGGCTGGAGGAGAACCACCACTCACCCTCTGTAGCGTCCGGACTGTGGTGCGTAGGAAGATCCGGGACTCTGTTCTTGGGCCCCTACACCAGCTTGAGGCACAGGTGGCACAACTTATGGGCATGCCTGTTGCCCGGCCTACACAGCCCCCAGCACAGCCCCGTCCTGGGTAGTGAAGGAACAGTGGCAACTGCCCATGGGTGGGGATATCAGTTCCACTGTTGCCATCTGTGGGCTCATGGGCTTTGGATATCCAAACATCCGTCCCCGTCAATTGTGTAAACCCCCCCCACACGGGTCATACACCGCCCCTGTATGCGTCTTGTTTGTCTTGTCTGTTGACCTACCCAACCTACCTCCCCAGCTATACTGACTTCCTTTACCTGACATACCACTCTCACCTGAAAAAAAAAAAAAAAGGGCACTCTGTACCCACAAAAAAAATACGCCCCATACATAGCTGCCCATTCCGCACACATGTCTGCTGGACATGGAAACTATCAATTACAACTGGCTGTACAACAAGTATTATTGTTGTCCTGACACCTCTCTCAGGGGTGGAAGGTTTCAAATGTCACACCAAATTACAAACATATGCACAGCTGTTGCTGATGAAGAAATGGGCAGCTATGGGCCTTACCTACATCCCTCCTGCAAAACCCAAGCTTGTTCATAGGTTCATACTAAGCCAACTGCCCTTGCGAGCCATTTTAAGCCTAGCCAATTTCCCCTTGTGAGACTCAAACCCTGCACCTTGTGTTTTTAAGGCAAACACCTTAACCATTAGGCCACCCTCCCAACCTACTGTTTACCTACTGTCTTACCCTCTTTGTGACCCCTTTCTCACCACTTTCCTGTCTCCCCATTTTCATTTATTTCAAAGAAAATAGCGCGGGTGTGCGCCAGAGTAAGCACTGTTAAGCGGTTGTAAGTGGGTGTGCACGGAGCTGAACGCCAGTGCGCATGCGGGAGCTCCACGCAAACCAGCGCTAACCCGGTTACAATTGCTTAAAAGTGCCTTAGTCACTCTGATTGACAGGTCCTGTAGTCAGTTCAAAAGCAAAATAAAATCCCACTGTCAGTCCCGAACCCAGGACCTTAGAAAGGGTAGTCTGCATGACTTACCACTAAGCCATGACTGTTATACAAGAACATTGTGCTAAAATAAATATATCATGTTATAGTAGGAATGAATGTAAAGGGAATATAGGATGTGTAGTACACAAAGCATGTCATGTATACTTACTGTCAAATCTAGTGGATTTCTATAATAGTAGTGTGTGAACAGAAACAGCCATGCTAGTTGGTAGCTAGTTGGTAATAATGTCAGTTAATGTACATATATAAATGTATGTATATTTACATAAATATATATATATATATATATATATATATATATATATATATATATATATATAATTGTAGGTGTCAGCGTGCATACAGACTTAGTACAGGAGACAGGAGAGAGGAATGGAGAAATGTGAAATAGAAGTTATGTTCTTACCATAACGTTCCATGTTAGTTGTCTTCTTCTCGCCTTCTTCTTTCTGGATGGGTTCGGAGCCGACCTGCCCGACTGCCACTCTAAAAGCTCGAGAGTTGGTTCCACCGGCTCGAGACTCCCCTTATATCCCACAATGCTAGGCGAGAGTTACCTCAGATCTCGTTTGTAAGCTAACCCCAGCTTATAATAGTAACAGTATAACTGTAAACAGAGTCCACCTCTAACAACAGGAAGAAAGAAGGGTGACCTACATCCTGAACCAGGAAATATGCATAATAGCATATATCTAAGAAAGAGGTGGTAGAAAGAGAGGTCACAATCACAACTCCTCTAGGTCTGTCCAGGCCAGGGGGAAGGAGGGTGGGACACGAAGAAGGCGAGAAGAAGACAACTAACATGGAACGTTATGGTAAGAACATAACTTCTATATGTTAAGTTGTCTATCTCGCCTTCATTCTTGCTGGATGGGACCGCGTCCCTAGCACCTTGTCCCGGTGGCCTAACGGAACAGACTCCTGAGAACAGTGGAACCAAAGTTAGCTCTATGCCTAGAAGCTAAATCCAACTTATAATGAGAAATGAAAGTGTGAGGAGTAGCCCAAGTAGCCGCTGCACAAATGGTGTCAATAGGCAGTCTGTCTGGAAGGCTAAAGAAGTAGCCAAAGCTCTGGTGGAATGGGCCTTAGGTTTATTAGGCAGCTTTTGATGTCTAATTTCATATACAAGGGAAATCAAAGATGTTAGCCATCTGGATAATGATACCTTTGAAACTGAAAGTCCCTTTCTGCTTTCCGCATAGGAGACAAACAGCTGATCAGATTTTCTGAACTGTTTTGTTCTATCCAAGTAGTACCTCAATTGACGGTGAACATCCAGGCAGTGTAATTTTTGTTCAGACCTATTGGAGTATTCTGGAAAAAAGACAGGTAGATCAATGCTTTGATTTAGATTTGACATCGAGACCACCTTAGGCAAAAAGGACGGGTTAGTTCGTAAGAATACTCTGTCCTTATGAAACAAAAGATAAGGAGGACGACAGCTGAGTGCTTGAAGCTCTGAAACTCTTCTAGCTGATGTAATAGCTACCAGAAAAAGAGTCTTCCATGATAATAATTTTAAAGAACAGGAGACTGCAGGTTTGATAGGGGGGAGAATCAAAGAAGCAAGAACTAAATTTAGGTCCCAAGGAGAAGGAGGATTTCTTATAGGAGGTCTGAGAAGAAAAACTCCTTTCAAAAAGGCTTTGCAAAGCTTGTGGGACATTAAGGCAGATTCAGAAATACCCACATGAAAGTTAGAAATAGCTGCCAATTGAACTTTAAGTGTAGAGGAGATGAACCTGCATGGAAGAGTTCAGCTAGAAAATCAAGGACTAATTGATGGAAGCAGTGAAAGGATCTATGTCCTTTCCTTGAGCCCAATATGTGAAGCGTTTCCACTTACTCAAATAAATCTTCAGTGGAAGATTTATGGAAGCTATCAAAATATCTCTAACAGAGTGAGATAATTGAGGAAGCCTGGCTAAGGTTGGAACTGGAGGAACCAAGCAGTGAGGTTCAGAGAGGGAGGAGCGATGAAACTGACCCGACTGATGGATCAAAAGATCTGGAACTAGGTCCAGATTCCACGGTCGCCCAAAAGAACATGATGTAGAAAGGGGAACCACACTTGTCGAGGCCAGTAAGGAGCAATGAGGATCAATGAGGCCTTCTGAGTGATAGCTTTCTGTATCACTTGAGAGATTAGTGGGAAAGGAGGAAATGCATACAGAAGTCCCGGGCCAAACTTGGACTAGAGCGTCTCTGCTGGGTTGGCCTGGTAAAGGGAATAGAGTGAAATATTCTCTGCACTTGCTGTTTTGGGGAGTAGCAAAAAGATCGCAGCAAGGCTGACCCCACTTGAGAAAAATTTCTCTCACTACAGAGTCTTTCAGAGACCACTCGTGAGGCATGAGTATAGCTCTGCTCAACTTGTCCGCAATTTGATTGGACTTTCCGGGGATATGCGTTGCTATCAGAAATCGCTGAGAAGAAATCGCCCATTGCCACAGTCTGAGTGCTTCTCGACACAGGGGGTATGACCTGGTTCCGCCTTGTTTGTTGATGTACCACACTACAGACATATTGTCTGTTTGGATTGCAATTGTTCCCAAGGGAAGAGAGTCTTGAAGGGCTTGCAACGCTAAAAGCACTGCTCTCATCTCCAGAACATTTATGTGCAAGTGGCATTCGTTTGGTTGCCATGTGCCCTGGACCGTCCTGCCCTGATAATGCCCCCACCCGATCAGGGAGGCATCCGTTGTCAGAGTAGCAACCGGAGGAGGTGGAACAAAGGGTCTTCCCAACAAGAGCTGAGGGGAAGACATCCACCACATGAGATGATTTTTGCACGCCATGTGATCATAATGGTGTGAGACATTGGAAGTTGCTGGTATGACCATTGAGTAAAGAGCATCCATTGAAGGATCCGCATGTGGAATCTGGCTAATGGAAGCAGAGGTATGGCAAGGCCATAATTCCCAACACTTTCAGAACTAACCTGGCTTTGATTCTGTTGTTGTTGAAAAGGAGTGATGCCAGTTTGTGAATGTCTGTTATTCTCTGATGTGTTAGTCTGCAGACATGTTTACTGTATCTAGATTTGCCTATGTAGGTAATAGTACGACAAGGCGACAAAACAGACTTTTCGCAATTTATTGAAATACCCAGCTTTTGACAAATGCAAAAAGTGTAATCCCTGGCCATCAGAAGGAGATGCTTGGTGGGAGCTGTGAGGAGCCAGTCGTCCAAATATGGAAACACCTGGAATCCTTGTCGTCTCAGGTGAGAAGCTACCACTGCCATGCATTTGGTAAACACCGGGGCAGTGGTGAGACCAAAGGGCAGGGCCCTGAACTGAAAATGACTGGTTCCCAGCCTGAAGCGGAGGAATCTTCTGGAGCGTCTGTTCATTTTTATGTGATAGTACGCATCCTGAAGGTCTATAGAGCACATCCAGTTTCCTTTGCCCAAAAGGGGAAGGATGGATTGCAGCGTGACCATCCGAAATCTTGTTTTCTTGACTGATCTGTTCAAGATACTGAGATCCAAAATTGGTCTCCAGTCCCGTTTTCTTTGGAACTAAAAAGAACCTTGAGTAGATTCGGATCCTTGCTGGTCTGCTGGAACTGGCTGAATTGCTCTTTTGCAAGCAGTTTTGAAATCTCCAAAACCGCTAGATCCCTTTGAGCGGTGGAACATCTGGAAGGGATTTTTGACTGATTTGGAATGTGAAAAAGGGGATAGAATAGCCTTCGAAATGATGGACTGTACCCATTTGTCTTGAGTCAGGGATAGCCAGGCTTCTGGGTACAGTGACAATCTTCCCCGACTGCCTCAAGATGGGCAGTCGGGCAACACCTCAGGGATGCTGAAAGGGCTTGTCAGGAAGGCTTCCCGATTGCCCTGGTTCTGCGGACCCCTGCCCCTAGGGCGTCTACCATTGTTATTCCTGCCTCTGCCTCTGGCGGGCAAGCCACTCTGTGCTTCAGGCGAAATCCCTTCAGATTGTTTACGAAACCACATCTTTCCACCTTTCTGGCCCTTGGTGTAAGGCCTAGAAGCATTAGAAAACTGGACACCGACTGCAGAAAGGGCCTTGCCATCATTTTCGCACCTAGTCAAGGTTTCTTTCACTTGAGGACCAAAGAGGGATGATCCATCAAACGGGAGTTAGTGAAAGACGTCTTGAAGGGGTCCGAAATTGCATAGCCGCATCCAGGCATGCCTACGTAAGGCCACACCTGTCCCTGCGGCTCTGCTCGCTCCATCAGCCGTAAGAAAGAAGGCATGGAGGAGTTGGTTATGGAGTTAAGGGTAGCCAGCTGCGTGTTCATCTTATCTTGGAAACCCGCAGCTGTAGGGTCCTTTAACATTTCACTCGTCTTGATCAAGTCCCTTTGAAGACGAGTAAAATGACACAGGTAGTTCAGCGAACGCATGGTAAATGTCGCTGACGAGAACATCCGCTTCCGCACCTGTCCATGGACCTAGATTCCTTGTTAGGTGGATGGACAGGTACTGAAGGATCAGCTAGCTCCTTCTTAGTGGCAGCAGCTACCACCATAGCATCCACAGAAACTCCTTTTGTTAAGAACTGTTTGTCTGCTGGTGCCGTTATGAACTTGGAGGGTCTCCTGGGAGTGGGGTCCACTGAATCAGGAGCCGTCCATGCCTTCTTAGCAACCACCTGCATGAGGGGTCAAAGGGGAGACACCCAGGAGGTGGAAGGACGAGCCAAACGCCTCAAGATACACAGATTCGTCCTCCAAGGGTTGAGGGCTGGCCAATTTCCCCTCTGTTTGAGGATCTCCAGAATGTCTGCAAATGAGACATCTTCAGAAGGGGAACGGGGAACCCTCAGAATCATCCAAATCTGTGTCTGATGTGATGGACTCAGGTGAGTCAATGTGTTTCCTCTTACACTTCCTCTTCCGAGGGGCTCTTCTGCCAAATCAGGAGAGGCCTCGAAGAGGATGAAATCCCACAGGGGTTCCTGAGGAGCTGGCTCTCTGCGGTCCGGGATGAGGGAGTGAGTCGACTTAACCTGAGGCACTGTAGAGGGAGGCGGATGGAGCCGACTGTGGAGTAGAGCCAGGCTCTAACACACTCCGCATGACCTCGAATGCACCCCTGTCAGGCAGAGCCAGAGGTCCCCGCCCGAGAAGCTAAGAACCCCTCGGCACCGACAGTGATGGCTCGAGGCCGATGTCGGAGCCGAACTCACCAGCGCCGGCACCGAGAGGGAGAGGGGTCGGACAAGGGTCCGATGCCACTCACCCCTCGAGCCGACGAGGGAAGTCCGCACCGAGATTCTTCCAAGGAAGAAATCGGAGCCGACGGAGCCGAAGACAATTGTATCGGCTCCGGCGCTATCACAGTCTCGGTTCCGACACCGGCTCCGAGCTCAAGAGAGTCGAAGGAGGAATATGTTGATGGACCGGGCAGGCATCGACTGATGAGTCGGGCTCTGAAGCATCTGGGCCAGTGCCTCGGACTTAAGAAGTCGACTCACTACCCTCTGAAGGTCATGATCCGACAGCCTCGATGACCTAGAGGAGTGAGATCTTTGGCCCGTTCAGACAGCAGGGGAGATCCTGGAGCCGAATGAACGGAGCCAAGAGATGGTGACCTGGACCTCTTCCTAGTTGTCGGCTCCGAAGGTCTGGTCAGAGCAGACACGGAACTTCTAATACCTCGCCCGCCGAGCCGAGGGAACCACAGAAACTGTGGACTGAGACTCATCGGCTCCAGCCGGAGCCGATGTAGGCAGAGGTTTAGAAACCTTAGGTCTCGGCTCAGTTGTCGGAGCCAAGACCTAGATGCCTTAGAGGGCTTCCCAGTAGAAACAGAAAGGGAATCCTCTGGCTTGAGTAAGCCCCTCAAGATCAATTTATTTTTCTTTCCTGCAGGACCCTGGGGCTGAAGCCATGGCACACAGCACAGGAGTCCTGCAGGTGCAAAGGTCCCAGACAGTAGACACAAGAAGTGTGAGCGTCTGTCAGAGACATTTTCTGACAGCACGCATCACACTTCTTGAATCCGGAGACCTTTGCTTCCTTAGACATTTTAAGAAGGTGTAATCAAACACACACACACACACACTAATTACACCCTGTCAAGTTTAAATTATAATAAAACCACTAACTAGGTTTTTTTTTTAAAATAAAAATAATACACACACTCCCTAGGGAAGAGAAAAAGGCCAATAGGCCCAAGGGAAGAACCTAAAGTTCTTGAGGGAAAAAAACGGGAATTTTTTAGAAGGGGATAAAAATTTCTCTTAAACTAAGGGAAATAAGTAAAAATATTAAAATTAAAGGGGTTTTAATAGACTAAATTACACAAGAAAAAGTCACTTACCAAGAACCGGTAGAAAACCAACCTCGATAGCTGTAGCGGCAAACGAGATCTGAGGTAACTCTCGCCTAGCATTGTGGGATATAAGGGGAGCCTCGAGCCGGTGGAACCAACTCTCGAGCTTTTAGAGTGGCCAAGTCGGAGCCGAGGTCGGCTCCGAACCCATCCAGCAAGAATGAAGGCGAGATAGACAACTTAACATTCTACACTCACAGAACAGTGTCCACAGCATACCAGCATTGTCCCCGCCCTTACAATCTGAAAGGGCAATGCCTATCTCACATACCCTTTTATAGCACTGTCCTGAAATCACAGTGAGAACTGCAATCAGTACACAACTGGCTGCATGCAATTAGCAAATGCTGGCTTACAATTGGCGCAGAGGCCATCACATGGACTTATGCAGATACCTACAAAAGCATCCTGTACTCCCAGTCCACACATGCAATACTTTCATTGCACCGTCTGGAGGCAGACAGAGAGAGAGAGAGAGACAGAAAGAAAAAAAAAAAAAAAAAAGAAAATAAGAACACAAACAAAAACACACGTTACACAAACTAAGTTGAAGCTGTCAGCAGTGTCAGTACCAAGCTGGGCTAGCAGCAGCAGGAAGCTATAGTAACGGTAACGCAACCAGCTGTGACAAACACAGGTAATGTAAAGTAACAAGTTAACAGTCTACATACTGTGAACCTTCCATATGTGTCATTGGTCTGTATCTATAGGTATGTCCATGTGATAAAAAAACGTGGGAACGAAACAAAGCAAGCCACTGGTGAGCACACAGGCTGTTTATTGAAATAGTCAGTAAGCGCTTTCGGTGGGAGAAATAAACCCACCTTCTTCAGACTGAAACATTTACAAATGTCGACCACATCATTTAAATACTTAATTTAAAAACAATTAACCAATAAAATCTCCCATCTTTGTAAATGCATCCTAGTAATGCCTCGTTTATGTAAGAAATCATGATATCTTGTTTAACTTAAAATATACCAAACCAAATAGGCATCTGCAATTCCTGATTTAATATAAACGAAAATAAAACTAGTGGTAAAAGAAATGATGTATTTCCTTATATATGGAAAACACAGTCGTTTTTAGAATAACATTCAGTTGTCATGCATTGGTGTATCAATACATGTATTTTTGTATTTCTAAACAATTTACACATTTTAAGAAATTTAAATATATATGTACATACAATTTGAGTCTACAATAGTTGCATTAATATGGAAAAACAGGTTATTCTTAATTTACAATCAAGTTTTTGTTTGTGAATATGGTCCACACATATTAATTTGGGGTACATGTGCATGTATATATATATGTATATATATATATATATATATATATATATATATATATATATACACCACGCACCAGCCAGAATCAGCAGGAGAGGGCTGCACTGTGGCAAGACCTTGATCGTAGGGTAAATGACATTGGCACGCATAATAGGCCATATGAGCAGGTACGACATCACTGCAGTGATTTAATCAGAAATGTCCATCAGCGTGCGTCGGATATCCACAGGCAACAGGTCGCCACAGGAGGTGGGGTGGCCACACATTCCCCCTCACCAGACTGGAGGTTCTACTCCTAAGTGTTGTGGCTCCAGCCCAGGAACATCCACAGCAACACACCTGCATTATGATGGAGGCTGGATCCACACAGCAACACGACATGGAGCATGCAGGTAATACGCCATATGTACACTTGACTGTTCTGTACACTGTTAGTTTATGCATGTGTAAGGTGTGTCCGTGGTGTGTAGCTGTCAACATAGTATGTAATTGTGCAGGTGTGATATTGCCAATATCAGCAGCTGACGTGAAAGGCAACCGGTGTACTACTGCACTGTATCATACGCAGTATCAATGGCACAGCTGTGCCCACTGACATTAATCCCCTCATTTCTGCAGGTCCCTCCAGTGTTACAGCAAGGCAGCCCATCCATGCTGGTGAGTGTGTTTTAACAATACCTATAATAGTCCTGATAGTGCTAGTAATACTAGTGTAACTCAGTAGTGCTCTGTGTGTATACTGTGGGGTGTGCATGTGTGCATGTGTGCCTGTGTCCACGTGTGCATGTGTGCATGTGTGCCTATGTCCACGTGTGCATGTGTGCTTGTGTGCATGTGTGCCTGTGTCCATGTGTGCATGTGTGCATGTGTGCATGTGTGCCTGTGTCCACGTGTGCATGTGTGCATGTGTGCATGTGTGCCTGTGTCCATGTGTGCATGTGTGCCTGTGTCCACGTGTGCATGTGTGCATGTGTGCATTAGTGCATCACTGGTAACATTGTGTAGACATTGTAAACTGTGTTTCCTGTCTTCCTCCCACAGGTTCTGGTGCTGCTCTGGTGTCCTGCAGCAGGGAACCTGAATCTGGTGCCACAGGTACTGATAATGATGATATCTGTGTAATGGCACAGGAAGGTGTGTCAGGGTCTGTCACTGGTCAGCCAATTGACAGTACACAGCTGTCAACCCCATCATTGCACACAGTCATCCTGCCAGTACATCCTATGTCACCATTGTCCCTAGGTGATGGACAGGATACAGTGGGCATTGACCAGGGTAATGTGGTATCTGTGGCACATGTTTCCCCACACAGCAGCCATGGGCAGGGTCCTGCGATGGTACCACACAGACAGTTGCCCATGGGTTCTCATGGGAGCATCCGTGGGTGTATTGCCTCTGGCAGACGTGCCCAAAGAGGTCTGTCAACCTGAGCTATGTTTCGGGCTGTCATGCAGGCACAGTCGTGTATGGAAAGGTACACCAGACAGGGTCTGAGGGAGCTGAGAGCATGTCACACAGCCATGACTGACAGTATGCGTGACATCGCGGATGCTATCCATAATTTCACCGATGTCATAGACAGACGTTGTGGGGACATATTACAGCAGTTCCACAACCACATGGCCATGAGCCAGGGCAATGGTGGACGGTTGTGGCGTCGACGTGGCCGTATGCCAGCAACAGCAGCAGCTGACAGTCAGCGCGGATGACAACATGCCTGCGGATGCCCCCATAGTGCCAGCAGCAGCCCCAGCAATGCTGGGTCTGTGCTGTCATCGGAACGCCCCAGGAGACCACATGCACGTGGCTCTTGACAGTCCCAACAGGGACCTGTGTCCAGTCAACACACTCCCGTTTCTGATGACAGTACCCAGTCTGGCTTAGTACCGGATACGGTCCGTAGCACGCCTGCCAGGCACAGGTACCGTGTCCATGCCCACAGACACTGATCTGTATGACCTGCCAAGTGCAGTCTGTGGCTGTCCACAAACTCCAGTATATGGCAGCCATGAGGTGGAACTGTGTGCATGCATACACACATGCGAAATGTTAACACCTAGGGTTACCACAGTGCACCACCCTGTACTGCTGTCCCTCACCAACACACATACACACACATGTCAATTGGTGGTATCAGTGGCAGACTCAGGCATACCTAATTCACACCCTGTGCATATGATGAAACTGTGCCACCTCCTGCAATCTCCAACATCAGTGCAGGAACAGGTAAACACGTTGCTGATGCACAGGGTGACTACATAGAAATGTATTACTAGTATCATGTTGGTAACAGTACAGTGTGCTGATATGACTATGTGTGTATCCCAGAATGCCTGATGCAGTAACTGTATGACTGTCCTGAATTGTTATCTACACCCATAGTAAGTACCATAGTGTAACAGCTGTACATTATTGCATACCGGTGGTAAGGATGTCAACAGATAGCCACATACATAGGTAGCACAGGGGAGAAGCTAATGCAAGTAGTGATATGCAATAATGGACATGTACAGTAATGGTGGCATGTTGCCCACAACGACTATGCAATGTGGATGATTGCACATGTTGATATGTGTGCAGTACCAATGTAATACAAATCACAATTAACTATGACATAATATCAGTTCTACCATGGACATCTGAGCTGTGCATTCCTGGGTACATGTTGATAGTGCCTACATATTTGCACTGTTACCTATTGTAAGTGTTACCCCTTCTTTGTTGTACAATGGACTACTTCCAGCCCTGCTTACTGTAGCTTTGTTTGCATGCATGTTTGCTTGGGGTTCCCTGGAACACTGCTTCCACCTGCAATGCAGAGTTACAGAGCTTCTGTGGACTCCTAGTGACATCTGCATAGCGTACTATATGTATGCCAAGTTTCCACATGACAGAATGTCACTGTCTGTCCTGTTCGCATGTACGTTGCCTGTGACACATTGCACATGACTTACCTGGCATTTACCATGTGTGCAGTCATATATGCCAGTGCTATTAAATCAGTAGCAGTACACCCACACATACTCACCTTCAGTATGTTGTTCCCCATTGGCCCTATGTGCTGGTAATCACCATGGCAATCACACTACTATGGTAGCATGTGCAAAGGTAACCTGAGAATCACCTCTATGGTCCAGTTGTGGTTTATGTGAGTCATGTGGCAATATCACAGCTGCCACATGTATGCAGTCAACCCTCTCCCCTGGCCAGGAACGTACAACACATGTGTGGGATGCCACCACATAGCCAATCTGGGGACTGAGCATTCTGAACCCAGTACTGCCATACCCTGTCAGGTGGCATGACATACTACAGTGACTACAATACCAGTCTGACATAGACCCGCACTGACAGCAATCCGAACACACTGGGGCATACTTGGAGACTCAGAATAGCATCCTGCCTGAGCATCACACACCTCCACAGCTGGCACACAGGCATACGTTACATCGGAACAGAGCACATGCCACACATAGCACACACATCCCGTGTGTCACACACTCACAGCCTGTAGGGCTACACAACACACCTGCTACAGATGTGCCAGGTACCTCTCTTGGCCGCTGCAGTGGGGTCCCGCTCAACAGGCTGTACATGGTGAAGGTCACAGTGATATGCCCGTGGGGCACTATGGTCCACCACAAAACACATGCATACAGGTCAGTCAGAGGCATGGACACATATGACTCAGTCATTGTCCATGCCACTATGGATGACCTGAGACATAACTCCCTGGACTACATGATAGGGAACATAGAAGGGATCTCCCAGCATGTTGCCCAGGCCAGTATGAGCCTGATCTTGGTTGCCATCATACCCTCACCAGGTATGTTACCACAATATGTAGGAAGGGTGTTCTATGTCTACATTCTGCTCAATCTCCAATGTCATTCATAGGGTATCCAATGGCTGTCAATGTGTGCTTACATGCTAGGGAAGCCACAATGATTTGCGAGGGGCAGCTTGCACGTGACACCCATGGTCCATTGTATATTGGCGAAGCCCTTTGATACACACATAGTGACTTTTGCTGCAGGACACGGATTACATAGCCACCTCCGCGGGTATCACACAGGATAGGACACTAACAGTGATGCTACACAACACCGGCAGTGTACACCACAAGATGCATGCACTGGACACTGTCCTCAGCACGGTGAACTGCAATATCTGTGCAGTACCAGATTCCTGATTCACGGCTCACAGGTGCAACCCATCACTGCCAGGTTATACCTCATACCATGCCTGTCGTCCCCTCCACATGTAACACACATGGACAGGGGGGTGGTATCTCAAGGCACCACAGATACATACACCTCCAGGTTGTTGGCACAGCACAAAGCATCAGGGCCTATCCATGAGCAGCTAACAGTGTGTTGGACTGCCTTCTGGTTCATAGCCTGCCACACACAACCCTCCCATACACAGGAAGCCCACCTGTCCTCCCTAACAACACTGGCAATATGACAGTCTCTAGAAATGTCTTTATATGGCTAGACTGCATCCAGCCAAACATTGTGCGTGAGCATTACTGTAGCTACAACACACTAGCTGAAAGGTTCCCAGCATGTAGTCACTGAATTGCAGTGGAACAACATGTTACCATTCCCACAACAGGTGGGAACATGCAGCACCTGTTCATCGACTACATGTAGACTATATGGCCTAGACCAGATGTGTATCCCCTGCTGTTGGTATTATACCATATACAACCCACACTGTATAGGCACATACCGTGTGTGGCCCCTGCACAGTAAGACACAGTCATAATGTTATGCATTGCGAATACCATTTATCCACTTGAGGCACGTGTCAGACATGGTAACTACTGAAGGTCACAGGTATATATGTGTATGTGTCACACACATACATCATGTGTGCATTGCCATTGCTGGTTTAGGCAATGGCATGCATTGTTATGAACAACAACCCACACATGATCATATTGTGTGACACAACCACACGTGGCAGTTGAGGGTTTCCAAAACATACCTATCTGTGCTCTGACAGTGGTAATAGACCCAGTAGCGGAGCGCACTATTGGCATTACTGGGCAAGTAACCCTGTTTGGCTGTACTGATAGTGTGGTGACATCCCCTGTGTTTACTGGGGGAATATGCAGCATCTGGTGTATTGTAGTATTTGCCAAAAGGATATGTTCTCTCACACTTGCAATTACACACACCCTACTACCCCCCCACACACACGCACACACACTTTATATTTGCAGGATTCATACCCCTACCTACCTATGTCACGACACGTGAGAGAAACACATTAGCAAAGCGCACTATTCGGATTACTAGGAAGTTCTTTTTCTCCGGCTGTACTTATAGGGTGCTGACATCATCAGTGTTTGGAAAGGGTAATGTGCATCATGTAGTGTGTTCTCCTGATTGCCAAAAAACACATGTCTTTCATACAGAAATGCACACACACAAACGTCCTCATCCAAGCACACACACTTGCAGGTTTCAAACCCCTACTTAACTATGCTATGACACTTAAGAGAGATGCATTAGCAGAGTGGGCTATTCGGATTACTGGGAGGTTTCCCTTCTCCAGCTGTACTTATAGGGTGCTGACATCATCAGTGCTTAGATAGGGGAATGTGCATCCTGTAGAGTGTTTTCCCAGTTGCCAAAAGGGACATTTCCCTCACACAGACTTGCACACACACTAAACCCCCTCCACACACACTGAGCAGTTGCAGGATTCAAACCCCTACCTAACCATGTTATGACACTCGTGATAGATGCATTAGCAGAGCGCGCTATTAGCATTACTGAGAGGTTTCCCTTCTCCTGCTGTACTTCTAGGGTGCTGACATCATCAGTGCTTAGAAAGGGGAATGTGCATCCTGTAGAGTGTTTTCCCAGTTGCCAAAAGGGACATTTCCGTCACACAGACTTGCACACACACTAACCCCTCTCCACACACACTGGGCAGTTGCAGGATTCAAACCCTTACCTAACTATGTTAGGACACTCGTGACAGATGCATTAGCAGAGCGCGCTATTCGCATTATTGGAAGGTTTTTCTTCTCCTGCTGTACTTATAGGGTGCTGACATCATCAGTGCTTAGAAAGGGGAATGTGCATCCTGTAGAGTGTTTTCCCAGTTGCCAAAAGGGACATTTCCCTCACACAGACTTGCACACACACTAACCCCCCTCCATACACACTGGGCAGTTGCAGGATTCAAACCCCTACCTAATTATGTTATGACACTCGTGACAGACACATTAGCAGAGCACGCTATTCGCATTACTGGGAGGTTTCTCTTCTCCTGCTGTACTTATAGGGTGCTGACATCATCAGTGCTTAGAAAGGGGAATGTGCATCCTGTAGAGTGTTTTCCCAGTTGCCAAAAGGGACATTTCCCTCACACAGACTTGCACACACACTAACCCCCCTCCACACACACTGGGCAGTTGCAGGATTCAAACCCCTACCTAACTATGTTATGACACTCGTGACAGACACATTAGCGGAGCACGCTATTCACATTACTGGGAGGTTTCCCTTCTCCTGCTGTACTTATAGGGTGCTGACATCATCAGTGCTTAGAAAGGGGAATGTGCATCCTGTAGAGTGTTTTCCCAGTTGCCAAAAGGGACACTTCCCTCACACAGACTTGCACACACAACAACCCCACTCACCCACACACACACACTGAGCATTTGCATGGTTCAAACTCCTACCTAACTACATTATGGCACTTAAGGGAGATGCATTAGCAGAGCGCGCTATCCGAATTACTGGGCACCTGTTCTGCACTTGCAGTATTTATAGGGTGCTGACATCTTTATTTCTACAGAGGTATATACATCTAGTACTACCTGTCAGGTGGGGGATAGCATATATATGCATTTGCAGCCACCTACTTCCGGGTCAGATATGCACATCGCACTGGCAGGTTATGTTCTATACCATGCTTCATGACCACAGGACCTGTAACACACAACACAACCAGTCCAGAACACCACTCCCACATCCAAGACACACACTTTGCTTCCCTGGGAACAGTGCCGGGATATGCAGGTGTTTACATACACCATTCCAGTTGTTAACATCAGGTACAGGCATATTGTGTGTGGGAACTACTCAGGCCTCTACAACATTACCCTACAGCCACTACAATTTGTGGGTCCACGTGCTATGGCAGAACCACTCACCACAGCCACATGGGGGAATACATATTGCATCTGTCCATCTGCAACATGGGTACTCACTGTTCCACACCAGAGGTAGACCACCATTGTTGATATCTGACCATACCCACCTTTCCCTGGACATCCATATCCCATCCCCACCCCCAGGCAAGGTTGTCACTGCAAACAAACTGTATTTAGCACAAGCAGACTCTACACTTGTGAAAACTGGGGTGGACGACTTCAAAGGACCCATGCTGGGGGACTATACTGGCCACTCAGCATAATCCTTGACAATTGCATTCTATGAGCATGTGTAAGGTTTGCATTGATCATGCTATCCCACATATACCCATGACTGCTCCACAACAGGACACCTGTCAGGTGTACACCAGCCATATATGAGCCGTCCAACAGACAGAGTGAGCTAATACATTGCAGAGCTGTAGCCCACAGAGGGAGGACATCTCTGAACAGTACCGGCATGACACTTCAATCCCACATAATCATCACAACACAGTGTTGACAGTGGAATTGTCCAGACAATGCAGATAGGGCTCCCCTCAGTCTGTTATTGACGCCCACTTACTGTTAGAGGTCCTCAGCAACCCTTTTCCAGCACACACCAACAACATGGATGTGGCTTAGCACATTCAAACTCTGGGATCTCCACTGTGTCCCTGCTTGACAGAGGCACAGCACACTAGCCTCACACGCTGCCTTATGTGACCTACTTTACAGTGGCACAGTAGCCTACTGTACTGGGGATGCAGATGCCAAGCACACTCTGGCTAAGCTGTCATTCCCTAGGGCAAACAGCCTAGTATTGACCTCTACGCCCATATGTTCAATTGTCAGATACACAATATTTGTTGCTGTTAGACTGTTTGCAGGTCTTTATTGCCATAGCATTCCCTGTTCCTATGAACAATGTGTGTATCGGTGGAAGATGTTTGAATATGAGGGCGATCCACTATATCACTTATGTCTCTGTAGTCATTTACTGTGTGCACTGGGCAGATTGCTGTGTTGTGGTTGGTTCCTGGAATGACACGTACAAATACCAGATATGTGTTGCCAACTGCTAAACGATGATATGGCCTAAGTGTGTGAGCATGCCCCATTCAGCCTTTCCATGGCATGTTGTCTGACATATGCCTCATTTATCAAAATGTGTGAGCATGCCCAGTGTGAGCTTTCCATATGTTGAACTCTGCAGTCCACCACATATTTGGGTGAGTGTGAACTTCAACAACATCTCACGTTTATGGTTGTGTGTTGGGTGTCATGTTGTGTACTTACTGGCCAACTGCTTCGTGTCTGACCACAACAGGGATTATACTGTGCCTGCAGGGATTGCATGGGATACTTTGCATACAGTTGTCAACATCCTTTCATAATGACCTATCACTGTAGTACCGTATAGTATACTGGTTCAGTACTTTCACTGTGGTGGACAGTATCCTGGGCTTTAGTCCTATCACTGCTTGACATCTTCATAGTGAGCACAAAAGACTGTGTAGGGGCCAGTTGTGCACATATGATCATGTTGCATTATGTTCAGATATGGACTACCTACACCAGGCTTGTCCAACACTGGTAGTGTATTCCACAACATAGGTGAACATTGGCAAACACTAGCGATGTGCCCTAGGCCATTTCTGATGCTAGTCAGAGAGTGTGTTTGTCCTTCGACACACATTGTAACTGGATTTTGCCATGACATATGTCATGGTTAGTATACTGTGCCTCCGTCTACCTGTGACATAACAGTGATACCCAGGGTAAACCTACCATCTCCCATCCACTCATCAAGATTCCTCTTGAGGGGTGTCGATGGGTGACTCTCTGGCTAACTTGTACTGGGAGTTTACTCAAGAGTGGGGGTGGCTTCTGTGTTATGGATCATTCAGTACAGCTTGTCCTATGTATGTCAGTGCTGGGGTTCAGGTCTCTCATGTGCATAGCTCACTGCCATTCAGATTGTACAAGGTGCAGCATGTTCATTGATTCCAGCTTGGACATGGCTTCATACATCAGGCACAGCTTGCCTCTGGGTGGGCAGTATGGCAGTGTGTGGAGCTGCAGTTTGTTTAATCAGGCAACACATGGCATCTGTTCATGCTCTTTGCTACTCCTGGTGAGGTACTGTTGTGGACTTTACAGTTGATGGAGGTGTCTGCTGAGGTACATCCCACAGGGGCTATTGTAGTCAATTGTGACGCTGATGAAGGATGACTGCAGAGCCACAGTGACCTCCCCTTATCTAGATCTGACAACCTTCATGATTGGATGGGTATATGGTATGTTTCTGTGAACCACGAAGCAAACAACAGATGCCAGCACTTACTGAACAACCAAAAAATACAAAAAAGTGCTTGGGCTCGCTGGTAGTGATCGAAAGAATTTATTGACACAAAATCCACTGAAATAAAGTGCTCAAAATGTAGAGCTGTACAATTGTAACATGAACGCTCTTCTAAATTCACCAAATGCTGCGTTTTCGTCAGTATGACTTCATCAGACACTCTAACTTCTTAATACACATATTTAAATACTAATCAATTTAATTGAATGCATTTCACTGGTCCTACAAACCGTATCAATTAATTCAAACACACCAATCATATTCTTACATTCATTAATATTAATTTCCCTCATTGAACATACTTTATTCCTCTGAATAAAAACTCTTTGAGTATTAAAATATATATTAAAAAATGCAACTTTAAATAATAATATAAATACTGTTAAAAAACTTTTTATAAATATAAATACACATTTTAATTAAATATAAACATTGCATATTTAAAATCCTCAGATTATTATTTTCATAGATATTGTGTGAGAAAATATAAAATATAAAATTAATTTCATATAGGTATGCTGCCACCTAGTGCCCAAATTCCTGAACTACTCTATAATTTATTAGCCCTTAGTTTAAGTAATGGAGTTATGGTAAGAAAATCATTAATCCCAGGGCTGGTGTTGGAATCCAGGTATACCTGCCACCATAATTCCTTATTTTCTAGGATGTCCTCCCAAGGACCACCCCTTATGTCTGGTATTACCTGGTCCAACACGAAAAACTCATATTTTGCATTTGGGCATGTAATACTGTGTTTGTAAAGTGCATTAGTGCTTTTATTTTTCAGAATGTCGTAATAATGTTCGTATATTCTACGTTTCAAGCATCTCTCAGTTTTACCTACGTAGAATGATTGACATGTCTGACAAATTGCTATATACACTATTCCTCTACTTTCACAGTTGTAGTATGTCCTACTTTTAATCTTTTTCTTTCTGCTGTCCAAATATATTTCTGCCTTGTTCATAACATGGGCATTGTTGGCATCTTCCGCATTTATATGTCCCACACCTCCTAATATTCTTGTCCCCCTTCATTTCTTTTCTCCTTTCTAATATTTTACCAATATTTGGCGGGTTTTTATACACCATCTTTGGTTTCATCTTGGTTATCTCTTCAATATCTGTTAGGGTACTAAATTTATTCCACTCCTTTGTAAAGAAGTCCTTAAACTTCCTATTGAAGCCATTATATTCTACAACCAGACTTCTTCTATAATCATCTTGATCTGATTTCTTTGTATCTATCTCCGGGGTGCATCTTGTATCTATATTTTGTTTGTCCCCTTACCTATTATAGGTTCAAACCTGCCCCCTCTACCTTCCTCGACTTCACTTTTTAACTTATTAATAAATTCATCAGGGTATCCCCTTTCTTTGAACATATTATGTAGAATCCTGCACTCTTCCTGGTAGTCAGTATTATTGGATGTCATTCGGGAGCCCCTGACAAACTGCCCCTTGACGATGTTCCTCTTACTATTTAGGGGGTGAGCACTGTCATAATGTAAAAACGAGTTCACATACGTCTCCTTTCTATAGACTCTACTCTCAAATTTACCAGCCCTTTTATATATTTCTATGTCTAAATACTTTAAGGACTCAGTACTAACAGAATATGTGAACTTCAATTATTTAGTTGTTTGGTTGATATAATTCATGAATTCCATGAATTTTTCATCGCTTCCTATCCAAAATATAACAATATCGTCAAGGAATCTGTGATATAAAGTCCAATGTTCTTTGTAAGTACTATTTTTAATAAATTGCTCTTCCCATTTTGCAAGTACTATGTTAGCGTAAGTGGGGGCACACGCGGCCCCCATGGAAACTCCCATCTTTTGCTTGTAATATTCACAATCAAACATTATGAAATTGTATTTTAAGATGGTGCCCATCAATATTACGCTAGCTATTTTATCATTCAGACAATGTATCATCCTCAAACACAGATTCCTCGAAGGAATTCATACCCTCCAAGTGGGGTATGCAGCCAAACAAATCTATCACATCAATAGTGACAAACTTTATGTCCTCTCTATACTTATCCTGTTTTAATTCCCCCAAAAACTCCCAGGAATCCTTCAAGATTACTTTGTTGTTAACCCATATATGTTTAGTCTTGAAGTCTACAAATTTAGCTAGGGGGGCTGTTTTTGATCCTTCAGCCGATACTATTGGCCTCAGTGGTGGGTTTCCCATATCCTTGTGAATTTTAGGAATTCCGAATATGGTAGCTACCTTAGGTTTCTTTACTTCTAAATACTTGTATGATTTTTCATCAATTACATTCTCCACCACAAGGTCCTGTATAATAGTATCGATTCTATGATAGGCCACATGAATTTCATTTAATGATACTTCAGTATATTTCTCTTCATCCCTTAATATGGAATTCATTTTTCCTTCGTACAGTATTGTGTCCATAATTACTATCCCTCCACCCTTATCTGGTTTCATTACCCTCAAAGAGGCATTACCACTTAATTCCTGTAGAACTTCGTTCTCCCTTTTACTTAGATTGTATTTTACCCAGCTTTTATTATATTTTCTCCTTACTGAGTCAATCATAATATTTTCGAAGTTCCTAATTTGAGGTATTAATGGAGGGTTGTATATGGACTTCCTTCTTAATGAATTTTCTCTACCATCTTCTCTATTAAAGCCCATCCTCGAGGCCATAATCTCTAAATTGATCTTCCTAGAGAACAACTTCACATCAAGAATGGTGCGTGTATAATCCCCTCTTTTATTTGGTATATATTTTAAGCCTTTACTTAACAAAGAAAAGTGACTGGGGTTTAATTTTAAAATGCTAAAATTGTAAATGGTAAAATTCTGAAAGGTGTGTTTGACCATATTGCTGTCTAAATCCCCAAATGACTGATCTATTCTCTCAGTGTGTGGGTTTCCCATAAATGCCTCTCCAGGCTGTTGGACGAATATTTCAGGGCTAGGGGTATTATTTAGTACCTCCTCCACCCTCTCCCCCCCCCCATTTCTGAAAATTTTCTCTATGATAATTGTTATTCCCTTCATTCATATTCCTTCTTTCCTGAATGGGTGGGAATTCATGATCATAACTTTCCTCGCCCCATATATTATCCTGTCTAGGTCCATAATTGTTTGTATATTGTACATTCCTTCTTTTGTTATAATTTTTTACCTTATGTACACTATCATATACCTGTGTTTGTGGTTTGGGATAGCTGGTGTGATTGTCATATTCCATGATATCCCTTTTTAATTTCCCCATCTTCCGCTGTATCACTTCATCACACATTCTATCTATCTTATTTCTCATTGAGAAATATTTCTCATTTTCTTCTTTGATATCAAATAGTAGATCAGTCTTGATACATGTATCCAATGTAGTTATTTCATTCCCCAATTCATTTATTTTATTGTTATTTTCTTCTATGATTAACTTGATCACTTCCAATCCACAATTATTAAAAACTTTTATCAAGCATTCATGAAAATTAGAACCTATCTGTACATTGTTTGGGTATTTAAAAACTCTTAACCCCTTAGGGACTATTTCCCTTTCTAAACATTCCCTTAAATAAGCGTTTTCAATGTTTAAGGTTCTATATTTCATCAACATTTTATTTGGTGAATTTAGAAGAGCGTTCATGTTACAATTGTACAGCTCTACATTTTGAGCACTTTATTTCAGTGGATTTTGTGTCAATAAATTCTTTCGATCACTACCAGCGAGCCCAAGCACTTTTTTGTATTTTTTTTTTATGTTTCTGTGAACACTACAGCCACATGTTTGTCCAATGTAGGATATCTATCACCTTGTGTCCCCAGGTCTCTCATTACATGTTAGGTACGCAGTGGGTTAACACCTGTGTGGTAATTGGTGGGCACTTACTGTATATCCACGGTGGTTGTCCATACACATTTCTGCAATTAGCTTGCTGACATGGCTATGGCACCAGTTGTCTGTTTCTATGTGGCCCTTTTGTGGGTTGCTTGTGTCAGCTGGGGGTCAGATATGGTGGGCAGTTTGTACTCCTCTGCACACATGTTCAGTCACAGTCCTTCCATGTTGGCCTGTACCTATGGGACATATATACAGAACGGGGGAGGTCCCAGGACCAAGCCTTGTGGGATGCCACTTATATCTGGTTTGTAGTCTGACATGGATGCAGCATGTCTGACCATGTCAGTTCTGTCCTTGGTCTGGTTTGCAACCCCTCTACTGACATAGGGGTTTATATTTAAGCTGGTGAACATATCCATACTGAACACGTAGGGTATTGTCTATAAGCCTTTGCATGGTCCAGCTACGCTGTGTGGACCACATTGCCCTCATCGATGACCTTAATGACTGTTTCAAATGGGTCAAACATGTTTAGGGGCAGGATCTGCACTTACGACAGCCACAATGGGTAGGGTCCGGTGTCAGTAGGTCCCCAATAGCTTTATGTCTGCGGTACATGCTGATCCTTTCCATAGCTGTGCAGACCAAGCTTGTCAGGATCCTGGGGTGGTAGTTTGCAGTATCCATTCAGGCAACACCTTTGTTGTGAAGGACCACTGTTGTTGTACACTGCTCTTTGGGTACATATCCTGTGGTAAGGCTGACATTGAGCAGTAGTGTGATTTGGCATTCCATTCTTCTTGGAGTCCATGTTGGCCTCAGCCCAGGACACCATCTCATACCTTTGCTGCTGTGTGTTTTGCTTTGTAGATGATGGCTGTTACCTCAGCATCTGCAATGTCAGGGGGCCAGCAGTCTGCTGGGATAGATATTTTGCATTCTGGGAGGGGGGGTTGCACTGCACCTGTCAGGTTGTATGTTGGCAATATGTGTGTGTGTTTGGTATGTTGTTTGTAATATCTGTGTGATTCGGAGCAAATCTGTGAATTCCCAACATGGTTCCTACCATCAATTGAGTAAGCCTTGTGATTATCCTTAGTGTCCTGTACAATTTGTATCTTCATAAGTTCATAGGTTCATACTAGGCTATCCAGCATAGGGCATTAGTAAGCCTAGCCAGAGTGTGTGTGTCTTTTGCTGCCCCTTGCTATGTGAATATTATGGCCATTTATGATTTTCTTTACTGTGCCTCTGTCTGGACGTGACACAGTGAAGACCCCCAGTGTACATCTACGATCATCCATCCACTTGGCAATATTCCTGTTGAGGGGTGTCAGTGAGGGGCTCTGCCTAACATGGAGTGGGATCCTGTTCCAGGGTGTGGGGAGCCTCTGGGTTATGTATCTGTCCCTCCAGCACATCCTATTTCATTATGTGTTGAGGTTGACATCTGTCACTCTCACAGCTCCAATGGCTTTGATTTCCTGGGGTGCAGCATGTCAATTACTCCTGTGTTGGACATGGCCTTGTACAACAGACATACAATGCCTCTGTGTAGGCAGTCTGTGACTGCATTCAGCTGGGGTGTCTACAGCCAGGCAGCATATGACATATATTTGACACCCTTTATCCTCTTGGTGAGGTACCTTTGAGGTCTTTCTAACTGCTGCAGGTGTCAGGTACGGTACATCCCATATGAGTCATTGTACTAGATTATGGGTCTGATAAGAGAACAGTACAGGGGCACAGTGACCTCTGTTGATGTAGATGTGAATCCTTTCATGATACGGTGTCCAATATAGACAGTCTTCCTAGCCACATTGGCATTGTGAGTGTCACATGACAGGTTACTGTCGACTTGTGTCCCTAAGTCCCTGATTACTCCTTGCATACATAATGGTTTACCACCTATGTGGTAATTTGTGAGTACCTTGTTTGGTATTTGGTGGGACATTCATACTGTCCAGTGTCTTCAGGATGTCTGGGTGGGGTTCCTGTGTGTGAGTGTGGTCTGTCGCATGCTACAGACTGTACAGCAGTTTTGACTACAGTTAGGTGCACATGGGTGGTCTCTGCTGCTTCATGCATTGTCAGTTACCTGGCTGTATGGGTGTCTGTGCTGCATATGGATACTCCCCCTCCTTTGATGTTTTGGTCCAGGTGTTGGGGCCATAACGCATGATATGAGGTATAAACTGGTAGTGCTGGTGTGCTGTCAGTAGGCTTGCAGCAGGTTTCTGTCACTGCACAGACATCGATGTTCTCCACACTGGGAAGTGCCTCAGGAGCATGCATATTGCAGTTTACATATCTGGCATTGGTCAGCATTACCCTTATGTTTCTTACCACTTATGTTTTCTAGGGTGATGGGTTAGTCTTTTCGGCCTTGCCTACGTACGGCTCTATGGAGGTGGCAAAGGCCTTATCCAGTATCCAGATGCCCAGGGGTAACAGGTGCAAGCCATCCCTGGAACAGCAGCATGGCTTGTCATGCATGACATCTCAAGCAGACAGGCATTAGATCCTCTTGGACTGACAGCTGTAATTGTGCCACCTGTTAAAGCTGATCATTCTGTGTTTGTACTGTGGCATCATTCTTGGTGAGGGTTGGATGCTGCAAACGGCCAGTGTCATACCAGCCTGGAGTACATACTCAGAGAGCTCATCCATGTCTCTTTTCATGTAGTCCAGGGAGGTACATCTCGGGTCATTCACACCAGCATAGACAATGACTGCATCATATTTCTGCTTGCTTTGGGGTGACCTGCATGCTTGTGTTATGTGGCGTATTGTAGCAGCCTACAGGCAGCTTACTGTACCCTTTCCCTTGTTCGGTCTGGTGAGTGGGACAGCAGTGTGTCTGCCTATACAGACACCTATTACAACTGTATCAGGCATGTTGTTTCTCCTACTGGCCTGTGACTGATTGGCACACCAGCTTTGTGTACTATGTGTTGCATGTGCTATGTTTGGAGGTTGTGGTTGCTTGGGGTCTGCTTTGGAGGCCTCTGTTGGTGTGGTGTGTTTGTAATTAGGGCCTCTGGGAATGTTTTTCTGTGTTTATGTGTTTGGTTTACAGTTGTGATAGGTCTATGTGGGACTGGGTTTGTGGTGTATGTGTTTACCTTCTCCTCCTGACTAGTTTTGACAGTACTGAGTTGGGGGAGCTCAGCCTCTGGTTTGGATAAATGGTTGCATCTCTCACATATATTTGTATTTAATGGGGGGAGTTGAGGGTTGTCTGTGTACTTGGGGCAGGTGTAACATTGTCTCAGGATTCACAGATTCTACTTGTTGTAGCTGGCCTTAGTGGATTGTATGTGTGGACATATTTTATTGCCATACTACTGATCAGTGATTACTTCCCTTTTTATGATTGCTCTATCATGTAGTAGCTTCCTCATTCTCTTGCATGGTTTGGTAATGGCTGGAGTCCAGCATGCCAGATGCCTGCGTGTATGGCATTGTGTCTTGTTGTTATTTGTGATTGCATAATCCAAGCATTCCTGGCTGTGCTCATGGAATGCCTGTATAACAGGTTCTGCGGTGTGTCCCATATTCTGCACCTGCACAGGGCCTTTAGTGGATTCCACATCAGTTTGGAGGGGTGCAACGTATGCTTTACACATGTTTTTCACTGTGGTTTTCTGGCCAGGGACTGTGGTCAGGATGTGTATATCCGGTGTGATTACTCTATGGTCTGGTCTTACCAGTGAGGGATACACTTCTCATCTTGCCATCCAGTACGCATGTTGCTGATTATCACATCCAGTATGCTTACCCCTCTTGTGGGAGTGGTACATTGTTCCTGGGCATTCTGGTTTATGGATTCTGGGTACTTTTCTCCTACTGTGTTGGTGCTAGTATAATGCTCCCAGTGTATGTCTTGGTATTTCAGTCAACCAATATAATGTGGTTTGGGGGGCTTGATATATTCATGTATTCCAACATAGGCCAGGTGCAGTTCCTGGTGTTAGGACAGTAGTCTGCAGCAGGCTATATACTGGGAGGCGGTTTTAGCCACTGGTACTTGACCATGGCTAATCCATGCTGCTTCTTGTTGTGGTACCAACATGGGGGTGTGGTTATCCTTGACAATTATTGCTAGTCACCCTCCTTTTGTAGCTTGTTCCATGTATTGAGGCTGTACAGCACAGTATGAGGTGTAACCTGGTAGTGTTAGGGTGCTGATGTGAGCCTTGACCCAGTTTTCTATTATAGGACAGATATCAACATTCTCCATACTGTGTGCGCTTACACTGCACGCATCTTGCTGTTTAGACTTCTGGCATTGGGTAGCATTACATCTAGGTTCCTATCCCTTGTGGTACCTATGAAGGTGGGTTTGTGTTTTGAGACTTACCTATTCAGGGCATGCTGTGGGAACTGACAGCCTTTGCCAGTATCCATGGGGCCTGGACTGATAGGTGCACGCCATCCCTAGCAGGTGCTGCATCATGTCATGCTCAGCATGTCTTCCCAGGCTGAAACACATTGACTCCCCTTTGACTAACTGCATTACTTCAGCCAATTATTGCAATTGATCATCCCATCGTCATTTTGTGGCTTCATGCTTGGTGAGGGTGGATGTTAGTCAGGGTCCTCAAGTGTGCATATAGTACATGGTGTTACATTACTTAACACATGGCATTCATGCCTCAGGTGGTGCTGCAGGGCTGCCTCTGTCAGATGCACATATTACACTCCCTGTACATGTTTGTGAGCAGGTCATGTCATTTTAGGCATCCCTGTTATTATTTGAGTGTGTCAGAGAGGGGTATCATTCCCAGGGTTCCTACTGAGCCAGTGTATGTGCTATGCGTTGCCTCTTTGCCAAGGCCAGGGCATACCGGGCACGCCTCCTTCTGCCTACTGGGGCAGGCTCAGGTTGTTCCTCCTCCGAGTCACGCTCTGCCTGTGATGGCCTTGGCAATGGTGGGGGGCTGTTTGGCCCAGCCCTATGCTGGTCCTGCTGCAGCTGTTTTTGCAAGATCATATTATGTAGCATAGCACATACCATGACAATTTGGGTACATGTAGTTGGTGAGTACTGCAAGGCTCCACCAGATGTGTCCAGACACCGGAACCGTGACTTGAGCAGCCCAAACACACACTCTATTACATTACGTGTTTGTGCGTGTGCCTCATTATGGCGTTCCTGTTCATGTGTGTGTGTTTCTAATGGGTGTCATCAGCCACGGCTCCAGTGCATAACCTGCATCCCCCACTAGGTGTCCGTGTGGGATGTCCCCATTGGAAAATGTCTGGTACAGCTGCGTCAAATGCCAGATGTGGGAATCATGGTAGCTCCCAGGGCAGCCAGCACACACATTCATTATTATGTCCTGGGCATCACACATGACCTGGCAGTTGATGGAGGGGAAGTCTTTGCAGTTAATGTAGGCCCTACCCCGCTCACCGGCTGGTGCTTTGATGCATATGTGCGTGCAGTCTATTGCACCCACTACCTCAGGGTATTCCGCTATTTGCTGGAAGAGACGCATATTGCTGGCCAATACCTCACGGGCATTGGGAAAATATACATGATCACCGACATGTGCTGACATGGCATCCAGGAACTGGTGCAGTACCCTGGAGGCTGATGCCTGTGATATCCCCATCATATCACCAGTTGGTCTCTGGAAGGTACCTGTTGATAGTATTCTTAGGCCAACACATGCCTTGGTTTCCACTGGGATGGGTCCCCTCTGTTGATTCTGTGTGTGAGGCGTGGCCTGCACAGCTCGACTATTTGCTTCAGGAGCTCTCTGTCCAGTCTATAGCGCTCTACTATCTCCAGCTCATGTAACCCGTGGTAGGTGACCCTGGGCCTGTACACTCTTCTCCGTCTCCTCACTGTGGGTTGTCTGGCACCATCTGCATTGTCACCACCCTCAGCAAGTCGCCTATGTCTCATTATGACAGCTATGGCAGCCCCTAGCATTTCTGCTCTGAGTTCAGCTTTTTCAGTTTTCACTTCTAATAGCTTACTCCTGTCTTGCAGTGTCTCTTGAGAGAAACATCCTGCACTGCTGTTTGCAGAGTTTTAAGTGCTGGGCTGGACTACTATTCTGCATGTGTAATTGTCTGCTTCTAATTGTTTTCACCTGCTATCTCCAGCAGTATTCCCTGCTAGCTTCCTACTAATTCTGTTGCTTCCTTTTTCCTTTCTGTTTCCTCAGGGGGGAGCAGCGTGCATACCAGCAGAAACATGCTCACAGTGGCTTACACGCACGCACACATGCTTACACGGTTCAGGATCTGCCTATTCGAGTTAAAACACATGCACACCAGCGCAAACAGTGTTACAAATCTACCAACACGCTCCCACATGCTCAGTCTGCCTTACACGCGCGCACACTGCCCTACTCGCGCTTCATGGAGTGCACACGTGCCCATGCACGCCCAGCAAGAAACTCTGGTGTAAGTAACAGTGTACACCTTCCATTTCTTGACTTTCCCATGCTTATCTTGTGGCACTCCTCTTTCCATGATCTGTGTCTGTCATCTGTCATGTAACACTGACCTCCAATGAACTGCATTTCTTTCTACCATTCCCCCCTGTGATGTCACCTATCTCCTACTCTATTCCTCCCCCTTATGTATCTCTTACACTACTCAGAATGTGCTCATTTGCTATGTGACTGTGGGATTCAGTATCCTAACCCTCATTTACATCAGATTGCCTACTAATGCTTAGTTACATGTCTTAGACTCAGCTTCCCCCCTTAGCAACCACTACACGGTGGCCATGTTGTTTTTGGTGTGCTGGTCCCTCCATTGTCATTCCATGTATTGCATAAAACCCACATTTGTGGGTTTATAACCTTCATTTTTATGTTTTATACAGCGCAGCCCGTTTGCGCGGGGCTGCGCTGCATTTAAACATCAGCGATTGCCAAAAAAAAAAATTATATTTTTTTAATATTTGCATTGGGGTACCTTGCCAATGGCCACATATTTGGCCATTGGCATGCTGCCTGACACATATGCACCCTTTATTTGGAGCTGACATGGCTCCATTGTGATTTTTGCAGAAACGTACTCAGTTGTCAACTGAGTACATTTCTGCAGCTAAAACGGCTCTTACACTGGCTGCTTTCTGTTTCATGGATCGCTACTCTACCTCATTTGCATGCATTTTGGCTGCAAGTGAGGTATTTAGCATATCCACGCCCAGTCCGTGTAACAGATGTTTTATCTGGCCTCTTACACGGAGTTTCGGGCTGTTCCTGGATCGCGAGGCTTGCATGGAGTGTTACACGTCTCTTACACTCCGTGCAAGCCTTCGTGAATCCTGCCCAGTATAATAAAATTGGTATTGATATTCACAAACATTAAATTTACAAGCCTTGTACTGTGAATTTACAGATAGAAAAGTGGTATAAAGATTGATAGAACTAATGGTACTTAGGTATTATCGCAACCATGAGCAAAAGCCGCACTACTGACATCTTTTAAATGAAAATAAAGTGAATTAAATCTTTTTCAAATGATTTAGCAGACCTCTGTTGCTTTGTTTAATTTTGACACAATGGAAAATCAGCTTTTATTCATTAGTATTTCTGAATCACAGTACATGAGTACCCGTTTAAACATTTATATATGCATGCTTTGCATGATTTCTGACAGACCACTTAAACCGTTATGCACTCCAAGTACTGATGAGAGATCCTTAAATTATGGTCAAGTAATTCACCACCTGAACTATTTGCTAAGTGAATGGAAGCTGATCGATCTGACCTGACAGTGAGAAGAACTTGTTTTACAAACATGGTCCTACTGTAGGAAATTTGAAATTGGTGTCCGTAAAGGTCTGTAGTTCTGTGGGTAGATGAGCACACAGGAGTTCAACTTTTGTTACTTGCATGCATGACAACAAGGTTATGACACTACCTTTATAGAGGTGTTTTCACGGGGTGGAAAAGAGGTGGGCTAACATCGCTTCTGTTTACAAATGCCTAACCCTACTATAGTGACATGAAAAGTATCATTCCTACTTTGAAAATAAGTGTGCATCCCATCACAGTGCCTGTCATAACTTTGTAAGTATGTGCAGAATTATAACAGTTTGCCCTCTAAGTTCCGTGGTACCGTACGTTTAATGTAGTAAGGAATGTAACATCCTCATCCCAAGAAACTTTCACCACATATCTCACACCGGCAGGAGTACAGCTTGGAAAAGAGTAGTTTGTCCTGTTCAGAATGTGGTTGCAATAATACGTAAGTACCAAACTAATTTATGAAATAGAATAGTGAGGTATTAGAGGAGAATTCATACCTCTCAACTGTCCAGATTTTCACAGAATGTTCAGATTTTTGCCTCATATTTTAGGTCTCTTCCTCATAAAATTTGTGATTTTTCTAGCAAATCAGTGAGGAGTGAAGTTACTAAATAATGAAATACATTTGAATTTCAGGCTTTATATCATTCAGAAAATGCATATTAACACAAATCCTATTATTTTAGCTACTTTCTAAGTTCATAACAGCAATATTTAAAATTTGTCCCTATTTTTAAGCCTTTGTCCTCCTTTTATTGTAGGCTTTGTCCAGATTTCTTGTGCTAAGAGGTTGAGAGGCATTGGGGAGATAAGTAAGTCTGACTGTTAATAGAGAAATAGTGATGGAATAGTATAATTTGGTTGTGCTAATTAGAAGTAGGTATAGTAGTTTAAGAAGTACAATAAAGTGAGGTATTAGGAGGGGAAAATCAGATTAAGTGATTTAGTGCTTTATAGGAAGGAATAAGAAAGGTGAGGAAGGGTGTTAGAGAGTTATGACCCAGATGAAGAGCAGGGACAAAGCCAGAAAGCAGACAGAAATCTTTCAGTAATGATTTGAAAAGATGAAAGTGTGTGATAAACCTGATTGATATAGGAATTTTATTCCAGGTTCTAGGTACACTTTTGGAATATAGACTAACCATATCAGCCTCTTGCGGTTTGTCATCTGGTAAATGCAATTATTTTATTAGTTCATCTCCAGGAATGCTCTTTGCCAGGTTAATTAATCAATTTAAAAAGAACACTCACCTTGGTTTTCTCTACTGTAATTACATGGTTTGTAGCATAAAAACTGTATTATTTATGCATATCATTAACAAACAGACTGTGATAAGAAGCAAATTTATTCAAGAAGGCTGTTATTGAGGTGGCAGAAATTAGTTCATTAAGCAGAATCAGCAGGACAGTTTGCTAATACAGTTTTATTTATGTTTTAAAATGCCTTGTTTAAAAAGAGTTAAGAACCAGATAACACTGGATTTATGTTAATAAATGATACTGCAAAACATTGTTGCAGATATGAATAAGGACTATTGGGGTAAGCAGAAATTCCTTAGCTATACATTTTAATCTGTTTTCTGTTTACTAACTATGTAAGTGACCTGAACTAAACTGAACTTTTTAGATACCATCTGGGCTACACAAAAGAAGAGTGAAACTATACTAATTTCATGAACTTTAATCGTACTTTGACTTAGGAATGAGGTCCATTTCCATCACGGTATGAGAAACCCAAAGGATTTGGAGAAATTAAAAAAAAAGAAATACATGAAATGTAGCATATGTCATTCAATATATAAGTGCAATTCAGCCATATGTTGTACAAAACAAGTACAAGTGAGTTTATTTGCAAAGGCAGTAAATATACAGTGTTGGAATCTGACAGTTTATAGGTACAGTTAGATTAAAAAACATACACATACATTTTTAGAATTAAGCTAGCTCAGCCATCTCCACTGGTATAGAGGGATAAGGCCTGGACATGATCCAAGTGACATGAGTCTGACAAGCTGCTTGGCTGCCTGTTGGAGCTTATAGGGGAGGAGAGGGATGACAAAGCTCATCTTCCTTTGGGGTGTGTGTGTGTGTGTGTGTGTGTGTGTGTGTGTGTGTGTGTGTGTGTGTGTGTGTGTGTGTGTGTGTGTGCGTGTGTACACTTGTGGGTACACTCTCTGTACGGCAAACCCTGTTGGACACTAAGGGTTAAACTGAGCTGCTTGCCTAGAAAGGGGAACAGGGTCAACTGATTCTGTCACATGGAGATGTATCACAAAGGCCCACTACAAGTTAATTCCTTGGATGCTACTGAGCATGGGAGAGGAGTCAGTGCTGCAAAAAAGAACTTCAATCCTCCTCAGAATGATGCACTGCTGGAGGTACTCTCAGCCTTCACTCCAGTGAACAACTGAGCCATAGGGATCTTGCCAGGGAGCATGAAGAAGTGCATACAGTGGTCTAGACCAGTGGCATAATTAGGGCAAGGTGAAGGGAACAGCTGCCCCAGACCAAAACTGTTAGGGTGAGTGATCATTAGGGCCCAATGAGGCTGAAGTGCAGCACTTGCATTCATTTATAAAGCCAGTAGGATATTGGGGCAACACATCTTTATGAAATGAATGTCAATACTGCATTTATGTTTGCACTGAAGCTCATTTTTGGCTAGAAATTGTAGCTTGCTACAGTTATGGAAGTGCAGAGCTCAGCTGTTGGAAGACCTTTTTTTGATCCTCACCTTTAGATTGAGGGGATGCCAGTTTAGAAACTGCCCAGGGCACCAGATGACCATGCTACAGTACTGGCCAGAAGGATAAGCTCAATGGTCACAAAAAGGACTGTTGATACATAATGGTTCATGACACATTTATCCAGGTCTATTTTTTTTAATACCTTTATTGAAGTATTACTTGTGACATAGGCAAACTTACATTTATATAAAATTAATCAAATGATATTAACAATTTCACGTTTACAAACACTATACTTCACATAGGTTTATATATATATATATATATATATCATATAATATAAGCAACATTACATAAATTATTCAGTTCCTGCATTTTTCTTAAATAAGTAGCATCTTTATTAAACCATCCGTTATGACATAGGCAATCATACACTTATATAAATGAAAACAAACCACACCAATACAATCCTAGTTGCAAACATTTTACATCACAAACCATACTGTCACACTCCCAGTTGCAAACATTAAACATCACTTATAATATACCAATCATTTTCCGTCAAACATTACATAACTCATTTAAGTCCTGCCTTCTTTTAAACCTCATTCCTCCCTTGTATGTATTGTTCCCACAGTCCCCAGTTTTCCTATGCAGTTTGCTCTTACCCTTTCCTAAAGATGTCAATTCCAGTTGTTTTATCTCTGTTACTATATTCACTACTTCTAGTACAGTTGGTTTAGATTTTGATTTCCATTTTCTAGTAATTGCTTTTTTGCCAGCCACCATAATTAGACACCGCAAGGTGTTACCATGTCTAGGCAACTCTAATTCTGTATCAAAGCTCATAAAAATCTTCTCCCTCGTCACACCAATCTGCCCACCCAGAATCAACAACAGTGCATCCACAGGGAATCCTTAAAATCCACCATCTCACCACACTCCCAGAAAATAAGTACCCAATTATCTTTTTCTTCCCCATCATAACTCCAACATCTGCCATCTACCTGTGGAAAAATTCTTTGGAGTCTACTAAACAGATATAGTATAGAGACAGGGAAAGAAATTGTTGCAAAGCAAGGCTGGTAAGTCAAACAAAATACTAAAAATGCAGTTGAATTACATTGTTTGACTATATAGCTGATACATTTGCTATCCCATAGATAATAAAGCACACAGTAGATGTTTGAATTCCTCACTGCTGCAGTAGCTCATAGGCTATATGGGTTGTTTCCTGCCTAGAAAACAACTGGACAGCTTCAAAAAGCTATGAACCCCCCACAGACACACACACACACACACTCACACACACACACACACACACACACACACACACACACACACACACACACACACACACACACACACACACACACACACACTTACTCTGACTGCTGATGAGCTAATCCCTAGGACAGAAATCCGCAGTCACAGTAAAGTCTTCTTCAGGACTTTCTTACCCTTATAATCAGAGAAGAGCCTAATCATTATGAAAAAAAAAACAACCAAAAGCAACAATAAAACATATAAAGTAGAGACAATCACCATCCTACTTTATATCACAACTACAATTACATACAATAGAAGGGGGCTGGAGGGTGGGTACAACTACTGCTGCAGTGAGGAATTCAAACACTTACTGCTATGGGTAAGTACAACTTATACAACTGTACTATGTTCATCTTTCCCACTGCTGCAGTAGCCCTTAGGCTATATGGGTTAAATATCCAAGTCTCTTCACCCTGGACGTCCCTAGAGAATGGTCTTAGCAAAGTCATCTGAACCTAGAAAAGGAATCCAGTTTGTAATGCTCTGTAAAGGTATGTACAAAGGAACATATAGCTGCCTCTAGAATGCTTCTAGAGTCCACCCCTTTCCATTACATCATGAAAGAAGACAAGGCTCAAATGGAATGTGCCTTGATGCTGCCAGGAATGGATTAATTCTTGATCAAAATAACAAAAAGCAATAGCTGAAGACAACCACCTGGAAATTCTCTGTTTAGACACAGGGTGTCCCTTTTTAGCTACATAATAAGAAATAAATACCTGATCAGCTTTTCTGAAGGGCTATGTTCTTGTTAAAATAGTACCTGATCTGCCTAATCAGAATCGGGTCTATATTAAAAGCACTAACGTTTACTTACCCGAATACCTAAACACCGACACGTCTTCATCGAACCACGAAAACATCGATCATCCTGAAGTGCAAAATCAGAAATGTTGAATCGTCATGGTTGACCTTTCTGCGGTATAGCTCCATAAGGTAAATATGCGATAGTTACGGACCTTAGGGTTAGGGTGCGAGTTAAGGTAATGCATAGATGGTAATGTATGTGAGATTTAGTGTAGGGTTAGAAGTAGGGTTAATTTAAGGTTAGAAGTAGGGTTTTGGTTAGTGTATGTATGTGGTTTATTTAATTTGTTTGTGTAGGTAGTATGTAGCGGGCGGTGGGGTGGAAACTATGACAGTTCGAGTTTTTGAATTTCACTGTTTAGGGTGTTTGGTGTACTTGCAGTTCGCAGAATATGTGTTGGTGTTTAGATATTTGGGTAAGTAAACGTTCATGGTTTTACTATAGATGCACAGAATCTGTTCTCCTTGTTTTTTAGGTTCTGGGTAAAAAACTGTAAGATTAATTGCTTGACTCAAACTAAACTCTGAAACCACTTTGGGCATGAATGATGGGCTTGTTCTTAAAGATATCCTATCCCTGTGGAAAACCAGACAGGCTTCATCTGCCATGAGAGCTTGCAACAAAGATACTCTTTTTGCAGATGTCAGAGCAATGATGAATACAGTTTTCCAAGTTAAGAACCTTAAATCAGCTTGATAGGCAGGTTCAAAATTAACAGAGACAATTTCTCCAGCACACAGCTGAGATTGCAAAGAGAAGCAACCTACTTATGAGGCGGTCTCAGGTGTAAAACTCCTTTTATAACTGTTTGATAACAGACAAACAAGATGAGGATCCATGGACCAGCATGCTGCAATGGCTGCAAGATGAACCCGTATGGAGAAAAAAGGCCAGAAGAAAGTAACACCTACAAATATTTGAAGTATAAAATATACCAGATGGTCCCAATGGAATCCTCAGTCAAAAATAGAAACCGATGTAGTATAAAAGACACTGATGGATTCAACACCCAGGAAGCATAGAACACTTCAATTTTTCATCAACGAACTCTTTTATTCATTAAAATACAAAAACAGACAAGCGCTTTCACGCACCTAAGTGCGCTTCCTCAGATCTTCACATTTAATTAAACAGCATTTCCATGGAGTATATATACCCAGTGGGATTCAATTAAATTGAGATGAAATCAACCAATTATTCACTTAATTTGAAAGCATAGTGAATAGTATCAATTGTATACATAAAGAACCAGTGCAAAACCAAGATAAATTCAGCGTAACATTTATGCAGAGCCATTCAAGACTTAAGGTAAAAGTGCATATTACGAAGGTACTAAAATGTTGAGATATATCACTTAGCAGTATTAAGAACTCAATCTGTAAGTAATAATAAATAGTTGGTGCTCATAAGAAATGTTGGTGCTCATAAAAAGTATATATGCTTAATGCATAAAAGTACAAAAGATTTTTTGCTAAAAGCATAAAAAATGCATGAAAATTGCATAAAAAATTTTGAATGAGATTTGAAATTCTCTAGGAGCATATAAAATATATTCTACATATTTCATTTTAGGAACAACAAATAGAATAAAATATGAAACATATATAAACACTATTTCTATACAATCTATAAATTTAAAACTCTGAAATGTATACACATATATATTAAAGTGCATGTATTAAAAAATGTATATATATATATATGTGTATACCTGTATGTGTCATGTTCCATTTATATCAAATAATAAATGTTAAATATCAAATACAAATAAAATCCGAAGATATATTAATCATGATGTTGTGCATATATATATATATAGTGTTGTATCTTAATAAATAAATAAATAAATAAATAAATAAATATTTATTGAATATAAAATATACTAAAATGGATCAACCATATCAATTGTATAAAAATATATATGGGAAGTATATATTAGCACCATTATAAAATATATCATGTAGTACATCTTCAAAAAACAATATTCTATCAATAAATAGTTAACCATAGTTAATAATAGAGTATAGTTTCCATTTGTAAATACAATACATACATATAAATAGCAAATCTCTAGTTCACTTTTAAATCATGTAAAACGAATGAAAGTAGGGGAATATAAATACACATATACTGATGATTTCATTATTTGTACATCCTCTTATCTAATACAGGTTTGATACAAATACTCTGATTCAAGCCTGGATGTAAGTGAGCGCCTAATCTTAAAATCCATGATAATTCAATGTTAGCTAGAGTATTCACATTGTCACCCCATCTTTGGTTTAGACCTACCAGCTGTAATACTCTGAATCTGAAGCTATGCTCATTGAACTCATTTATGTGTTTCGCTAAAGCATTCTTTTCATTATTCCTCTTTATTTCATAGATATGATTGTATATCCTCTGTTTAAATTTTCTCTTAGTTAAGCCCACATAAAATGCTTCACATTTTGTGCATGTCGCTAAATATATCAGATTCATGGAATTACAGCTTGCATAAAATTTTGGTTTAAATATAAAATCCATTTTGGGGTGTTTATATGCTTGTGTGTCACTAATGTATCGACACATATTGCATCTTGTACATGGAAAGGTGCCTACAGTCTTGAGATGTATCTGTTTATTTAACGTGCCCTTACCCTCTTTAAAGCATAATAACCTTTTTAAGTTAGGCGAATTCTTGTATATAAATTTCGGATGCTCTCCTACTATATTCCTGGTAACTTCATCTGTAACCAGAACCTTCCAATTATGTTTAATTATGTTCCTTAGATCAAGGTTATCATTTGTGTATTGCATTATATATGCTACTCTATTATTAACACTTGATGTTGCCCTTTTGCTCACTTTATATTTTGTGAAAGTTGTTCTATTGTTTTGTACTGACTCAACTGCAGTATCTTGTATTGAAAGAGTTTCATTCTTTATGTCTTGCACCAACTTTCTATTGTAACCTCTCTCTAAAAATAGCTTCTCCATATCATCAGCTTCCTTCATTAACACTTGCTTGTTACCACATAGCCTCTTTATTCTAATATATTGGCTCTTGACTATGCCTGGAAACACATGTCTAGGATGCATGCTGTTATAATGAAGGAGGGTATTCCTCCAGCACGGCTTCCTATACAAGCTAGTTTCTATCTGGTTTCCATTAATTATAATGTTAATGTCTAGAAAACTGACCTGAGTGTACGACCACTCCATGGTGAACTTTAAAAACTTACTGGTAGACTCTAAGTATGTTAAAAAATCATTAAAATCATTCAGGGTACCTTCCCATAAAACCAGAATGTCATCTACAAATCTTCTATACATTCTGATGTTGTTCTTATATCTTGCATCATTAAATAAGATATTTTTCTCCCAGTTAAAAACCACTAGGTTAGCATAAGTGTTCGCAACAGGGGTGCCCATGGCTACTCCCCATTGCTGTAAATAGTACTTGTTTTTAAATATAAATACATTATTTTCAAGAACTATTTGTAAAAGAATAGACAACAGAATTTGTTCATCTGTATCAAAATCTGTATCTAAATTAAACACTTCACTCATGGCCTGCAAACCATCTTCATTCGGTATGCTGGTAAAGAGGTTTTTGACATCTAGGGTTATCAAAATGCAACCATCCAGAACATTTGTATGATTCATGTTAAAATTTTTGATATCGTCCAATAAATGATACGTATCTTTAAGAATGGTAGGGATAGAGTCAACTATGGGTCTCAGTATAGTTTCTAAATATATAGATACATTTGAAGTGACCCACCCCCTACCTGAAACAATCAGACGCATGGGAAGTGGAAATATTCCTTTATGTACCTTTGGTAAACCTTTCATACAAGGTATCAATGGTAAATCTATAACTAGAAAATCATATAATTCTTTGCCCACTTGTCTGCACATTAAGAGATCATATATATTGTCATGTACATTCTGTATGATCTTAGATACATCAGCAGCAGATATGACAGTATATGTTTTTGAGTCATTTAAAAGTGTGTGCATGCTTTCTATGTAGTCTGGTGTATCCATAAGTATTATACCACCCCCTTTATCAGCTGATTTTATAGTCAACATGTCATCTTCTTTCAGTTTGGTTAATGAATCAATTTCTGAGCTAGTCATATTGTAGAATCTGTTTCTCTTCTTATTGCATTCTGTATAATATTTGTAAAAGTCATTCTCACAGATTCTAATGAAACATTCAACATTGCTAGATATGGGTGGGATAAAACTACTTTTCTTTTTCAATGATGCACTTGTACCAACTTCAAATGTTCCAGTTTGTGTGTAAAAATGCATTTTTAGTGCTACTGACCTACCAAATAACCTTAAGTCAGTCAACGTATTATTTAATTTACTACATTGTGAGGGTATAAAACCTAACCCTTTGTTTAATATTGTTAAATCTGTCTCATTTATCACTCTACTGGAAAAATCATATACCAAGTTATTCAGTTCCTTACATTTTTCCTTTGTCCATATCTCTCTTCTGAGAACTTTCTCTTCCTGGGGCCTTTGCTCAACGAGCGACCTCTCGTGTGATATGTTTGTCTTATGGGATAGGGTAAAAAACGTGTGTCTTCCAAGTTCCCTGTTTTGAGGTGAACAACTTGTTCTGTATTTTTAATGTCCCCTCCTAACGCCAATTGATTAGGGGGTGGTGTGGATAGATCAGTCTCTGTTCTGCTTCGATTCCAGGCATTTAAATGCGATGTTTCATTCGATGCGATGTTTACTTCCCTGGTTGCAGCATCAGTGGCTGCTTGCGTCTCATTCGATTCCCTTTTCCGACTCATTCGGCCCTCCACGTGTGTTGTAGGCGTCATGACATCATCGACTCCTCCTTCTACAACGGTAGCTGCATTCAATAGTGTATGCTGTTGTACTCTCTTTATGTATACAATTGATACTATTCACTATGCTTTCAAATTAAGTGAATAATTGGTTGATTTCATCTCAATTTAATTGAATCCCACTGGGTATATAAACTCCATGGAAATGCTGTTTAAATGTGAAGATCTGAGGAAGCGTACTTAGGTGCGTGAAAGCGCTTGTCTGTTTTTGTATTTTAATGAATAAAAGAGTTCGTTGATGAAAAATTGAAGTGTTCTATGCTTCCTGGGTGTTGAATCCGTCAGTGTCTTTTATACTACAAATATTTGAAGAACACTTGTATATGAAAAAGACTGCACCAGTAGTCAGAGTGTTGGAAGCTATCACTCTCAGAGGTGCTGTGTATCTGTCTGCAACCAATATATCATGCCTTCCATGACATTAAATTATGGACTGCTACAATGTGGACTGAGTTAGCAAGCTGGAGCTGGTCAAGATGTACCACCCTCACTTGCAGATCCATGGCACTCATGGAATAGCTATCACTGTGGATATCATGTTATGTTTGGCTTTGAGAATACTAGTTACAGGGACCGTTCAGCAAAAAATGGGAGACATGGAAGAGGTATCTCAGGATCCACTATTTCCTTGATACCATGCTACAGCATGTGAGGAAGTATATGATTTTCTCATACCACAGAGTGGAGAGTCAACACTCTGTAAGATTTTTATGGCATAACCTATTTCCCTGAGGTATTGGGAGCCATTGACTGCACCCACATTACAATAAAGGCTTCACCTGGTGAGCTGTGAAGAAGGTTCATTAACTGTAAAGGTCATCTCTGTATCAACTGTCAGATGGTCTGTAATGAAGAGGGTATAACCTATAATGTGGCTGCAGGCCACAAAGGCAATACCCATGACTTCTACATATAATACAAGAATGCACTATAGCAATGGATTGTGCAGGATAATTTTCACCAGGGTCATCTTACAGGCAATGCTGGATATGCCCTGGAACCATGTTGGATGACAGCAATCAGAAATCTACAGCAGACAATGACTACAGCAATGCCACGTCACAAACCCAGTTTATCACTGAATGCATGTTTAGCCTGATGAAGACCCACTTCTGCTACCTGGGTGCATGTGGAGGTATTCTGCAGTATGACCCTGGCAGATGTGATAAGATATTTTTAGTCTGTGCTATGTTACATAATATACTACTGAGGGAACAGCTGCATCACGGAGCATGCGTGCAGGAGGAACAAGTTTCACCACACCAGGCATCAGAGGACAAGCATGATGAGGGGACAGTGAAGGATCTGGCATCAGGGAAGGACTATGCCGTATGAAGGTGGATTCAGTATGTCAAGGCACTAGCTATGAGGCAGTGGTTAGCTCATAACTAGGGGCCAGATTAAAGAACATACAGGACATTACAAGAGATTCATGAAAACATACAACTAAGGTGTGCTCATCTATGCATAGACTGGCCACATTGTGCATCAGATATAGGCCACCCAAATAACAAAGTACAGAGGACAGGAAGCAGTTATCATTATTTGTATAGGTAGGATTGGGACACTGTGTCATGTGTTAACCACAGGAAATTGTATGCATTACAATATAACTGATATAAATGTGGTAAGTGTGATAGATGTGGGGGATGCAGATGTGACCTAAGATACACTGGGCTGGAAGAGGGCACTGTTACCATGCCTGTAGGTGTGTGCATGTGGATATTGGAGATGTGTGCATGTCTGCTGAAACATAGCCTCTGCAAATGTTGCAGCACTGTGGTAAACTTATACAGATGGGTCCAGAGCATCCACAGGAGATGTGTGTGAATCCCATACATGCCCTCATCCAAGGGAGCATCTTCTCCTGGGAGGGTCACAGGCAGTATCCAGTCAACAGGAAAGCATGCTGCATGAATGAGAGTCAAGGCATGTACCAGGCAATTCTGTGGTATTTGCTGCATGGCCACATGGATGTTCACATTTAACACTACTCATATCCACAGTGAATGTCTGGGTGGAAGTAGTGACACTGGATGTGCTGGACTTAGGCCTCCCCATTCCCTCAATGGCCCTTTACACTGAAAGCAGAGGTTGAAGAGCCATGTAACATGTG
The DNA here is from genome assembly GCF_019279795.1 of Protopterus annectens. NCBI lineage: Eukaryota > Metazoa > Chordata > Ceratodontiformes > Protopteridae > Protopterus > Protopterus annectens. The sequence goes on along the minus strand of NC_056746.1, from coordinate 252,359,551 downwards.
TCTAGCATGTCTTATGAGTACATCAACACCTGTGTATCATAAGCTGCCTACAGAACATGCCCACTGGGCTAACACATATGGTGCATGCAGTCCCTTAAGTTATCTCACTCATTATGTAAAACATTTACCATCCCAGCAAACAAGGCTATGGAGAGGATCATCATGGAGCTCATAAACAAAGACATTGGGGACCTACAGACACTAGAACCTACCCAGTTCGGCTTTGTCAAGGGCAGATCCCGCCTTTTGAACCTGGTTGACTTCTTCGAAACAGTCACCAAAGCCATAGATGAAGGGAAGGTAGTCCACACAGCCTATCTGGACCTTGCAAAGGCATTTGACACAATACCCCACTCGGGCATCATAGATAAGCTATCCAGCTTAAAAATAAACCCCTATGTCATAAGATGGGTCGCAAACTGGCTCAAAGACAGAACCCACAGAGTGAGAGTTGCTGGAGCCATGTTAGACTCAAAACCAGTCACAAGTGGCGTCCCACAGGGTTCTGTCCTGGGACCACTCTTGTTCGGTATATACTTTTCCAAGGTACAGGCAAACGTGGGAGGACTATGGCTCACCAAGTTCGCAAACGACTGCAAACTGGGCGCCATAATCAACTCTCCAGCTGACACAAACATCCTTCAAAAAGGTCTCACAGAGACAGATAACTGGTGCCAGTGCCATGGTTTAAAGCTAAATGCCAAAAAATGTATAGTCATACCCTTTGGCAAAAACAATGTGCCCACAAATTACCACATAGGCGGATACCCATTAAGTACAGAGAAAGTTATTAGGGACCTGGGGACCCAAGTTGATAGCAATCTCCCCTTTGAAAACCACATTGCCAAAGTGGTTCGAAAGACCTTCTACATAGCCCACCTCATCACGAAGGGTTTCACATCTAGATCAAGAGAGGTAATCGTGCCCCTTTATTCATCCCTCATCAGGCCCATCATAGATTACAATGCCCCTTTTGGGATGCATCTTACCCGACACCCGCAGCAATTAGAAAGACCCCAAAAGTATCTCACCAAGAGGATCAAGGGTCTCAAACAGATGCCATATGCTGCTTGGTTAAAAAAACTCCAGCTCTACTCAGTTGCATACCGCCTACTTCAAGGCAATCTATGCCTGACATACAAAGCTATGTCAAATCCAGAATTAATGGACATGTTCCACCTCATTAAATCTAAATCCCTTAGAGCCACACGCTCGAGGGACTTGAATCTCAGCACAGAAATAAATAGAACTTGCTGAAGGGACAGGTTCATAACCCAGAGGCTTCCTTCACTCTGGAATAGAATTCCAGTTCATGTGAGGCAGAGCACCTCACTGAATCTCTTCAAGAAGAATCTCGATAGGTGGATGAGGGATTGTAGGTTTATCCCAGGGATTACTCCCGTGTCACTATTAGACAGAGGCACAGTAAACTAAACCTTAAAAAGGGCACAGTATACTCAAATCAAAGGGTGGCGTAAGCCATACAGAATTGGGCTAGGCTTATAATTGCCTCAGGGCAGATAGCCTAGTATGAACCTATGAACCTATGAACCAAAGACTGAGTAATTGGCACCTTGTGCTTCTATGATGGCTCTCTACAAGGACCCATGGCATCTACAGCCACCAGCATGACAAGTGTCCCCCCATACTCTGTATTCAATGCATTTGGTGGCAACCAAGATGGACTGTACTGCAGTGGGAGACATCCCTTCTCAGCAAGACCTTTCTGTAACTGCCTGCCCTTCAGTGTCTACCTCTTTCATTTGGCTGTGATCCACAGGTTAAGAAGCCATGTCCACTGACTCTGTAGGATTCTGTATTCCAAATTTCCTGTAGCCAACACAGAAACTATGCCCCCTTAACATGGTACATTTCAACTGCCATCATTTTCAGTGTCTGAGTTGTCTCAAATATCAGGCAGTGATATACCTACTGTGGGGAAGCCAGATAAAATGTCACCAGTGAGCTACCAAACAAAAATGCAAACAATAAGAAGCATCATCAGTACCTTAATTCTACTGAATGAATGATAACTGCTGAGTACAGTGGTAAAACATAATAATGTAGACATTACCTTGTACTGCTTATATTCTAATTTTAAGTCCTGATGTTCCTATATAAAAATATGGATACAGCATGTAGTGATATGCAATACAGTACACATTTATCCAGTATGCAGTAAACTAAAACATCAGTGATACATACCTGGAGCATCCCAATAGAGATTCTTGGAGCTCAATGCAATTTTACTCTAATATCCAGCATTCCACCATAGCCTAGGGATGACTCTGTCTTCCCCCACCATCATGTAGGGAGGCAATGAACTCCTTCATCTCAGTTAATGGTGGTCCGGCCAATGGATTGTCCCTATTTTCCTAGGTACCCATGTCAGACAAGCATAATACTTTTTAGCAGCATGTATCATGTCAGTTACCCAGTGTCTGATCTGATTATAGTCTTTCTCCTAGTCACTAAAGCATTTATATCATTAATCAAATCCCAGCAGGCACGGTCGTGATAGGGTCAGTGAAATTTATCATATTCAGTCATCCACCAACCATGGAGATAGAAGGCCTGCAGCTAGATTTCATTCTCTGTATGGCAGAACTTGTCTTTTTATAGCTTGAGAATGGCAGGCACAATGCTACGTGAGGAAAGAATAACTTACGTGAGGATATGTATATCAGTACATTTCAGGCACGCAACCTAGTGCATTCTACTGGCCTGTGTGCTGCTGGTACATGCCTGTAATACTTATATGTGCAGTCTATTTTGTGCACCCTGCATACCCATAGCCTCTGTTCATATAGCTTTGGTACATTTAACCCACCCCACCGTCCCAAGGAGAAAAGGTGGCCAGTATACATGGCATGCCTAGCCTGCAGTTGACAAGAGCAGGCAATGATCTCTAAAAAAAACAACACTGTCAAGTATCATCTGTACAATGGCTGACTCTAGCTGGACTTGTACATGGTGCATGGCACACATTTGACAGTATAGGGTTATATGCATAGGTGGGTACTTTAATTACGTATAGGAACAGAAAGAATAGATAATGGAAGGAACATAAACTGTAGGAGGCCAAACTGCCTGTAGGCACAGTACTGGTACGTTATCCAGTGGTACGCAGCTGAGCATTTTAGATGCATGTTGCGGCAAGCACCTACACAAACAACTACTCTGTGTTTTATGTCTTACATAGAAGCCGCTGCCGAAGGCAGTGATATTGTGCAACTTGTGTGTGGATTACATAACAATCTGTAATGCAGCTAACAAGCAATCAAACTACACATATTTCAGGCTTAACATCATCACCCCCACAGTTTATGTATACCTGTGCTACACTGCAGCTGTATGCAATACTTTTAATTTTTATGAAGTGTCCCCACTTCCCCAGGAAAACTTTGTTCACAAACTGCCAGTATTGAGCATACTTACAGAAATAAATATAGGACTACAAATAAACTAAGTAGGTCCTGCCTGCACTGTGGCCTTTACAATAACATGTACATGGACTCAAAACAACAGCAGCAGACACACCTGACACCTGCACAATCTAATGTTTACTAGGTTTCATATTGATAGTACAACCTATTTACACAAATCTATGCTGTACATCTTTACTGGTGAATTGCTCATTCATTTCCAGCTACCTAGCAGAATTACATTTGACTTCAGTTATAGCTTTCAAATGTTATGACACACTTTTAAAACAGCACACTGTCCCAGCAGTTTTACAAAACAGTGCCTATTAGAGGCAGAGCTGCAAACTGTAATGATAAAAACTTCAAACTTACCTCATAAAGAACAAATTAAGTTGTTGCTAAACACTGTTTGTTATCTGGGACTGCAAATTGCTGATTGCCATTGATAATTTTCTGTAGCATAATGAGGCTCTCAGCCACAGGCAGGCTTTATAATGCATACATTGAAGCCTCTGAGCAAGGCAGTTATGCAAATAAGGCACAAACTCATAAACTCATGAATGTTAATGAATCCCTCTTTCTATTTGTTGTGTTTGTGAATGTAGTTGCACTAAAGATTCTGAAAGTCTTGCACATTCTCATGAGCACAAGCAGAGTGCACTGAGTATATTAGAGTAGGTCAGTGTGACCCCAGCAGAGACATCTTGCAACATATGTTACTTTTATAGCCAATGGAGATGCTACAGAGCAATTCTTTCATGTTAGGAATTACGCAGAGATAAACCTAACACCACCATGCCATGTCAACCTTTTCTGCTTTACATTATGAACACACAGCCACAGTTTGATCTGTTAAGATACCCTATGTTGCACCACATATGCCAAAAAATCAGCAGGTGTGACGGCAAGAGCCCAGCCATAGTTCTCTTGAATGAGATCTGCTGAATGGCCATGGCTTCAAATGGCACTCTGTGTGGCACGGCATCCTGGTGGTGTAGTAAAGAGTGAAATAGTTTCCCATATTTGCTGCATAAGGGCCACCAGGAGCATCTGCTTGGAGCCTGCTATGATGGTACTGAGCATATTAAGTGGATACCTGACGAAGTCTTGCTAGAGCAGTGCCTAATGCCACTGAAATACCCCACTCTGGTGAAGAGTGCAGACACCACTACAATGTCTTGGAGAGCTTCTTAGTTAATGGAAAGAGAAAAATGTCAGAGTAAAGGGCACCTGATGTTTTGTAAGCATCTGTCCAGCTTACAGAGATGTATGTAGCTGTCCAGCACAATATACCATGAATTGTAGGTCTGTTACTGAATGATAAATTTTCTTTTTAGAGTTATGGAGCCATACAGAAGAATTGTATTCCACATCAAAGGAGGGCGGAAAGGCTTTATAGGTGCAGGGGTATGTATTAAATTAAAAGTGTGATAAGAATACATAAAAAATACAAAAACAATGCTTTTTGGCACTAGTCAGAAGTTTATTGCTATCTTCAGGTATCTAAAAATCCTTGATCGTCTTAATAACATATTGAAAATGTCACTTCATTCAAATACCTAAGGGTGTGGTTGGACCCCTTCCTAAATTTCCAACTTCTCCTGGTCTGCACACACAAACTCACACACACACACACACACACACACACACACACACACACACACACACACACACACACACACACACACAAAATCAGCTCTCTCTCGTATTCTAGGCTAATAGGATCTCCTCTTTTCTAAGCAGACCCTGTAGAAATGCCATAGGCAAAGGTATCATACTGGCTTAGCTAAAATATTGCCCCCCCGCTAATTGTTGCAGCTTCTAAAAGAAATATACCCACAATTCAGTCAACTTCAATTCACCACTCTATCCCCAAGAAGTGAACACCACTGCAAAACCATTGCAAAAGCTAACTGGCTACCTGTGAAACAATGTGCCGACTTTCTACGTGGCTCTCAACAATTTAAACTTATCAAGAATGACACCCTCTTCACTAGTTCCCAAACTATTCACAGATGCACCAATATACAACTTTAGATATCTTAACCGCTCATGTCCTCTCCCCCAAACCCCCTAAACCAGGCTTTATGAAACAGACCATGCCTTCTCATTCTTTGGTCATGAGTTGTGGGTATCTCTCCCTTCTTAAAGATCATTCCTCTTACACAACTTTCCATTCACAAATAAAAGCACATTTTAAGACTCTAGGAAATTATAACTGCCATCTCTCTGGTCATATAACTTAGCCTCTTCATTACCTTCTTCTGTTTAAATACCTTGCTCTGACTCTATTTTTTATTGTGATTCATTCAGCATATCAAATCTGATGCCACTCTATATTTACATATATATATATATATATATATATATATATATATATATATATATATATACTGTGCTTTTTCAGTCACCTGGTATATAATGTCATTTATCTGTTATCTTAATACCCTCAAGCCAACTATGATATTCACATTCAATATAATATATATATATATATATATATATATATATATGTATATATATATATATATATATATATATATAGTTCATTCTGTCATTCTCTCTGTATATAATGTCATGCATCTCTTGTGCTTTTCCCAGTCTGAGACTGAAATGGGTCCAGTGAGATCAGTGCTCTTCCCAGTTAACAAATTCAGAATAAATAAAATAAATAAAAATATTACTGCTTTAGTTATCTGACAGAAGTATAAATGTGTGTCACCCTGGATAGGTAAGTCTGAGTATGTTTAGATGTGCAGGTATTTGTATTACAGTTTAGGAAATATTCACATTATGAATAATACAGTTATTTGGGTAGTTTGTCTGTGACCTTTGCAAACTGATTTCTGTGTGCCTGACAGCAGAACAGGTATAGATGGTTGATGGTCACAGGCTCACCATATTGTCCTGACATTAAGTAGACAGATTATTAATCTTACCCACAACTGTTATATGCACAGCCACACATATCAGGATGCTTATCTATGTCAACGGTAAGACAACTCATCACTATTTTACATCATAACTTCATGCCGTTAGTTGGATCTTAGCTTTACAAAGTATTGCATGTATATTTGTATTGGTTTACTATCGTATTTGCAATCATAACAATTTTAAGTCTGGGAATGAGACCAGAGAATCACAAGCCAAGTATACTGAGAACCATAGGAATGAATAATGTTGAACATTGAATCTCACAACTTGCGTGGACATAGAAACAAGTGCTAACATGGGTACAGAAGGGGGTCAAGTCCAGCTATCTATATCTATGGTCCTCCACATTCTCAGCTTGAGAACTTCTGGTCTCATTGTTCCCAGATTCAAATTTGTTTTGATCACAAATATGACAGTAAACTTTTGTATTATGTCATCCATTCTTGTATTTCATAGATTAAGTGCATTACTGTTCTGCATATGCTTTATTTCTTTCTCCTCTTCCCTTTCTTTGTTTCTAGTCTTGGTTTTAGAATTATTTTATGTTTGTTATTTGTTTCTGTCCATTTATTTTATTTTAATTTTATTTAGCAGCTGCCACAGCAGTCTACCAGCAGGCCCAAAAATCTCCTGCATCTCCCCAATTTGCACTATGGGTTGCCCCACCCCATGGTTGTAACAAGAGACAGTAAGGTGGTGACCCATTCAGCCCCTGGTGGTGCTTCACTGATCGGTGCACCATTGTTCCTTCTGCTATCACTGACAGGTGTAGTGATTTTGTGACACAGGTGAAATGGTGGGGGTATAGATGTTAAACAAGTGGCTGGAAACAGCTGCCTTTGTTGCTACTAGAGTCACATCACTGCCAGCCACTGGCATCAGCCCCTCTGACACTGCCGATTGAGAAGGATGGTCAGAGTGCTGTCTGAACTTCCCCTAAGTATTGCAGAGGCAGTGAGATATGGAAGACTGTACCTACTCTATACCACTTTCAATGTTCTCCCTTGTTTGTTGTACAGTCTTCCTCTTTACCAGAGGCCTCCTTCTGTTTGTATGTCTCAGAATCCACTATCTTCCTCCACCCTCAGTATGTCAGCACCTCTTCTGTCAGCATTTGTCTGTTATACATTTTTGGTTGCCTCTACCACTGACTTTCAACCTTTTACCATATATTTGCCTTCACCTTGTTTTACATCCTTCTCCAGATTCTCTTCTTAAAAAAAAAAAATTACATCCTTCTCCAGATTCTCTTCTTAAAAAAAAAAAAAAAAAAAAAAAAAAAAATGGGCATCTCTCTCAAACCGCACCCTCACTTCCTCTCCCCAGCCCCATCCTTAACTTTCCGGTCTCCACTTCTCTGCTTGCTGCTTCTTTTTCATATTGTCCTATGCTTCCATTTCATCCCCATTTTATAATTAAGAAAAAAGATTTAATCATTGTAGTAGCCCCTTTAAGTAATGTGGTACTTCTATCTTGTCACATTTTAGCATTTGTGCATACTCTGCAGAGTGTGCTTTCTCTGTGTTCATCAGTTTTTCTCATCTGAATTTCAGACCCAACTGCAGATTTTCCTCTTTGCAGGTCTTGTTTCTGACAAAAGCAGGTTTACTAATTAGTTGCACTGAAAGCCATGAGGTTTCACCTTCTTAATTGGTAATGAGGTTTGGAACTCATTGCACTACAAGCTGTACCATCAGCAGGCACTCTGCAGTCATGCTAGACATGCTTCTAAATTCCAGCTGATAACTTGGTATTTATTATAAAAATAAAAGTTTGTTAGGATGCAAATCTTCATAAACAAATTGTGTTTCACGTATATAAATATTCAGATGTGCTATGTAAAGAAAAAAGGGGGCACAGTGGTGTAGTGATTAACACTTCTGCTTCATAGCTCTAAATTCTTCAGTTCAGTTCTCAGCTTTCCTGCATTCGCATAAGTTTATAAGTTTTGTATTTTTTGTCTGCATTTAGGTCATATGGTCATCTAGTGATGCTGACACCAAGATATCTGGATTAAACATGTTTTCCCCAGTCCACAAATCCAGTTGCCTCTTAAAGGTTTCCACATTCTTACTGTTTTTGTTTTATATAGTAATTTATTTCATATCATCAATCTGAGTTCAGAAATAGTGATGTAATTTTGTCTTCATAGTTCCCAAGTCAAATTTTATAGCCTGATGTCTTCGTGTCAGATTGCAGTTATAAATTTTTATTTCCAAGATTGCTTGTAATTTACCACAGATGCAGCGATAAGGAATAGTAAATAAGTTGAAGTATTTGCATCTGTTATTGTAGCTGCAATTTTTGTTAAGTGATATTCTCTTGATTAAGTTTCCTTATACTCTGTCAAAATGTTTCAGCTGCCCTGCATCATATTCAGAAAATGTTATTATACTCTAATAATGGTCTAATATGTTTTATATAGTAATGCAAGAGACATCTCATTTCTTTTGCTATGATTTTTAAACATGTATCCCATTTGACACATCGTTTTTATTACTTATTAGTTGAACGTGTGTCAAAGTAAAGGTTAGTGATCATAGTTATTCACAGATCTTTATAAAGGGTTTCCTTTAGTGAGTGTTCTAGAAGATAAAACGAAAAAGAACCAGACACCTGCAATATACTTGCCATTTAAGCAAAAGTCCACAGCAAACACAAGAAAAAAGTCAAGTTACATCCAAAGTTTAATAAACTGCCAGTAAAATGTAGTTGAAGCACAGTAATTAAAATTCAAAGCTTTCAGATACTTCCTTCTTCAGTGTGATACAACCATAGTAAAACATAATGCTATTTAAATAAAATCACATGATGATAACAGCCAACCAACATCACTATCTAATTAATTATGTCATTAACTAATTATGTATTTACAGAAACAATGATAAAATGGCTATGTATAGCCTTATATTCAAATGTCATTTTTTAAAACATGTATGCATTTTTTTTCAGAATTGGTTTTATAGAAATAGTGGAATTAATACCTGGATTACTATCTGCTTGTAGTCTGATAATCCAGTTATATTCTTTAGTTTCTAAATCATTATTCCTGTCTCCCCCTCTCTGATTACCATAGCATATGTCAATAACCCTAAACAAAAAATTATGTGTATTTCCAACATCAATATGATGGTTTGCAATAGCATTTGTAGAAATATTCCTCTTTGTATCGGACCTATGTTCAATAATTCGTTCAAGCAACTTTCTACTTGACTTGCCAACTTAAAAACTTGGACATACATCATATGTAGCTAAATAAACAATGTTACTAGAGTTACAAGTAGCAGTGCAGTTAAACCAATATTCTTTCTTAGTTGTAGGATGTATACATTTATTATTCTTGCATATCACACTGCATACAGAGCAATGCATACATTGAAATGTGCCCTTTTTATTTAATTCAATCCCCTTTTGTTTCTTAGTTCGTATTTCCTTGTAGCATAATGAGAAGTTATGTACCTACCATAACGTTCCATGTTAGTTGTCTTCTTCTCGCCTTCTTTCTTGCTGGATGGGTTCGGAGCCGATCCTCGACTCCGATTCGGCCTATACTAAAGCTCGAGAGCTAATTTTACCGGCTCGAGGCAACCCTATATCCCATGATGCTAGGCGCTAACTACCCAGATCTCGTTTGCCGCTTGCGCTAGCGAGGTGCTTTTTTTTACCTGCTCCACAGGTCAGTGAAAAATTTCAAATTTTTCTACTCTTTTCTTAGGATTTTTCCTCTTTATTTTAAAAATAGACTAGCATCTTAACCTCCCTAGTATACCACTTCCGTTGGATTCCCATTTTGTTAATCCCTAATCCCAAAAGTTATATCACTCCCCTGTTAAGGTTAGGCCTTAGGCCCTTTCCGTTTTTTTCCCGTTCCCTTTTTTTGGGACAGTTAGGTGTGTGTCTTGTTTTGTTAACCTTAATTTTGTTTGTGTGTTACTGGGTGTGTGTTTTAACTTTCCAAGGAAGTTTCTTCTTCCCTTGACAGCTTAATGTCTAAAGACATTAAAGTCTCAGGCTTCAAGAAGTGTGACTCGTGCTGTCAGAAAATGTCGCTGACAGACGGTCACACTTCTTGCGTGTATTGCCTGGGACCCCTACACCTGCAGGACTCTTGTTCTGTTTGTCATGCGTTCAGTCCAAGAGTCCTGCAGGAGCGCAGGAATAAGTTAATTTTGAGGGGCTTATTAAAGCCCGAAGGTTCCCCGGTTAAGTCCTTGCCGGGGAAACCTTCGAAGCCATCCAAACCATCGGCTCCGTGCTCCAAGCCTTCAGCTGGTCACTCACCTACTGCATCACAATCGGCTCCGGCTGGAGCTGATACGTCTATGTCGCAGTCTTCTGCATCGGCTCCGGCCGGGGCCGATGCCTCCAAGACTCTGTCTTCAAAGTCGGCTCCGGCCGGAGCCGACGTGTCATTGGCTCCATCGGCACCACTAGTCTCGGTGCCATCTTCCACCTGCAAGAGATCTAGGTCCCCGTCCCTGGAGTCCATTCACTCGGCTTCGAGATCACCTTTGCTCTCAGAGCAGAGCCATCGGAGCCATTCCTCTTGGTCTTCCAGGCTTTCGGACCATGACCTCCACAGGGTGGTTAGCAGACTCCTAAAGTCTCAGGCACTAGCCCAAATGCTTCATAGCACATCTCAACAGACAGTGGCTATACCCATACCATCTACGATTCCTCCTCCGACTCTGCCCCTGAGTTCGGAGCCGGAGCTCCTCGGAGCTACGACCATCGAGACGTCGGAGCCGATACCTCCCCCTTCAGCTCCGTTGTCTGCTCTGATCTCTTCCATGGTCCCATCCTTGGAGGGATCCGGGCAGTTGGACTTCCTCGTCAGCTCCAAGGGGGCGAGTGGCATCGGACCCTTGTCCGACCCCGTTATCCCTCTCGGAGCGTCGGCGCTGGTGAGTTCGGCCCCGACATCGGCTTCGGAGCCGTCCCTCTCGGTGCCGGCTGGGGTTCCTATTTCTTCGGAGTGGGAGCCCTCTGTCCTGCCTGATAGGGGCACCTTCGAGGTCATGAGGAGCGTACTGGCCCCAGTGCCTGCTCCACGGTCAGCTCCATCAGCTCCTCCCACTGTAGTGCCTGCTGCGGTCTCTACCCACTCTGTCATTCCTGACCATAGAGATCCAATGCCTCAGGTTTCCCCATTGGGAATATCCTCCTCTTTCGAGGTTTCCCCTGATCCTTCAGGTAAACCCCCTCGAAAGAGGACATGTAAGGGGAAGCATGTGGACTCCCCTGAGTCCATCACATCTGATACCGACTTGGATGAGTCGGAAGGGTCCCCACAGTCCCCCTCTGAGGATGTCTCCTTTTCTGACATCCTTGAAATCCTCAAGCAGAGGGGGAACTGGTCTACCCTCAATCCTTCCGAGGACGAGTCGGTTTACCTGGAGGCGTTTGGTTCTCACCCTTCCACCTCCTGGGTGTCACCGCCTTTTGACCCCCTCATGGAAGTGGTGGCGCGGAAGGTGTGGATGGCCCCTGATATGATGGAACCCACTCCATGGAGGCCTTCCAAATTTATTACAGCCCCATTAGATTAACAATTTTTAACTAAGGGTGTCCCAGTTGATGCCATGGTGGTGGCTGCAGCCACTAAGAAGGAACTGGCCGATCCTTCAGTGCCTATCCATCCTCCTAATAAGGAATCTAGGACTATGGATAGGTACTGGAAAGTGGATGTTCTCTTCAGTGACCTTTGCCATGCGGTCGCTGAATTACTTGTGCCATTTCACCCACCTTCAAAGAGACATTCTCAAAGAAATGGATGATACCCTACAGGATCCAACAGCTGTGGGGTCTCAGGACAAAATCAACTCCCAGCTAGGAACCCTAAATTCCATTGTCAACTCCTCTATGTGGCTTATTTCCTATGCAGCCGATGGAGCGAGTAGAGCCGCAGGCACAGGTGTGGCTTTAAGGCGTCATGCCTGGATGCGGCTTTGCAACTTCGCAGACCCCTTCAAGGTATCCTTCACTAACTCCCCCTTTGATGGTTCGGCATTGTTTGGACCTCAAGTGAAGGATACTTTGACCAGATGCGAACAAGATGACAAGACTCTCTCTGCCATGGGAGTCCGTTTTTCAACCCCATCTAGACCATATCCTAAGGGTCAAAAGGGTGGAAAAATGTGGTTCCGCAAATCACAGGGAGTCACGCCTGACGCAAGAGGTCAGTTCCCCCCCAAGAGGTGGGGGGGGGACAACAACAGACGCCGCCCTAGAGGCAGAGGAGGTCCGCAGAATCAGGGTAACAGAGAGTCTCTGAAAAAACACACAAACTGCCAGCACTTCACCAGTATCTTTCTTTATTCCAGCGATCTGGTACCTCGGCAATTCACCTTCGAGGATCACAATTAATTGAATGTGAGTATGCACCCTGGTCATCTACTAAAGGCATTAACTTCTGGTGAATTTAAGAGAATTTTCGATCATACCAGTAACGAAAATGAAAAAAATTAGTGAATTGAATAAAGTCATGCTGAGGTTAAGTGAAAGGGGTTATAATAAAACACATTTATTAGCATGCAGGGACAAATTATTTGGTAAAAATGTAGATGGAAATTATACATTTGTTGGAAATTTGAATCAAGGTGTGAAGTTTTCACTATGGAACATAAAAAAGATGATGAGAAGCTTTTGTATGTAACCAAGTTTTCTGCTTTTTCTGAGAAACTGGTTTCATTAGTTAGAAAATACTGGTATATTGTCAGTGATGATGAATCTATTGGTCATCTATACCCCAAACGTATTACATTTTCTTATAAGAGAGGAAAAAATCTTAAGGAATTGTTAAATAATAACTTAGTTGGAAGGAAAGATAACATTGTAATTTTAAAACCAGGTACTTTTCCCTGCGGTTCTTGTAATATTTGTGATAAGGTTAGGAACCTGAGTGTTATTAATGGTATAAATTTTGTTCCTAAACACTATTTCAATTGTAAATCCACAAGGGTGGTTTATATATTGGGTTGTTCATGTAAAAATATGTGGTACATAGGACAGACGAAATGTGTGGTAAGAATCCGTATTTTGGAGCATTTAAAAGACATTAGAAATAAAAATTTGACTAGTCCTGTTACTAAAATTTTCATGAGACACATAGTAGTTCTTCTAGTAGTTTAATATTTAGCATACTGGGAAAGCCCTTCCTTCAAAGAGGGGATGACATTGTAGTGAAATTATTGGAGTTAGAAACTAGAATGATTTTTAAGTTTCATACTTTAAAGCCTAACGGCATGAATCAGCAGTTAGGTAATTAATTAATTATTTGTTATATTTCATATTTGAGAATATTTATTTATTTATTATAAATTCATGGTCACTTTAATATTTTGGAAATTGGTGTTTTACATATTTGATTGTTTAACAAGTTAATCAATATGTTGATTGTCAAAGTGAGTATATAAGTATCATGCTCACATTCAATTAATTGTAATCCTTGAAGGCGAATTGCCGAGGTTCCAGATCGCTGGAATAAAGAAAGATACTGGTGAAGTGCTGGCAGTTAGCATATAGGTCATACATTTGTTGTTCACATATGTTTTCAAAAGCTGTAACAATGGGATTACTAAAGGGGATAAATGTGCTGCTTTTTTACATTTTGATTGCATAGATCTGTAGGAATCTTTATAAAGCAGTTTTAAATTTAAATGTCTAGTAAAAAGCTTCAAGTCAGTCAAGGCATCCACTATAGATTATTTTTGTGCTGGTATAAAAGTCATGCATTTACTTAATAAACTGATGTCAGCTTCAGTTAATTCTATTTCTGACAAATTAAACACTGGACAGTCAATGTTTGTTACCTCCGTGTTTTGTTTCATGTTTGCAAGCCAGCACTTGCTTCTCTGGTTCTCTTCCTGGAATAGGACCTCCCCCTGATTGTGTCTTGCTTCAGATTGGGTATTGTCTCTGGAAACTTTAACTGGATTGCTGTGGAGGCTCGTCGAAAATCCTGTCGGTGATTGGATGGACCAACTGTTACATTCCCCTCGGTTACATTTAGATGTATAGATTCATTCAGCGTATTATATGAATTTGGCCCAGTTGTTAAATTAGGTTCTACAGTATCAGTGATTAAAACATTGCCATTAGCCATATCAATTATAGGAGTGGTTACAGAAGCAGTTGCAGGAGTAGTAAATTGGTTAAGTTCATACATGGAACTTTTTGTGTACGTCTAGAAATATTCGTTGTTTCTCCTCTTTTAAAGTCTTTCGGCCAAGAATAAATGTTACCTGAGCGAAAATCCTTGATATCACAGTTGCGTTTGTTTCATTTTTGTTGCTCTAGTTTCTTATCTAGAGCTGCTAGTCTTTCAAGCATATTATTATAAGTGGCAATGTTTATATTAAAGTTAGGCAAAGCACATAGTTCTGATTCTAACTTCTCAGTTTCTTCCTGCATATTTCTTTCAATAGAAACAAAGAAACAATTCATTAAGGCCATGTAATCTAGGCCTAACTTGATATTTAATTCCTGTCAGCTTTTTAAAAGATCTGGATATTTATTGCCATAAGACGGCATCTTTAATACTCGTAGCCCACGAGGGACTAAGTCTAACTGCACATATGTTGAAAAGCTGACACACTGCCATTGCAGCTTTTTAAATGATTGCACTTTGAATTCTAAGTTCTTAATTTGTTGCAGACATGAATCATTGTTAGTAACATTCGGAATTAGCTCATCATTCAGTGCAGTTGACATATCATGTAGAAGTAAATTCGTTCTTTCTGCTAAAATGTCACTTAACAACAAGCCTCTGTTAGTACTGGCTTTTCCAACGGTTGGCTGAGACATCTTAATAAAAGGGTATTCTGAAGAAGTCTCACTGGAGAGATGAAAGCGCTAAATACGTGTTTTTATTTATGTCTTTGTCTCAATTAAATCTTATTTCTGAAGTTTATGGCTGTTTACTGCCAATTATTTTTATTTTTCATAAGTAACAGAGCCTATTTCCCTATACTTACAGACCCCTTTAAGTCCGTTATTGACACATGTAAAGAGTTTTATTAAGGACACTGGAGATTTTTTAAATAAACTTTATATCTGGTATCAAGAAAAAATAGTTAACCAGTACCTCTTTGTCACTTTAGACATAAAATCACTCTTTACTGTTATTCTCAATGACTACGGTATTGATGCTATTCGTAGCATTTTATGTAGACATGGAAAAATGAAAGGTAGGGAAATAGAAACAATATGTGACCTATTGGAAATAGTATTAAATAATAATATATTTATTTTCAATGAAACTTTCTACCATCAGACCATTGGTGTTGCAATGGGTACACCCATTGCAAACACCTATGCCAACTTAACCCTAAATGAATGCGAACAAAAACATATATATGATGGCCCAAATGAATTTAATTCTTATATATTATTTTATAAGTTTTTTGTAGATGATGTGTTTTTTGTATGGTGGGGCACGTTAGATTTATTAAATTAAATTTTTAATTATTTAAATACTACTACTACATTTTTGAAATTTGAAATTACTAATTCAGCTAGTGAAATACACTTTTTAGATATACATTTAACCAATATAGAAAATTTTATATCTACAAAGATTTACAAAAAACATCGCACAAAAGCAAATATCTGCCTAATAAAAGTATGCACCCAATACATACATTTAGGGGAATAGTCAAGTGCTAGTATAGTAGAATAAGTAGGTTAAACACTGAAGATGACACTTGCATTGAGCAGTTGCATGACATGAAATCTGAATTCCAACAAAGAGGTTATAATTTCAGAATTGTTATTGGAAGAAGAGAAAAAAATGTCCTTGAATGGAGAAAGAACAAGGTTAAGCCTTATTTTTAATCTTCACAAGAAAGCCCTAATCCCTCTACATCTATTGTTGACCGACTTAGATATACTACCACTTACAGTCGTTATACATCTAGTATAAAGAAAATAATCAGCAATAATTGGGCTATCTTACAAGCCCTACCCAATTTAAATAATATTATTCCATCTTATCCAAAGTTTATGTATAGGAACTCTAGAAATTTAAAAAATAAATTATGCTACAAGGAAATACGAACTCAGAAACAAAAGGGGATTGAATTAAATAAAAAGGGTACATTTCCATGTATGCATTGCTCTGTATGCAGTGTGATATGCAAGAATAACACATTTATACATACTTCAACTAAGAAAGAATATTGGTTTAACTGTACTGCAGATTGTAACTCTAGTAACATTGTTTATTTAGCTACATGTGATGTATGTCCAAGTTTTTATGTTGGCAAGTCAAGTAGAAAGTTATGTGAACGAGTTATTGAACATAGGTTCAATACAAAGAGGATTATTTCTACAAATGCTATTGCAAAGCATCATATTGATTTTGGAAATACACATAATTTTTTGTTTAGGGCTATTGACGTATGCTATGCTAGTCAGAGAGGGGGAGATAGGAATAATGATTTAGAAACTAAAGAATATAATTGGATTATCAGACTACAAGCTTATAGTAGTCCAATTATTAATTCCATTGTTTCTATAAAACCAATTCTAAAAAAAATGCAGACTTGTTTTAAAAAATGACATTTTAAAAATGGCATATAAGGCTATACAAAGCCATTTTATAATTGTTTCTTTAAATACATAATTAATGACATAATTAATTAGATAGTGATGTTGGTTGGCTATCATCATGTGATTTTATTTAAATAGCATTGTGTTTTACTATGGTTGTATCACACTGAAGAAGGAAGTATCTGAAAGCTTTATGTTTTAATTACTGTGCTTCAACTACATTTTACTGGCATTTTTGTTAAACTTTGGATGTAACTTGACCGTTTTTCTTGTGTTTGTTCCAGAAGATACACAGACAAGCGAGTTGCTGCCTTTCTAAAATGTATTATGTCACATAAGTCTTAACTAAAGTGTATACCTACAGTATGTTGTATTCCTAATCACCAGTCCGTCTCATATAAGACTTTAAATGTCCATCTGAATCATTTTGTGAGTTGAACTTAATCTTACAATCATTTGCATACTTATTTATCTAGCATGTCTTAGATCAAGGAATGGAGGCAAGTGCAATATTAAATAACATGGGTCCAAGTACTGAGCCTTGCAGAAAGAACACCAAGATTTATTTTTATTTATTTTAAATCTCTTTTATTTTACATTTTGTTAACCGGGAAAGTCAGACTGAGCTAGAGGCCCATTTTCAGTGGAGGCCCAAGGAGAAAAATTCCATACAGTAAATTTAAACACAATTATATACTAAGTATATTTTTAAAACTTAACAAATGTACTACATAGGTATATGGCAAATTAAACATAGAAGAAAATATGCAATGCAAAAATGGAAAAAGACAGCTAAACATAGTCGACTAAAGGAAAAGTACAACACAGGATATCCATAGAAGTTACAGATATCCAGTTATAATGGCTATATACAATGTATATATACAATATGCTTGTTTGAGTACTCACAACAAACTGGAAGTCATTTTCTGGACTACTGGCCAGGTATGATAAAAAGAACTGAGGGAACTAGAACAGTAACTTAGAGAAATGTCTAGTGAGAATATATTTAGACAGCAGAGCAAAATGTCATGGATTTTTTAGTAATTTAGAAGTTAGGAGGGAGTAGGCAGTGTGAGGTCAACCACATGTAGAACATGAGCATAGGCAGTTGTTGGCCAGGTGTTCCCTGAGGAGTAGCTCAGATTTGGCAGAATCGGTGGTGTAGCATATATGTTGAGGAATAGTACTCCATTTTTTTTTGGCTATTTGAGTTGAGAAGAGAGCATCACCAGAGCTACTGGAAGATTTGGTTACTTTTAGTATTAGGTTGTCTTAGGATCTCACTGTTCTGTAGTTGTTGCATACCTGGATTAGATTTATGAGCACAGGACAGTTTTTGGGTTGATTAATGATGGAGTGTGCAATTATTAGTTGGTTCATGGCCAATAGATTGGGTAGTTCAATCAGATTCAGTTTATGTAGGGCAGTGCAGTGGTGTGATCAGTTTGGGTGGTTTAAAGTGAATCTAACAATTTTATTGTTAGAAGTTTAAAGTTTATTTAAGTTGTTTTTTTCTGACGTTAGTAAAAAATGGCTGAGGTGTACAACAGGGTGGACAGGAGGTGGATCTTGGCTAAGGAGAGGTGGGTAGAGTTGTTAAGGTAGGGTTTAGATCTACAGAGTGACAAGTTTAATATGGACTATGTTATGGTTAGTGCTATGTGTTTGTTAAATTTTAGGCTGTTATCTATTGTTACCCCAAGGAGTTTGCTATGCCTTATAGGTTTGATTTTTGTATTGTATGAGGAGTAGATGATGAATGGGGGAAGGCAATTTTGTGTTATTGCTGAAAGGAATTGCATTAGTTGTGTTTTCTTTGAATTAAGTATGAGATGAAAGTTAGAGAGATAGTTTTCTATGTCTGTGAAAGCTTTTTGTGCTATTTCCAGCAGTTCTAGTTGGATTGGAGCTGAGCATATAAGAGTAGTATCATCTGTGTATTGGACAGTGGTAGCATGTTGAGTGGCAGTGCAGAGTTTGTTAGTGAATATGGTAAAAAGTAGTGGGCCAAGGATTGAACCTTGTGATATGCCAACTGAGATGGGCAGCAAGGTTGAGAGATCATTTTGCCACTTGACTGGCTTTTGTCAGTCAGTTAAGTAGCTGTGAAGTCAAGACAAAGATTTTTGGGAGAGGTTTAGGGATGCTAGTTCTATAAGTAATTTGTCATGTGATACCATGTCAAATGCTTTAGAAATGTCTAGAAAAATGGCAGCGACATGTTGACCTTTGTTTCTAAGATAATTGATAGTGCTTGTGAAACTAATTAGGATGACTGTGGTGCCATGCATGGGTCTAAAGCCATGTTGGGAGTTGGAAAGTAGGTTGTTTTTTGTTAAATAGTTAATTAGCTGTGTATGTGTACATTTTTCCAGGATTTTGGCTAGTGGTAAGAGTATTGCTGTTGGGTGGAAATTTGAGAAATCGGTGGGGGAGTCACCTTTATATATAGCCATCATGTAAGAGATTTTCGACTGCTTAGGGATGTATTGTTCGGAGATAGACCGATTGATTAGGGTAGATACAGGATAAGAGATTGGATCTGTGGCTAGTCTAAGAGAATCATTAGGCAGTAGGTCAGCAGTGAAGCATGTGGCCTTAAGTTTTCTCAGAAGTCTTTTGATGGTACTGGTTTGTATTGGTTTGACTGTAAAAGAGTTGGGGCAAGATTCTGGTTCAGCTGGGGAAGGAGGGGGATTATTGTTGTTGGCATTCACAAGGGATAGAATTGAGCTGATGAAGTGCAAGCTGAATTGTGATGCAATGCTGTCTTTGGTATTGTTGGTGTTAGGAGATGTTATGACCGACTGACTGGGACTGAGTAAATTTTTTAAGGCTCCCGAGAATTTTTGGGGATTGTTTTGGTGAGTATGATGAATTGTTGTATAATGGGCTTTTTTATCATTTTTGATTTGTTTTTTGGCTCGATTACATAGTTGTTGATATGATTTAAAGGAGGCTTGGTTTTTGGTTTCCTGATATTGAGGCCAGGCTCTGGCTTGTTGTTTCAGGAGTTGCCTAGTATCCTTAGTTAGCCATGGCACGCTCTTTGACCTTGAATGGATCTTTCTAATGGGTGCTTGGCTGTTCAGTACATCAAGGAAGATTGAAATATTGAACAGCTGAATCAATGGTAAGTGTTTAAGAGAGGTCCAGTCACATAACTGTAAGAGGGAGTTTAATATGTCTGGGGAAATGTTTTTTTGTTCCTAACATGTTTAAATATGATGTTTTTTGTGGGGTTTATTTGCTGCCTGAGTAGAAAAGTAGGATGGTGGTCATTCAGGCTGACAGGCAGGCAGCCAGTATGGTGACTGAGAGAGGGCCTGTTAGTAATGGTCCAGTCGAGGATAGATTTTTTGTTGGTGTGTTTGTCTGTTCTAGTTGGGGTGAGTATTAATTGAGAGAAGCCAAAAAGGTTATTGAAGTTGGTAGGGTTTTTTGAGGAGCAAGTGGTCCAATCTAAATTAAAGTCCCCATTATGATGGTTTCTTGTCTGAAAGTGTAGGCTGACCAGCAGAGAAATGTTTTGATGATGGAGGGGTTGTTTCCTGGGGGGGAGGTAGGTGGCGATGATGATGTCTTTTATGGGATTTGTGACCAATACTTCTGAGTTTCGGAAGTTTGGGGGTTCATGCAGTATGTTCCAATTTAAGTTTGTCTTTATATACAATAGCTATTCCTTCTCTGCACGTATGTGTTCTGTCATGTCTATGTATGCTGTAGCCCTGGGTAAGTATTTCAGTATCTTTAATGTGTGGTTTGAGCCATGTTTCTGTTATCACTACTATGTCTGGGTTATATAGTAGTAGTATTGAGTGGAATTCATGAATCTTACTAAATTTGCTTCTTATATTCATGTTTAGGATTAGTAGGTCAGAGCTATTGTGTGTAAGGTTAAATTTGTTATGTGATGTAGTGTTTACCAATGATTGGGTAGTTTGGGGGAGGGGGCCTGGGTTTGGATGTATGCCCCCACATAGTTTAAGGTGATTGGATTTAATAGTGGATAGGTGTGAGATATTGTTTAATTGTCTAGCAAGTAGATGGGGTAGGAAATGTTTATCATGAGAATCTGCATATCTTTGAGGGAATAATACTATGATGTAGGTAGGGAAAAGGTGTGGTAAAATGTATATAGTAGACAAATTGTGGCTTGTTGTGGTATGTGGGTTAGTAGGTGAGTGGATGATTGGGATGTGTTGCTTGTAATAACAGATGAATTGGTAGGTTATGATGTGTAGAAAAAGTAGTGTTATGTGTAGGAGTAACATAATAGCTGTGTGAGTGTGTATGACAGTATGGTTTGGTGGAGTGAGTGGAATGTATAGTGCATATCTGAATAGGGATTTACTACATGAACAGAGAAAAGTATAATGGGGGAGACTGTGTGAAGTAATAGATGAGCAGAAGATGTATTTGGATATGTTCAAGAGTATAGGGTGACAAGTGACTGGCTGGAGGAGTAATAGGTCCAATTGGAGATAGTTGATTAGGGGTGTGTATAGTGGTTAGCTATAAATGAAGGAGTAGTGGAGGGTGGGAATTCAGGGTAGGGTAGGGGAGTGCACCAAGATGAAGCAGTCAGAACATTGAAGGCGAACTGCCGAGGTACCAGGACAGATGGATTAAAGTTTCTTCTCTTTGTCTCATACTCTGACTGCTTCATCTTGGTGTATTTTTGAAGATTTGATGTTTGGTTTGCTGTGTTTTTGTTAGGGTAGGGGAGAGAACAGAGTGGGCAGCACCATGAGAGGCAGACTATGTGGCAGCAAAAAACAATCAGTTGGATGTACAATCCCTCAAGCTAGTGCCAGTGTTACAAGTATAGACAAAGGAGGAAACCCGCTGCAGTTTAGCTTGAAAATATTAGGCAAATAGTTTTGAAAATCTTCAAATGTACTATACCCCTTGTACTACTGCTTAAAGACAGTTGCCTTAAAATTAGAGAAATGGTGGTGTTTAAGATAAACTGCACCAAAAAATGAAGAGGAAATACAAATACCTATACA
The DNA here is from genome assembly GCF_019279795.1 of Protopterus annectens. Lineage (NCBI taxonomy): Eukaryota > Metazoa > Chordata > Ceratodontiformes > Protopteridae > Protopterus > Protopterus annectens. The sequence goes on along the minus strand of NC_056746.1, from coordinate 252,337,626 downwards.
GCAGGGGGAACCTCGTTATAGTGACCCAGACTGAGCACTCCACTACCCTGTCTGTCTTAATTACACTAGTTAAATTAAACACAGAAACCGTAACTTAGTGGACAGGAACAGAATCTGAACTTGCAACCTATATAGTTACACAGTGTATGCTTACATCAGTTAACCATAGCATAATCCTTTTTACCAGAAACATATTGTACTTGGCATTGATACGGCTTTGTTAAATTGCCTAGTGAGAAAGGGAGTCAAATGTCTTGGCTATGTTGAAGAAAGCTACTCCTCATGAGTGAACTAAAAGCAGGGCCTGAGTAATTTGATCATAAAAACCTAATAAACTTGACATTGTAGATCAGCCCTTGAAAAAACATGTTGATCTAAATCTAAAATGCAGATATCTTTCAAGTATTTGTCCAGAATGGAAGTAAGGTTAATAGGTATACAGTAGTTAACATCACTTTTATTACTTTTTCATATATTTGTGTTACAGTAGATATTTTCCAGGAACTGGGAACAGTATCTGTTTGTAATAGTTTATAAGATACTGTCCCAAAGGGATAGCTAGAAACTCTTAACTGAATTCAGTGAACCTTAGTTACTCCTTAGTAGTGAATTCTCTGCTCTAAAGGAAAAAGGTGATCAAGGATTGTTTCCTCAAAAAACTTTTCAAGATCTGTATAAGTGCTCATACATCAGCTAATAAAGATTTTTTCTAGAAAACAGCCTTTACTCACCTTTTTCCTCTGGATGCAAAGTGTTGTATCCAACATTTACTTTGTGATTTGGTATAATTGATTATTCCTTAGTTGTATTTTTATGAACTCTTATTTCAAGAGTAAGTATTTTTAACTGAAACTTCAGTGAGTCTGAAAATCCAGTTCTCTGTAGAATCTGCATATCATCCCTGTGGGATTTTGCTAAAAGGTCCATTTTCCTCCTACATCCCAAAAAGGTGCTGTAGGTAAACTGGATGACAAATATATATATATATATATATATATATATATATATATATATATATATATATATATATAAAATGGTGGAATGATTTCACTGTCTTGCAGTCACTGAGTGCTGGAATAAGCTCCTGCTCTCCTATACTAGATTAAGTGGCTTACCTCAGAATGAATGAATGTATTGAGGAAAAAAAACACATGATAAGTATTTTCACATGTCTTAAACTAATATAAATGAAAGTTATATACTTACCATAGTGATAGATCTATGCTGGTTGATTTTCTTCTGGTTCAAAACATGGGTTGCTGTATCCAACTGGATCAGACCCTGGCACTGACTCTGCGCTTCTTCATTTCCATAGCTCTGACGTCTCCCCTACCCACAGTTCCCTATACTCCACCCTAATACCTCAGATCAAGTTTGCCCCCATCTAACACAAACGATTTACAACATAGTAAATATGATGAGAGTTGTAACTGAAACTCAGAAGGGAAGAAAAAACAACAGACAACATAGATATATCATTATTTTAATTACATAACTTTTGTATCCAACATTGTCTATTTTCATCTGATTTAACACCTAGGACTGATTCATAACCTACCTATCTGGGTGGTATCAAGGAATAACTTTTCTGAGGATGGTGGACTCAGAAGAAGAACATGATCTAGATTGTACAATCAGTTTATAATGAAACACAAAAGTATGGACTGTAGACCAAGTCACTGCAGCATGAAAGTCATCAATGGCAAGCCTTCTAGAAAAGGTTGATGAAGTAGATGTTGCTCTAGTGGAATGGGCTTTAGGCTTAGATTGTAGTGTCAAATTGTTTTTGTTATATACAAAAGAAATACAGTGTGACAACTATCTCAAAAGGGTGATAGCTTGACCTAATTTTGGATTTCAGAAGCCAATGAACAACTGATCAGATTTCCTGAATTGTTTTGTTCTATGAAGGTACAACCTGAATTGACAGTGAACATCTAACACAAGTAAAATATATGTGCCTTTGTTTTAGTATCTGGGAAGAAATACTGGTAAGTTTATTAACTGATTTAAGTTGGCTTTGGATGCCACCTTTGAATGAAAGGACACATTAATTCTCAGAGAAAACCTGTCCTTGTGAAACACCAGCTAGGGAGGTTTGCATGGAAGTGCCTGTAATTCCAAAATCCACCAGGCTGATGTAACTGCCACCAGAAAAATTATTTCCATGTCAGGAACTTTAGATCCACTGTGGCAGCAGGTTCAAAAGGGTGTTGAGTTACAGCCTGAAGCAAAACAGTAATGTCCTCTGGAGGAAATGGGTCTGTGATGGAAGGACATAACAGAAAAGTTCCTCTCAAAAGGGCTTTAGGGAAGCTATGGAAGAGTCATTATGACCAATGTTGAAGTTCGAGACAGCTGCCATTTGAACTTTGATGGTGGAATAACTGGAGCTTTTGTCAAGGAGTTCTGAAAAAAATTCTAAGATGGGTAGAACAGGCTCTGAGAAAGGGTCAAGTCCTTTGGAAACAACCCAGATATAGGACCTCTTCCATTTGCTATGGTATATCTTTTTTGTGGTTGGCTTCTGAGAAGCCAGTATAATCTTGACAACTGTAACAGGAAGCCTGGTTAAGGTCAAAACTGAAGAAACCATGTAAGTAGTTTCATGGACTTCTGGTCAGGTGGAGGCAATCTGGATGGGTGAGTTAGAAGATCTGGAAAATGATTCATCATTTATGTGGGTTGTACTAGTACAGGCCACAGGAAGGGGAGCCATGCTTGTCTGGGCCAGGAGGGAGCAATGAGGATCACCGTGGCCTTGCATTGTTTTACCTTATGGAGGAACTTTTCCATTAAAGTAAGGGGGGGAGAGAATACAGGAGACCTAGGGGCCAAATGTGGACCAGAGCATATCTCAGTGATTGACCCCATGGAGGCATCAGGGCAAAGTAACTGTTGCATTTGTTGTTGAGATAAGCGGCAAAGAGGTCACTGGAAGGATGACCTCAGTTACAAAAAATCAAAGTTGCCACTGTTGGATTGAGGGACCACTTTTGAGGCATCAGGAAAATTCTACTCAATCTGCCTGTGAAGTGCTATCAGAAAGCAGTGTGAAGACATCACCCACTGCCAAACTCTCATGGCCTCTTGACACAGTGGATAAGAAAGGGTTCCTCCCTGTTTGTTGATGTACTATATTGTCATATTGTCTTTCTGTATGGAGATCATGCCCTTGGGGAGGAGAATCTGGAAGGCGCTAGTCACTGTGGTGAAACCAAAAGGCAGGGATATGAACTGATAGTGACTGGCTCCCGTTCAAAAATGGAGGAATCTCCTGAAACACTTCTCTACCTCACATGATAGTAAGCTTGAGCTATTGAGCACATCCAATCATCCTTCCTCAGTAGAGGCAATATGGACGAATCCTGACCATGCAGAATTTTGTCTGTTTTACAAATTGAATGAGGTGACTGAGATCCAGAATGGGTCTGAGGTCCCCCATCTTCTTTGGCACTAAAAATTTCATTGAATAGACTCCAAATTCTAACTGATCTAAGGGGAAAGGTTTGATGATTCTTTTTTCTAGTAGTTTTGAAACTTCTACTGTTGCTGGTTTCCACTGACTGGATGGAACATTAGGCTTGTTCCTGTTTTTTTCTGAGGAGAAAGGGAAAAGGGAATCAAATAGCCTCTGGAAATTATCTTTAGCACCCATGAATCTGTGGTTATGCTTTGCAGGCTAGTGGGTGTAAAGGCAAGCACCCCCTTTATGTCTCCAGAGTGCAGCAGTTGGTCCATCATTCAGTGGCACTGGTAGAACTTTTCAGAAAAAGGACCACGGAAACACAAGTGGCCTGCTTCTGCCCTAGGGTGACGTCTGCTTGAGTTACTTCCACCTCTGCCATTAGGACATCTATCACCAGGTGAATCATGGTAAGATCTCTGTGATTTATGCAACCACATCTTTTTCCATACTCTCTGATTCCTAGAAAAGGATATTTGCAGAGTGGAAAAACAGATTCCCACAGCAGAGAAAGTCTTGCTATCCTGCTGGCTCCTGGTAAGAGTGTCTTTAACTTTGGGTCCAAAAAAGTGTGGATCAGTCAAACAGGGCATTTACAAAGACATCTTAGAGCTTTATGTAAAGTCACAAAGATGCATCCAAGCATGACTATGGATGGCGATGCTGGTGCATGCCATCCTAGCCATGCCATCAGATGCGTTGGAAAGCAGTTACATGGCTACATTGTAAGTCAACTATAGTGTAGATAGTTTGGAGTCTACTGCCTTCTGAACAATTGCAGGTAAGATATCCAAGAGAGATTTGGCTAGCTCCTTGGTCAAATCTCTCTGGAACCCAGTAACATGAGCCAAATAATTCAGCAATATAAGAGCAAAAGTTGCTGAGGCATAAGTCCATTTGCCACATCTGTCCATTTCCCTATACTCCCTGTTAGGAGGATGAACAGAGGAACTTTCTTCAGATAAGTCCTTTTTTATGGCTACTGCTACCACTATAGCATTTACTAGGGGAACCTTGTTCCAGTGTTTCTTCTCTTTCCGAACTGCCAATATCCTGTCTATTTTTTGGGTATGGGTTCCACCACATCAGGGTTCTTCCATGCTTTTCAGCCATAAGATCAATAAGGGTGTCAACAGGTGGTACCACCCAGGATAATGTTGAGCTAGAATGAAAACCTTCCAAGATCACTGACTTGTCAGGTGAAGGATCCTGGGTAGACCATCCCCTCTCTGCTTCATCAACTCAAGGCTCTCACTAGATAGATAAAAGGGAGGATAGGTTGGACCAATACTCGGTACATTCCCAGTGGACAGTACTGAGAGAACCTCAAACTGAATCTGCATTTTGAGAAACTTCATCATCCTGTTAGCATCCTGTTCCATAAATCTTTGGAATGACAGGGAGGAAGAGACCTGTCTTGGAGAATGGAGCCTTGGGATGACTGGTTCTGGCAAGAAAGAGGGCTGAGGAGAAGATGAATAGAGCAGAGAAGCTGGTGGTTCTGACCTCTGAACCAATTTTGGATCTGGTCCGACCAGTACCATCGGATCCAGAGAATATTTCCTGGACACTTTAGATACATATTTCTGTATTCATGTTTATCCTTCTCTTTTTCTTTGTTCTTGTCTTTCTCCTTGGCCACAGACTAGTCCAACTTGGTGTCAGGAGAAATAATGGCAGAAGAACCAGCTAAAGTTAAATTCCCTGTCTGCGGGGCAGTAGACCTTTACCTATACATTTCTTCTTGATTGAAGAGCTCTGGCACTAAAAGAAACACACAGTTGACAATCTGAGTGTAAGTAGGCAGCACCCAAACAGTATACACAGAGTAGATAGGGGACTGGAGAGAACAGTTAGTGCCAACAATTAAACCACTTCTTAAAACCCTGTGATTCCAACACTGCAAAAACACATACCACTAAAGTTTCAGAACAATACCACATCAAAAGTACTAAAAATTATTAGACAAACAACAAAAACACTCAAAACTTATTAAACTATATAGCAAACTTACTATAAAATTAAGATATTTATACTAGGCTACCACATTGCTACACCAACTATCAGAACTAACTATATAACTATATCTGCTATATAACTATCAAAAGTGTGAACCTAAGTCCTATCAAAAAGACACACTCTAATAAAACACTAGAGAGTATAAAACTCTCAGAAGGGAAGGAGTAAAAGTCTGAAATCTGAAAAGGACACATGCCAAGAGATGAGCTCTCGAGAGCACTTCTGAAGTCTTCAGTGGCAAATGAAATCTGAGGTATTAGGGTGGAGTACATGTAATTATGGTTAGGGAGGAGTCAAAGCCCTGGAACCAAAGAAGCTTCAGAGTCGGTGCCAAGGTCAGAGCCAGTCTGATATGACAAGCCATGCTTTGAATTGGATGAAAACAGACAACACTGGATACAACTTTAACAGCAAACATGAGGGTAACATAAACACAAACATTACTAAGCTTTCATTAGAATCGTCTAAATGAGTGCTATTTTTCCACACAGCCTGTGTTACTCTGTTACTGTGCGAAAATATGAATACATTCATTTTTCCATAATTTGCACTTGCTATTTCTTTTATATATACATTATATTCTTGCAAAATAAAAAAAAATCTGAAAGAATTTCCCTGAAAAAAAGGGAAGCAAGTCAAATAAATGGACTATGAATTCTGATTATTTATTTGCAATATAGGGTGGGGGAGTTGTACTTGCATATGTCACTTGTGGCTTCACCATCTATGAGATAAGTTGTAATACTCACCATGCAGTACTTCTTGCAGTAAGTTTGTGTTATTATATATCACTGTCCATATCTGGGCATCCCTGAAAATGCATACTTTGTTTAAACAGACCTTCTGCCGACAAATGTCATAGTTCAAAATATCAATGTCAGCGAGGTTATGTGACTTGTTTCTAAATGCTCTTACAAATGCTGTGCTTCTGACACCACTGCCTTTTTCTCTAGTAAGCAATGCACATATGCATACCAAAATCAAACAACATTGACAGAAGTTTTCTCCCTGGAAAATATGAGAGAATTACAGATAAGGCAGAAATGCTTGGTTTGAAAAAGGATATCCTCTATTAAACTGCAATGACCAGATTGTCTGTATTTTAAATAATACATAATGGAATGTATATGGCTCTATAAGCAGAAACATCTGCACAAGACAAGAAGTTGTAACTATTTTTAGTTCAGAAATACCTAAGAAGTGGAAAGGCTTCTGAGTCATGGCCTCTGAACTCTCCAAATCCCTAGAAAACCATTCTTTACAATAAACACTGATCCAAAGGAAATGACAACACAAATTTGTAACCTCCTAAATCAATTTTACAAATCTAATGGCTGAAAGAATGATGTTTGCAGCTATAAAAAACAAAACAAACAGGAAGGAAAAGAAATATTGTCAACACAATCAAGCTAAACTACAGAAGATTTGAGCAGCAAAGCAGTTAATTTATCATTATGCTAGCTGAAAGCACAATAATGGCAAAGAAATATGAATCCTCTATCGTTAAACTTGGAATGTGTGGAAATAACAACTGTGCATAACTGCTCAGCTTCCACAGCTGTCTGGGAAGAATCACACAAATACTTAGTGTAATTCAGTAGTAAGCACATTAATGCAGTGACAGACATGGGTGATCACACTGAAAAGGCATCCTGTCTATGTTCAGCATGGTGTAGTAGTAGTACTAGCTCACAGATTCTTAAATCCTTTGAATATGATTCGTGGAGCATCAGAAACGTATACCATCCTGCATCCTTCAAATTTGCAGTGTAACATGAGGGAAAGAACAAATAAACAGCATCTCTGTATTGAGTGTATCTCTGGCATGGTTGAAGGACCCCACATCACTAAAGCAAACTCAGCCTGTGCAGATGTGCAGCGGCAGTAACACATCATGGCAGAAGAAAACCAGACAATTTTACTATTCTGTGCTGCTTGGCATAGTAGCTGGTAACAACAACATGCCTACAGCCAACATATCTGCAGCACAGCGTAACAATAAAGAACTGACCTCTCCCTTAACATCCTGACTCTGTGCACCACATCACGGAAGCAAAAATTCATAACCTCTTAAATCATCTTCCCCAAACTTTGCGTTACAATACAGAAAATGTCATTTCAGTTGACAGCAAAAAAAAAAAAAAATACACAGCAAACATTTTATGTCTGGAGTGTGTGTGTGCGTGTGCGTGCGCGCGCGTGTGTGCGTGCATGCGTGTGTGTTTGTGTATGTGCTGAAAGTCCAAAATGTCATATCACAAACTGTTGAATAATTTCATCAAATGCAAAAACAGTTGTAAATAAATAAGAAAAAAAAAATTAAAAAAACAACACTATCACAGAGAGGCTGTGCTGACATCTCACAACTACATATCTATATATATATGTGTACATATATATATATATATATATATATATATACATATATATATATATATATATATATATATATATATATATATATATATATATATATATATGGGTCTAATTCTTAATTTCAAAATACCACAATCTCGAGTTTCAGACTCTCGAGTTCAGAATTTTGAGATCTTGGAATCTCGAAATTAAGAACCCCCAAAAAAAAGCAGTCAACACATCACAAAACATGTCTTTGCAGGGGACAAGCCCCCCTACACCCCCACACCCCCACTATTTAAATATACAAACTCCGAGATCACACTACAGTGAGGAAAAGGGAAATCTCCCGTTCCGCTCTGTATGCAGATCTCCGTTCAGGATTTCAAAGTTTTAAAACTTCGATCACATGGACTTCGATCACATGAATTTTGAAGTTGTAAGCTTCAAAATTCTGTAGGGGATCCATATATATATATATATATATATATATATATATATATATATATATATATATATATATATAGAGAGAGAGAGATATAAAATGTATATACTCCTACACACACACAAACCCACACACACGCACACACATAAACATAAGTATAATATATATTGTATATGCAATAAACATATTTATCTGTGTGTGTGTATGTGTGTGTGTAGTGCAATATCAGTTATGCCCCAAGCACAGTCATGAATGAATTAAGTCATCGAAAGTTGCAACTGGAAGGGTTGTCCTTTCTAACTACCTTAGTCCCAGCTATTGCAACTCTATAGTTAGTTAATTTTTCATCATGTGGCGGTTGGCAGGTGTTGGTTTCTAGGAGATAAAAACAGCTTATGCAGTTATAACGTTTGATAATTTCAGCCTTCAAAGAGTTTGCACAGTAGATCCTAAACACAAACACACACACATACACCCACATATACCTATGTGTGTGTGTGTGTGTGTATGTGTATAATTATACAACTACAGAAACATATTTCATTTTATAGATATACCTAGCTAAATTGGTACGTGTGTGTGTGTGTGTGTGTGTGTGTGTGTGTGTGTGTGTGTGTGAGTGTGTGTATATATATATATATATATATATATATATATATATATATATATATATATATGTATTTATATATATATATATATATATATATATATATATATGGGTCTACCTTGGTTAAGCAAAATTACAGTTGCCCAAACTTCAAATAAACGAGATGACTTCAGCGAATACTTAATCTACAAAACTAATGACTCACCAATATCTTTTACAGGGAAACTAAGCACTTAGCTACCAGGGTGAACTTTGCTCTGTTCCCCAGTGTAGTGCAATCTCAGAGTTGGCATATTTAGTTAGAGGGATGTGGGGTGTGAAGACCCCCACTTTAATGGGTTTAATTTGCTTCAGTTTTTTTTTTTATTGTGTCCTGGTGGCCAAGTGGTTAGTTTCCCTGTACAAAATTTGGTGGATTAAGTGTTCGCTGAAGTCATCTCACGTTTTTGAATTTTGGATACGTGTAATTTCACTTAATCAAAGTAAACTCTTACATATATATATATATATATATATATATATATATATATATATATATATATATATATAGCAGAAATCACTCTGTTTCTTCTCGTAGATAAATGCACCAGCACTCCGACAATATACTTATCAATCTCAGACTTCTTTTTTAACCTTTAACTTTTTTATTAAATGCAATTAAAAAACATTCGGTTAAGCGCTTTCATCGATTCAGACTTCTTCAGAACAATGCTAAGTGGTTAAAACAATTCATAGATACTTTCTTACATAGTCACATGATAATTTCCATTATTGCCTTAAAGTGCTAGTGCCTTCCTTAATAAATTACACTACATTACTTAATATATATTCCTTTCCATCCTATAATCCTATCCTTATAATACATTAAAATACATATAATAACAGGGATAGTATGAATTTAAATACATTGTTAAAAAATTTTTGTTTAAAACTTGTAATAAAACTTGTAGTAAAAACTTGTAATAAGATACAATGAAAACTTGTTTAAAAACTTTTTTACTACATTCATATACTAGCTTCCAAAACAGGTTTAATTGACAGATATTCATTAATTCCAGGGGGAACAGAGGCATTTAATTTTATCTGCCAAATAATTTCTTTTTCCCCCACTATTTTCTTAATGTTTCCTCCCCTGGGGTTGACTTTAACCAATTCTAGTATTCCAAACTGAAATTCAGAGCACCCTTTGTTTTCACATAAATGTCTCCACAATGCATTCTTGTCATCCTTCTTTTTTATACTATACAGATGTTCGTAAATTCTGTTTCTCAAACATCTGGTAGTCATCCCTACATAAAATACTGGACATTTTGTACACTTAGCTAGGTACACCAGTTGCCTGGATCTACAATTGCCTTTTTGAAACCATACTTTGGTTTTGTTGATGTCATTTAATACTATGTAGGGGACTGTTATAATGTGTTGACATTGCCTACAGGTACCACATTTTTGGGTACCTTTTATAGTGACATTTTTGGGTTTAATCTTCCTTTCTAATAATTTTTTCATATTATTTCCATTCTTATATACACATAGTGGTTTCTCTCCTACCAATTTTGAAATCTCTCCATCTATTTTGGTAATGTTCCAGTGCTTGTCTAATATTTTCTTAATTTCTCCACTATGTTTACTATATTGTAATATACAAGTTCTACTGTATTCTTCTCCTATATTCCTTGTATCTAAAATCTCATCTGTTTCCACCATTTGACTGATTTGATTTACTTGTAGGTCGTCATTTCCTAATAGAGGCTTGTATTTATTTCCCCATTCACTTAACACATAATTCCTTGCGTCATTCACCAGCTCATTAGGGTATCCCCTATCTAGAAAGAAGTCTCCTATCTTCTTTAGTTCATTCACTAAATCCTTCCTTAATGATGTCATCCTGGCCGCTCTAATACATTGGCCCTTAACTATATTTCTTTTCTGTATAAAAGGGTGACTACTTTGATAATCCAAATAGGAATTACTAAATGTTAATTTCCTATAAATGTTTGATTTAAATCTCCCATCATCAAGTGTTATCATAGTGTCCAAGAAGGGTAATGAAGTTTGGTCTTGGCTAAATGTAAATTTTATAACTTCACTACAAGTGTTCAAATAAGTCTTAAATTTTTCTAGTTCCAATTGGTTACCATTCCAGGTGATAAAAATGTCATCTAAGAAACGGAAATAACACCCTAAAAAGGAAGACCACTCAGAGTTCAATATAAATTCTTCTTCCCAACTTGTCAAAAAGGTTTATAACATGGGGGCACATGCCACCCCCATCGCTACACCTTTCTTTTGTCTATAGTACTCCCCTTCAAACATTATGTAATTATGGGATAATACTATTTCCATGAACTCCATAAGTAATAAAGTTCTTTCCCAAGAAATGTCACTTTTCTTCATAATACTGTCCTGAAACCTTAACATCCCTTCTTCTTTTGGAATGCTTGAAAAAAGGTCTACTACGTCTATAGTAACCAACCATTGTGCTTTCTGAGCTATTTCTGGTTTTAACCTTTTCAAAAAATCCCATAAATCTATAATTATTTTTGGAATATTCTTATAAATAGCCTTAAGCCATTTATCTATCACTTTTCCGAAAGGGAAAGTTTTGGAATTACTTCCGGATATTATAGGCCTAAAGGGGGGGTTCATAAAGTCTTTGTGAACCTTTGGTATCCCTATAATAATACCTATTATTGGATATTCTACTTTCAGAAACTTGTAAAGTTCCCCATCAATTCTGTCTTCTAAAAGAAGATCTTCCAACATCAGATCAACTTTATGGTATCCAATATTAACTTCATTTAATGAAATAGCTTCATAATTACCAGAATTGGTTAATATGTCATGCATTTTACCTACATATTGTACCTTTTCATAAAGCACTGCTCCCCCTCCCTTGTCAGGCTTCATTATTCTCAATGATTCATCAGCTTGCATTTCATATAATATGACTGCTTCTTCCTTACTCAAGTTCCAACCTGATTTCTTAGAACTCCTTTTTCGTCCATATTCATAAATTTCCTCCACTACCATTTTCTCATATGTAGCTAATAAGTTGTTCAAAGGAGGTGTGAAAGAACTCGTTGTTCTAAATTCATGGGGCTTTATATAGGTCTTGTCCTTGAAAAATAATTGTAAATTCAGTTTCCTAACAAACTTTTTAACTTCCACAATATAATCTACTATATTAAACTTGTCATCTGGAATAAACTTCATTCCTTTTGATAATAAGGAAAAGTGTTGTTTTTTCAATTCTAAACTTGTGTAGTTATAAATGTGAAAGTCATTCCTTTTACTAATTATTTCATTGATTTTTACTATACCATCCCCTGTATTATTTTCTGTATTAATTCCTATCTTTTCCTGTTGTAATTCACTTTTTCCCATTTGTCTCCTGTCCCTTTTGGATCTATTCTGTCCCATTCCCATTCTTCCCCTAAAAAATTGTTATTACTAGGTACTCGTCCTCGATATGTGCCTTTAACATTACTTCTATGATGACCTTCTTCTCTTGACTAATATTTGTCCCTGAATGTTGGATACCGTGCATTGTTATTATATTTCCTATATGGACCACTTGTTTTATTATTGTTAATTTTTTTTCTCCCATCGATAGGCATACCCATTTTTGTATTGGTCCAGGTCCCTTTCCATTTTTTTACACTTACGTTCATGTTGTTTAACTATCTGTGTTTCTACCCATGTGTATTGTGATTCCAAAATTAATTCACATTCATCATACATTAAATCACTTTGAATAATGTCATTTAACTCTTCCAGTTCAACCAATAACGAACAGATCTTTTTGTCATTACATTTTATAATAAATTTCATAAATGTAAAGCCAAACTGGTCAAACATTTCAGCACATTCAGTTTGTACACTATCGTCAATAACAATTCCCATGGGTATCTTAAAAAATCTTAAACCCATTGGGACTATACATGCATGTATATATGCATAGCATGGGCTGGGCTGTATTAGTGCTGACATCATGACTCTGATATACATTGTCAAGATTTGAGTAAACCTTAACTCCACAATTTCTCTAATCCTGTTAGTCAAACAGCAAAGACATAGAAAATTACATTAATGTCAAAAACAAACTTTATGTGATATTCTTTAATGTCACAGTATACAGGCTGACTGGCATTAGGAAATGATTTTGAGTGCCAAGTGGCAGCTTTATTGAAAATTCAGCCAGAGGAGGAGTATCACTGCCTAGGGGGTATTTCTCTCTACTGTGAAAGGAAGTGGCGTCCATATTTGATTAATGTAAGTAGCAGGAGGTGCAGAGGATCAAGCTTCCTGTATGGAGACAAAGTCTTCACTGAAGAATGATTATTTCTAAAACTTTCCCCAAGAAATATTTGGTCAGATTTTTAGAAGTTTTGCCCATTTAGGAAACTTGCTTTCTACTGTGTACTGTATACCCATTTTGAGTCCATCAGATATAAACTTAATCTACATTGCTTATGCTGTTTGTATATGTAATGTGGTTATCAGATGTAGTTTTAATTTATGTTGTTTTATACTGCTCTTTAATAGCCTTCACACACTACTAATGAGGCATTTTTTTAAGTGTTACATATGTTAATTCTTCAAATATGCCATTTAGTTTTGCCAGAAGAAAATTTGGCATACATTCTACCACGAGATGAGAAAATACGTGGTTTAGGATTTGTTGGAAATAAAACTCACATGCTTAACATAAAGATACATCTCTAGTAAGAAGTTCCTTCAGTGGTAACCTTTAGGTCTTGTGTCACACTGCTAGGCAAATAAAACATTCCGAGGCTGCCAGATACCCTCCTCCACACATAACATGTCAGACATCCCTCAGTCATCAGTTCTGAATAAAGACCAAGAAAAGGAAGAAGCATGCAGAAGAAAAGGAAGGCAGAGGAAGTAATACCAATGGTTGGTGGAAGGACGGACGGATAATTTTATGTTTGACAAAAGAAATTAATCTTCAATAACAGTTAAGATAAAGTCTGCAGGTATTCCTCCTGGAAAGGCTACACTCATTGAATAAGCAGAGCTACTGCAAGAGAATACAGTGCCCTCACATAATGACAGCTTGTAAGATGTCAATTTTTTTCTTAAGGCAGCAAGCAACAAATTATTAGGTTACTATTAAAACTAATAAATTATTAGCACCTTAAGATAACGTTTTTATATTTTGCATGTTGTCATTAAGACTGCAGTCTGTCAAACTGTTCCTTTTTTTTAAATGTAGAACAGTCTGACAGTTTACAAGAGCTCTATAAGTGACCTAGTGGCAATTAGGAAACAGTTAAACTTTATTTATTAAAACCTCCTCTGTTGCTCTCTACAGCTCGGTGCCAGAAGCAGGCTTCCTATTTGCCCCAACCTTCCTATGGCACAAGACATATGCCCTTGATAATATTATCAACACAAGATAAGGGCGGGGAAGCAGCTTGAATTGCTTGAAAACATGCTCTGTGAAAACTAGGGTGCAACTACATGTATACGATCTAAGGTGGAATTATAGGAAAAGGTCATGGAAGTAGTCACTGCTCTTGTATAATGAGTTCTGGACACTGCATGCAGAGGTTTTCCATTTTTTAATGACACAACTCAACGCAGTTGACTAACTGGGTGTGCTTGATAACTTTTTTCCCAGTCTGGATTTAGCAAAGAAGAAAACAACTAGTCATTCTTTTTTTTTAAACAAGAAACCTCTTTATTAAATTATCACATATGACATAGGCAATCATACATTTATATAAATGAAAACAAAAAATATTGACATAATTTTAGTTGCAAACATTATACATCACTTATGATTCATCCAGTCAGTGTCAGTCAAACATTATATAGCTCATTCAAATCCTGCCTTCTTTTAAACATTGTTCCTCCTATGCATGAATTGTTCCCACAATCCCCATTTTTCCTATGTAATTTGCTCTTATTCTTTAATAAACATCTGAATTCCAGTTGTTTTATCTCTGTTGGTATAGTCACTACTTCTAGTAAAGCTTGTTTAGACTTTGATTTGCATTTTCTAGTAATTGCTTTTTTTGGCAGCCACCATAATTAGACTCGGCAAGGCCTTACTATGTCTAGGCAATTCAGATTCTGTATCATAGCTCAAAAATGTATTTCCTTAGTTACACCAGTTTGCTCAACCAGTATCTCTGAGAGAGCAGTCTGCAGGGAATTTTTTAGTCTGCCAACTAATTACACTCCCAGAAAATATGTTCCCAGTTACCTATTTCTTCCCCATCACACCTTCAACATTTGCTGTCTACCTGTGGAAAAATTCTTTGGAGTCTACCTGGGGTATAAAAATACCTATGCAAACACTTCCAAGCAAAGATCCTAAATCTTCTGCACTTTGTTGAATATTTGGAAGTCATGCATATCTCCCCCATTTTTTCGTTGAGAATTGCATAATCAATTTCTCTTCCCAATTCTTTCTAACCTCCTCATTGATTCTTATACTTACCATGCAATATTTTGTATGCTCTACTATTTGTCCCTTTTTTAACAGCAGCTTCTGTTCTAGATTCTACTAAAAACTCTACCATTCTGGTCTTTCACTTAGGATCACCCTACTTATTTCTCTTTGCCTATACTCTGATATAAATCCTTGATAGAAAAGTTAATCTCTATCCAATTTGTCCAAATAAATTCTTGCCCCTTCCCATTCTGTTACTTTTCCCTCTCTAATTATTTGCTCCCAATACCTTGGTTCTTTTACCAGTTTTCTCCATTAAATTACACCCCCTCTTGCCTATTGTCTGTATTCCTAATTGTAGTTATCCCTATTGGCAGAATCTCTTTTCTCCATTCCGGTATTGGCTTAGTTCTTAAATTACTTTCTGCTACTTTAGGAATATAATATTTTGCATGGTTATTGTTATTTTCCTTAAGGATCTGCATCCAAGATCCCAGTCTCTCCTTGTTTCTTGATCTTCCTGCCTGTTTCATCATCATCCCTTTCCACTTTGAATTATAGGTTTCTGCTTGTGCTATGTAAAGGAGCCTTAACTGTGTAGTTCTGAACTACCTCTTCAAATCAGGTAATCCCAAACCACCTTGTTGAATTGGAAGAATCAGCTTATCCCACTTGACTCTTGCCATCTTCTCCTCCCAGATAAAATCCTTCAGCTCTTTATTAATTGTAATCCACAACTTCTCTTCTGATTGATAAAAATATGCCTGTCCTGTGCATAAAATTAAAGGGACTAAAAACATTTTAACTGCTTGTACCTTGCTATCTATATCTATATAACACAGCCTCCAATGTCTCAGTTTCTGTATTAAAAAGAAGTTATGTACTCACCATAACATTCCATGTGTGTTGTTCATCTCGCCTTCATTCTTAGCAGGTTAGGTTCGGAACCAATCCTCGGTTCCGACTCGGCTTTATACAAAAGCTTGAGGTCTTCCACTAGCTCATGGCTAAAAAACCCTATCCCATCATGGACTAAGACAGCTCCCCAGATCTTGTTTGCACATATAGCTAAATAAAGGTAACTAAACATGTTATAGAGCAATGAAAAAAGGCCAGAGAACATTAATAGCCAAATGCATCGGCTCAGTCTTGTAGGAGCAAAGGGCTGGGGGAAGGAGGGTGGGATGAACAACACACATGGAACGTTATGGTGAGTACATAGCTTCTTTATGTGATGTTGTCCTGTCTCACCTTCATTCTTAGCAGGTTGGGATAGCATCCCTAGCATCATCTTTCTTGGGTGGCTCAAGGGAGAATATTCTTCAGAACAGTGGACCCAAAGGAGACCCTGTTCCTGGAGGCCACATCCACTTTGTTCATAGTTCATAGTTTATAGGTCAGTACTAGGCTAACTGCCCTTGCGAGCCATTGTAAGCTTAGCCAGTTATCCCTTGTGAGACTCAAACCCTGCACCTTGTGTTTGTAAGGTAAACACCTTAACCATTAGGCCACACACCTTAACCATTAGGCCACCCTCCCAACCCTGTAATGAGTGATAAAGGTATGAGGCCTTGCCCATGTTACTGTAGCACAAATGGTATTAATTGGTAATCTCACCTGAAAGGCAGAAGAGGTTGCAATGGCTCTTGTAGAATGACCTTTTACTTTAAGGGGAAGTTCTTTGTTTTGAGATTGGTAAGTAAAGGTAATACAATCTGATAACCATTTTGAAAGTGTGACTTTAGACACAGAAGCACCTTTCTTTGAGTCTGAAAAGGATACAAATAATTGGTCAGATTTTCTGCAGTCCTTTGTCCTATCTAAGTAGAAATATAATTGTCTATGTACATCCAGTTGGTGTAGCATATATTCTGACTTGTTGCCATAGCTAGGGAAAAACTGGTAGTTCTGCGGATTGATTCAAGTTAGATTCTGGGCATAGTTTGGGTCGAAAGGATGGGTTTGTTTGTAGAGATACTCTGTCTTTATGGAAAAGCATGTAGATGGGCTTTATTGATAATGGTTGCAGCTCTGTAACTCTTCTAGCGGAAGTAATGGCTATCAAAAGAATTGTCTTCTAAGTCAGATACTTGAGATTGCAGGATGATGCAGGTTCAAATGGGGGAAAGAATCAAATGGGATAAGAGAAAATTCAGGTCCCATGGTATTGGAGGGGCTTTGATGGGCGGTCTTAATAAAAAAGCCCCTTTAAGAGACACCTTGAAAAGTCTGTGGGGCATCACACTGGGGCCTGATTCCCCTAGACGGAAATTAGATATTGCTGCTAACTGAACTCAAATAGTAGCTGCAGCTTCACCTTCATTAAATAGCTTTGTTAAGAATTCAAGAATGGAAGCTATTGGGGCAGAGAAGGGATCAATGCAATTATTCAAGGCCCATGAAGAAAATCTTTTTCATTTGCTTATACATAAATTTCTCATTGAAGCATTATGAGACAAGATCAGGATATGTTTTACTGATGGAGAAAGACTAGGGAGCCTGGTTATGTTTGGAATCGGAGCAGCCGAGCTGTCAATTTGAGGGATTGAAGGGAGGGGTGGAGCATCCCTGATACATGAGTTAGGAGGTCTGAAACTGGATCCAGAATCTACGGCTCCTCCTGGAGAAGAGGCCAAAGGAAGGGGAACCAGATTTGATGCGGCCAGTATAGGGCAACTAGTATCAAGTTCCTTCTTAAGAAACTGGCTTTCTGAAAAACTTTGGGTATCAATGGAAAGGGAGGAAAGGAGTAGAGGAGACCTGAGGGCCAGTCGTGTACAAGGGCATCCCTTAGTGACTCTTCCAGAGGTGAGATAAGGGCAAAGCAGCTGCTTGTTTTGGCATCCATGGATAAGGAAAACAGGTCACAACAAGGCTGGCCTCATTTGTGGAAATCGTTTCCGCTGCTTCTTGTTTTACAGCCAGTCATGAGGCATCAGAATCACTCTGCTGAGTCTGTCTGCTATCACAATGGATTTCCCCAGGAGGTGCATTGCTATCAGAAAGTGTTGGGAGGAGGTCACCCACTGCCATACTCTCAGGGTCTCATGACAAAAGGAGTAAGACCTGGTTCCTCCTTGTTTGTTTATGTACCAGACAACTGACATGCTGTCTATCTGTATTGCAATAGGTCCTAATTGAAGAGAGTCTTGAAATGTTTGCAGCACTAAAAGCACTGCTCCCATCTCTAGGACAATGATGTGCAAATGGGCCTTGTGATCCTGCCAAGTGCCTTGGATTGTCCTACCCAGATAATGCCCCCCCTCACCCTATCTGGGAAGCGTCCGTGGTCACTGTGGCTAATGGCTGTGGAAGAATAAAGGGTCGACCTAATGTCACATGAGTGGAGTGGAGCCACCAACATGGGCCTTTCTTGCAAGATTCAGTTATCAAAATTTGGTGAGACATGGGTAGTTCCTGAATGGACCACTAAGTGAACAGTAGCCACTGCAGAATTCTCATATGCAAACGTGCTAATGGAATCATGGTTATTGCTGCTGCAATGGTCCCCAAGACTTTCAAGACTGTTCTTGCTTGTACTTTTTTCTTGGAAAGTAGGTTTAGGACCTGACTTTGTAGGACTTGAACCCTTTCAGAGGGAAGTTTTGTCATCATTTTTGTTGTATCTAGATCTGCTCCTATAAAAATGGTATGCTGAGATGGCAACAAGGCAGATTTTTCGTAGTTCATTGCGATTCCTAGGTGAGAGCAGAGATTCAAGATGGTGTCTCTCACTTTCGATAGTAGATGCTTGGTGGTGGTGGTTAGGAGCCAGCCGTCTAGGTATGGAAACACTCGGAAGCCTACGCATCTCAAGTGAGCCGCTACTACTGCCATACACTTGGTAAACACTCTGGGGGGTGTAGTGAAGCCAAAGGGCAGAGCTCAGAACTGGTAGTGACTGGCTCCCAGCTGAAAGTGCAAATGACTCCTGGATCGCTTGTACATTTTCTATATGGTAGTATGCATCCTGGAGATCTATAGAGCATATCCAATCATCTTGTCCCAGAAAAGGCAGTATTGACTGCAGTGTTACCATCCAGAACTTTGACTTTCTTACTGATTTGTTTAATTTGCTGATATCCAGGATTGGTCTCAAGTCCCTTGTTTTCTTTGCAGCTAAAAAGAACCTTGAGTAAGTTCCGGATAATATTTGGTCTGCGGGAACTGTTTAGATGACTTTTGCATTTCTAGAGTTGCCTGTTCCCTTTGACTGGGTGGAACATCCAGGATGTTTTTGTGTTTGGGATGGGAAAAGAAAAGGGTATGGAGTAACCTCTGGATATGATGCTTTGTACCAACTTGTCTTTTGTTATTTTTAGCCAGGCTTCTGAGTACAAAGATAAGTGGACCCAACTGTCTCCCAAGATGGACAGGCAGGCCTCCTTTTAGGAGTGCTGAAAGGGCTTAGCAAGGAATGATTCCCTGTTGCTCTGATTTTGTAGACCCCCTCTGCCACGTGATCACCGTCTTCCATTAGTACTTCCCCCTCTGCCCCTGGGGGAAGCATCACCATGTGTGTCCTGGAAAGCTCTCTGGGATTTCTGAAACCACATTCTTCCCTTTTTGACCCTTTAAATAAGGTATGGTAGGTAGGGAAATATGGACTCCTATGGCAGAGAGAGTCTTTCCTTCTTGTTCACACCTGGTTAGGGTGTCTTTGACTTTTGGCTGAACAAGGACGAGCCATCAAAAGAGGCATTCATAAAGGAAGATTTAAAGGGCTCCACAAATTCATGCAAGTGCATCCAGGAATGTCTTCTTAGGGAAATCCCTGAACCTGCTTCCCTGCTTGCTCCATCTCCTGCATAAGAAATGAACCTCATGGGGGAGTTGACCACTGAATTTAAGGTGGACAGCTGGGAGGAAACCTTCTCTGATACCGCTTCAGCTACTGAACCTTGGAGGGTATCTCCTAGCCCTTTCAAGAAATCTCTCTGAAGTCTAATAAAATGAGTCAGATAATTCAGCCATCTAAGCAGAAAGGTCGCTGAAGAAAAGATGGAGTTTCCATATCTGTACATCATATGAGATTCTTTGTTCAGCAGATGGACAGAAGAGGACATCTCTAAGAGTTCCATTTCGGTGTCTGCCACCACCATCATAGCACCTACTGGGACTTCTTTGGTTAAAAAATTATCTGTGGGTGATGTGATAAATTTGTCTGGCCTCTGAGGAGCAGGTTCCACTGAATCTGGAGACTCCCACACCTTTCGACAAACTAAGTCCATCAGTTCATCAAAAGATGGAGACACCCAAGTGGCGGAAGGCTGAGACCCAAAGGCCTTCAGGAATACAGACTCCTCCACAGAAGGGTTGATGGACTTCCAGCTGCCTCTCTGTTTTAGTATTACCAGGATGTCTGCAAAGGAGACATCCTCAGAGTGCAACCATGGTGACCCTTCCGAATCATCAAGGTCTGTATCTGATATGACAAACTAATCTGGGGAGTCTAAATGCTTCCTATTGCATAGCCTCTTCAGAGGGACCTCTTCAGGAGGGAATTCTGGAGAGGTTCCAGAACAGACGGGGTCACCCAATGGAGCATCCTGAGGCCTAGGGTCTCCATGTCTCTGTGGATGCTGTGGTGCCAAGACAGACACTGGTGCCTTTGGTGGAAGAATGTCCTGAGCCGAGAGTGGACCTGTCTGTGGAGACAGCACTCTCCTCATCACCTCGAAAAGCCCTCTGCCCCTGATCTGAGGAAACTCCCAGCTCCGAAGAACCAAAGGGAATCCCCGGAACCAAGGGGGTTGGCTCCGAGGCTGAGGTAGGAACAGAGCTGACCCAAGCCAATGCCCGAGAGGCAAGTTCGGATCCGACAACTGTCCAATCTGACTCTCCTCCCGACCCGACTGGAGAGTGTCAGCTCCTAGATTCCTCGAGTACAGATGGAAACAAGGACATCAGAGGAGTAGTCGGACCCGAAGATCCTGTTATAGGTCTCAGCTCCGATGGTTCCACTACGATCAGTTCTAGACATTTTGGCTCAAAGGTCCAAGATCAAAGCAGAGGAGGAATCGACAGTGAAAGGGTAGGCTTGGTCGGTTCCGAAGCCCTCTGGGTTGGATCTGACAACAGTTTGGTGAGCACCAGTGCACTTAATAGCTTCTGCACCACGCGATCCACATCACCATTGGACAGGCTCCTGGAAGATTGAGTCAAGGGGGCGGGAGATTTAGAGGATTGTAGCAAAGGAGACCTCAAAGTGGGAGATACAGGTTCCAATTCCAGGGACCAGCTCCGTAAATGAAATTCCATTGGCACTGACACTGAAGGAGCCGAGGTAGCAGGCTTCTCAGGCCCGACAGCCTTAGAAGAGGGGGATTTGCCTAATTTTGAAGGACCATGACTTCTTCTATCACTTCAGGAAAAAGGGGTCTTTATCAGGCCTCTCTGTATCAACTTGTTTTTCTTGTTCTAGCAACACTCTATGACTGAAAGAGTGACAAATGGCACAAGACTCTTGAAAGTTAACTTCTCCAAGACAGTATACACAAATTGTATGCCCATCAGTAATGGACATTTTCTTACTGCATTTAATGCATTTCTTAAACCCAGAGGGTTTATCTTCCTTAGAATCCTTTGAAGCCATAGTACAAGTCAGCAACCACAAAGGAAAGCAACAAACAACAATACTCTATATGTATAAAAAGTATACTACTTTTTTTTTTTTTTTTTAACAAACATTCAGAAAGACAAAACACTAAGACACAGTGAAAAAAAGGAAAAAATCCCTCTAATTTAAATGGGCTAAGACAGCTCTATTTAGCAAACAGAACAAGAAAAAATACTTAGAGGAGATTCTAAAGGCTATTCTCTAACTTAAGCGAAGTAGCCTTGAGGGAATAAGGGAAATAAAGTCCCCTAACTAAAACAGGCTCTTAATTATCGGTTTGAAAGCCAGGATAGGGGAAAAATGCCTTGTGAGGAAGTGACGGCTAACAGCAGTGAAAAAACTTGGGGGAAAATACTAACCACACAACAGGTTAACTCAGTAAATATTAAAGAATTAAACAGTTAGAAATAGCTAAGAATTGTTTAACAATATCAAGAAGAAAAATGTCTACCTAGCCAGAGCGAGTAGGAGAGCACCTGATCTTGTTTAGCGGAAAACAAGATCTGGGAAGCTTTCCTAGTGCATGATGGGATAGTGATTTTTAGCCATGAGCTAGTGGAAGACCTTGAGCTTTTGTAATTGGTCAAGTCAGAACTGAGGATCGGTTCCAAACCCAACCTGCTAAGAATGAAGGCGAAATAGGACAACATCACATCTTGTGTTTAGTCTCTTCTCACGTATCCCGAGCTGCCACACCAGAATCCTTTTTAATCTATCTCCTTAAGTACTTCATTTTATGATGTCCTCAAAAATATGGATATTGCTGAACTACTTCATGTGTGGGTACACAATTCATAGCTATTGCCTTTGTTTTAGCTTCATTCATTTTGTATCATGAAAAGATATGAAACTGCCTCAAAATGTTCCATAACACTGAAATGTCCTTTTCTGGTTTTATCAGGTATAAAATAATATCATCTGCAAATACAGCCATCTTTTCTTGACTACCATACCAATTATATCCCTGAATTTCTGAGTCTCTTAATTTCTTTGCCAATGGTTCTAAATATAGTGCAAATAACAAATGGAAAGGAGGACACCCCTGCCTGGTTTCTCTGCTCAAACAAAGATTTTCAGAGAGGAACCAACCCACTTTAGTTTTCACGTCCGATCTTTCATATATCCTCCTAATCAACCTTATAATTTTTATCAGGGAATGGAAATGCTTCCATTGCCCTGATCATAAACTCCCAGCTTACTCTGTCAAATGCTTTCTCTGCATCAAGACCCACAAACAGCAGTGGTATTTTCTTACATTCAGCTTTATACTGGCCATTCTTGAGGAAAAATATGGTTCTCTCCACATAAAATCAAAGCTCCCTGTGAAGCCCATATAACAAAGATGATATTCACTACATTTAGAGTTCTTTGTGGAAAATGCAGTCAATTTAACAGATTTAAGTTAGATTCTATGTTAACTTTAGGCATAAAGGACAGGTCAGTTCTAAGCACTACCATTAGGTAAGACTGTTTGAACAAAAGAGTCTGCAGTTCAGAAATTATTTTGACTAATGTCACAACCATTAAAAAGGGTTTTCTTCCACATAACATTAAACAAGCTGACATTTCATGTTCAAATGGCAAAAGAATAAGCTTCTATATGATAAATGCCCTGATAAGAGACATGCTCTTTAATAGAAAGCCTGAATGGGAGAGTGCTTCATAAATAAGAACCATAGACATTCAAGAAAGCAACAGAAGTGAAGACCAGTCCAAAGTAAATATTAGAAATGAACACCAAAAGTGAACTCTTAACACAGGAATAACTTAAGACTGGAATCAAAGATTTTAAAAATATAGCATCTAAATATACTGGCACAGAAAAGGATCAACACCTTTGCTAGTAGCTCAAAAGGACATAGTGTCCATTTGCCAAATTGTGACTTCTGGGAATAATGATCTTTGAGATGAAATAATGACTCCACTGCATCCCAGAAGTGATACTCTATGGAAGGTTTAACAACACTCATAGCAATGATGGTCTAACACTGCCCTTTCATATTTTATAGGTGCAAAGAGACTTCAGTGGCAAAAAAGAGATATTCCTTGAAGGGCACGCCCAAGACAGTTACCTAGGTGTCCTCCGAGAAACAACTTGAGTGCAGTAAAGACTGCGTTGGCTTATAGAAATGCTGGCTCCTTCTGTCCTATCAACTCCTTCCACTTAGACAACAAAATTTCTCAGACTATAAATAGTTGCCTTGGTCCATATTTTCTCATTCAGTATCTGACTTCTAGAAACTTGCCTACCATATGATGTAGTTCATTGGCTATGCTCTTCTGAAATAATGCATGTGGGTAAAAAAGTAAAACATCCTCTGTGTTCACAGAACAGCCAGTACAGAAGACAGCAGAAATGATGCTCGTAGTGGGATGGAAAAAAAATCCAAGTTAGCACTAGAAGTTCTTCTAGCCCAGACTACCTCTCACCAAAAACACAAACATTCATGCTGAGTGTGTGTGTGTGTGTGTGTGTGTGTGTGTGTGTGTGTGTGTGTGTGTGTGTGTGCACACACACACACACACACACACACACACACACACACACACACACACACACACACACACACACACACACACAAAACACACAAACAGGTGTATGAAAGCTTCCACAGAATCCAACTAAAAGCCTTTTTCTTGGATAACTAAACATGTCTTGGACCCTACTAGTACTGTGTAACAGAGCAGTAGGTGTCTTAGTTCCTATTTAGTAGTGATGCTACAGTCTGTGCTGAACCAGCAGCAAAATGTTCTTTTCCCTAGCTTTGGCCCTTAACATTTGTCTAATCTCAGGATAAACCCTTCAGAGCTGCTGCGACTTGTAAACGCGGACATAGTTTAGTGAAGTGACAGGACACTAATGCTTGAGGGGGGTGGCGTGATGCTTCATGAAGCTGGCTGTCAAGATGAGAGCATCAGAAGGGAACACTCTGACCCCTAGAGGGACAAATATGTACTAACTGCTAAAACCAGACTGAAAATTAAAGAGTGAAATCAAAAATACTGGGCCGAGATATGATTTGCATTCTCTTCTGCAGATGATGCCAGCTCATAAGATCAATGTGTTCATCAAATTCATCTGCACTGCCCCGTTTACCCTACTATATTTATCCCTGGCCTAATACAGTCCCCAGGGAACAATTAAGAAATTTACTTGAGTCTGTATGTGAAAGTGCAATCAGTATTCAGATTTTTTCATGTAATTTGCCAGCATTTTGGAATTAAAATACACTCACTTTACAGGGACTCAAGTCTAATAAATTTACAGATAACCTCAGTTTCAGGATACTGCAGGGGGTTCAGAATGATGCCAACTTCTGCCTACAAATAGCAGCATATTGCAGATGTTTTGTTATTTATTTACTTAGTAAGGAAGTGGATAGAGAAAGGCAGCAAAGCAAATGACAGACTAAATTAAAATAGAATTCTGGAGTAGAGAAATTAGAAAAGATAATATTACACAGGAATGCAAAGAGCCAGCATCAGGCCAGTGTGTCAACAAAGTGTGCTGGCTTACAATGGATAGGTAACAAGCATCATATTATAGACTGATGTGATTATTAAAAGAAAGGTTTGGATGGCCATATGGAAATAAATGACAAGAATACAGATCTTCACCACAAAATGTTCATAATTCAAAAACAGAATTATTTTTTAAAATGCTGCATTACAATTGCCTCAAGCTCTCCCAGAAAGGGATAGGGACAGATGTATAATAAAAAAAAAATGTATGTGCTCGTGCGTGCACACGCATACACACACACGCACACACACACACACACACACACACACACACACACACACACACACACACACACACACACACACACACGAGGATGGTATCTTAGAAATATTCAAGGATATCACTTTGGCATTTACAATCAAACCAATATCCATACTCTAACAGTATAAAATGGTTTACAAGACTCAAAAAAGACAAAAATTAAAGCATAGTCTATTATTACAGAAACGTGATTTCAATGATCCTCACATCAACAGCTTGGAATCTGTGCTTATATTCTGATCCTGGTGAGAATAGGAGTCGAGTGCATTGATTCCTGACTCTTTCTTGTTGGAGAGTGAGTGTCTGTGCTTAACGTACCTGATTGGTCTGGTTGCTATTCAAGGCATCTACCAGAAAAAGGCTACAAGCCTGCAGACCCTTGCATCATCTGGGACAAGACTGTGGATCACCAAACAGGCTGTGGCCTCCTTCTCTTCTTGGGACTGGTGCTAACATTTTGCTTCTGGTGAGAGAAGAAGCAAAGGAGTATTGTACCCCAACAGAGTGAAGCTGTGCTGAGACCAGCATTAGTAGTAGCCAGGCAGTAGCCATTCATGTGACTCCCCTCTTTTCATCATTCTTGATAAGCTAATTCTTTATTTTTCAGTAAGTACTGCTTGATTTCTTCCTAACTTCAGAATAACTGCCTAAATACTTCATCCTTAAATTTTCAGGGTCTACATATTCGTTTCCCCTCAAGTGTTTGGCAGTGCTCTGTACAGACACAGACACCTTGAGTGAGATGTTTCTGTAAAAAAATATATAAGGAAACAGCTCCAGTTCTTAGCAATAATGACCATCCCTCCTGGCATGTCTAAAGATCAGTTCCCTGTGTTTTCTCTTATTAACCTGGTGAACTTGGGCATTCTGAGGCAGTGTAACAACTGCTTCATGTACACAGATAACCCTCTCCTCTTTCCTTTCAACACTCAGACTTGTGAGAGATGCACTTATGTATCCAAATTGGAAGCCATGCGCTCTCAAGCCAAGACAGGAATAGCTGGTCAAGAGGAGAAGGTCAACACCTGCACCACACCACATGCAGCACATAGCCCTCCAGAACACCCAACATCACAGCTGTCACATAAAAACACAAACCACACATGCACCTTTGCGGAGGCTCTCAATAGAAATCTACCTAAACAGCAGAGACCTCCAAGGCAGAAACGCACTCGACCACCACAACACAGCACAAATCACAAGACACATAGCTCACCTAAACAGTGTTTCCCTCAACCTTAGCCCCAAGGCAAAATAGCTTGCCTAATACAGTAATCATAGGTGACTCATTAGTGAGGTACACTGATGTCCCACTCACTAGGTTGAATAAGGAGAAGGTAACAGTCAGCTGTCTATCAGGTGCCAGAATCCGACACATAACACACACACACACTCAGGTCACTCCACAACAAGTACAAGTATGACTCTGCCACTGTGCATGTGGGTGTGCATGATCTGAGACGCACCTCCCTGGACTACATGAAAAGAGACATGCAACATCCTACCGTCACCCAGAATGATACTGCAGTACAAGCAGAAAATGATTGCATCCTTAACTGGACTAATGTCTATATTTAAATGCTATGTTTTTTTAACTGTATAATGCAAATAATACTTAATGTGGAGTTTTTCTCCCCGGGCCGCTGCTGAAAACGGACCTGTGTCCAGTTGGACTCTCCCGGTTAACAAATGTAAATAAATAAATAATTAATAAAATAAATAAAGCAGAAAATAATTGACTTCAACACGTTTCTGGTGTCATTCTAAAGGGATCCAGTATCTGTCTGCTTGGGATGACATGATTGACAGACCTTGATGCCTTGCCAGAGATGGTATCTGTCACCCCTGGGTTTCCGGATACTGGCTAAGGCTCTTGTCACCCCTATAGCGCCTTTTTAGGCGATGTTCTAAAGACCAAATTACCACAGTAACAGCTATAAATAAATGCAATCTGAGGGTCATGCTGCTCAACACTAGAAGTCAAAATCTCATGATGCACTTGCTCGAAGCATTCTTCAAAATGGAGAACATTGACATTTGTGCTGTAATGGAGACCTGGTTTAAAGCAGCAGAAAGCACCCCTGCACTACCAGGCTATAACTCATTCCACACCTTTTGGCCCCAGAACATGGTCTGAAGCTGCAAAGGTGGTGGTGTCTCCATATTCATAAAGGATATGCACCTCCAGACTAGTAGCCCAGCATAACACATCTGAGATACTTCAGGTACAACTAAAATTGAGTAAGTCGGTGATTCAGGTCATAGCCTGCTATAGGTCCCCAACCATGACTCAAGACTCTCACTCCACATTCCTAAGCACCCTGGAAACTATTAGGGTCCAACCCAACACTCTCATATTAGGTGACTTCAGCTACCCCTTCATCAAGTGGGAAAACTACTCAAGCACCAGTACACTGACCCAATGCTTCCTGGAATTCATCAATTGCAATGACCTGGACCAGCTCATTCTTACCCCACTAGAGGAAGCAACATCCTTGACCTGGTTATTAGTAACATGGGCAACCATTGATCTACATCAATAGTCAATTCCTCCCTGGTTAGATCCGGCCACAAACTAATCACCATTGAAATCCACATCTCACCCCCCCCACCCCCCGCAAAGGTAATCACCATGAAAAACTTCTCCAAAGCTGACTTTGGGCTCCTAAAAACAGAGGTGGCTAACTCCACGGCACCCATGTCAATGGAAAATAGATGCATGACTGCTGAATCATACATGAGTGCACTGTAAGAACATTTACATAAATGGATGGAACTAGCTATACCCAACAGAACCAAGACGCTCTCCTCCAAAAAAGTAAGCCAATCTGGTGATCCCCTGCATTAATAAACTCTGCAACAGAAGGAAGAAACTGTTGCAGTAAAAGGTGAAGTCCCAAGACTGGAAAAAATTCCCTTATTAGCCTCGACAAAAAGTTGAGATCCCTCATCAAAACCTCTAAAGCCAGCTATGAAGGCAGAACTGCATTAGACAGTAAAAACAACCACAAAGACATCTATAGTTACATCAAGAAGCTCCACAACAATACCCCGGTTTGCTCTGAGTTACTGCACCATGGTACCTCCTATACTGAGCCAACAGATATTGCCAACATACCGTCTGACAGATTCAGTGCCAACTTTAACCCTGTCTACCCCTCAAAGGACCAATCACAATATCAGAGGAGTGCCAGGCACCCAGCATTACTGCAGCACAGGTTAAAGCTGCATTGTCCAAGGCCAATAATACAGCTTCCATGGGACCTGACAATATCCCTGGATGTGTTTTACATGAACTACAAAGTGAACTGGCACCACATCTGTGTGCCCTGTTCAATCACAGCCTCACCTCAGGCTTTGTCCCTACCGAATGGCGCACTGCTACAGCCATCCCTCTCTATAAAGGGGGAGCGACTATAGACCCTGAGAATTATCACCCCATTAGCCTGACAAGTCTGATATGTAAGGCTATGGAGTGCATCATCATGGACCTATTTAACAAGGATATAGGGAATCTCCAAACTCTAGATCCCATGCAATTTGGTTTTGTGAAAGGTAGATCATGTCTGCTCAACCTGGTTGACTTCCTTGAGTCATTCACCAGAGCTGTGGATTAGGGCAAGGCAATTCATATCGCCTATCTCGATCTGGCTAAGGCATTTGATACTATTCCCCACTCACGAGTTATTGTTAAACTCACCAAACTAGGCATCAACCCCTATATCACTAGGTGGGTTGCAAATTGGCTCACAGATAGAACCCACAGTGTAAAAGTAGCAGACTCCAAGTCAGACTGCCGACCAGTCATGATTTGAGTCCCACAGGAATCGGTCCTGGGTCTTATCCTGTTTGGCATCTACTTCTTAGAAGTCCAGGCCAACACGGAGGGACTCTGGCTGACCAAGTTCGCAGATGACTCTAAGCTGGGAGCTATTATTAACTGCCCAAGTGATATAGACATCCTACTGAAAGGCCTCACTGAGGCCAATGACTGGTGTCGAAATCATGGCCTTAAGCTTAATGCCTAAAAATAGGTCGTCATCCCCTTTGGGAAAAACTCAGTTCCCACTAATTACCACATTGATGGGAACCGCTGAACACTGAAGATGTTATAACAGATCTGGGAATACAGGTTGACAGCAACCTCTCCTTCGACCACCACATTGCCACTGTGGTCAGAAAGTCCTTCTATGTAGCACATATCGTAACAAGAAGTTATGTACTCACCATAACATTCGATGTATGTAGTCCATCTCACCTCACATTCTTACCTGTGGGTTCGGAGCCGAACCTCGGCTCCGACTCGGCCATACTCTAGCTCGAAGTCTTTCAATTGGCTGGTCTAAGAGGTATCCCATGCTGCACTGCTCCCTTTCCGCAGATCTTGTTTGCTGCAAGCTCAATCACTCACCCTCCATACATATAACACATAGGGAAGGAAGAACATTCCAACAATAAAAGGAGTACTGAAATCAGACCTAACCTCTAGGTCTTCCAGGATGTGGGAAGGCAGGGGGATAAGTAAGAATGTGAGGCAAAATGGACTACATACATCGATTGTTATGGTGAGTACATAATTTTTTGATGTTATGTAGTCCAATCTCGCCTACATTCTTACCCTTGGGACAGCGTCCCCAGCACCTGAACCCTGGGAGGCTCAGTGGAAAATACTCCTGAGCACTGTGGAACCAAAGGAAGATCTGCCTCTGGATACCAAATCCAATTTGTAGGGAGTAACAAAGGTGTGAGGAGATGCCCATGTAGCCGCAGCACAAATATCATTCATA
Organism: Protopterus annectens; assembly: GCF_019279795.1. NCBI lineage: Eukaryota > Metazoa > Chordata > Ceratodontiformes > Protopteridae > Protopterus > Protopterus annectens. The sequence goes on along the minus strand of NC_056746.1, from coordinate 252,307,120 downwards.
GACATCCTGGCCTGAAATGCTGTAGAGGTAGACATCAATCGGGTAGAATGAGCCTTCACTTTAAATGGTAAATCTTTACCGCCTGAGGCATAAATGAAGGAAATACAACTAGAGATCCATCTAGACAAGGTCACTTTGGAAACAGAAGACCCAATCCTATTTTCTGAAAATGAGACAAATAACTGATCCGATTTTCTAAGATCCTTCGTTCTATGCAAATAAAAACACAACTGTCTGTGAACATCCAGCTGGGGAAATTTAAATTTTGCCCTATTAGAAAACTCTGGAAAAAATACAGGCAGTTCAATGGATTGGTTGAGATTACTAACCAAAGCCACTTTCGGCATAAAGGAAGGGTTTGTTCTGAGGGAAATCTGTCCTTGTGCAATATCAAGTAAGGCGGTCTGATTGACAAAGCTTGGAGCTCCAAGACACGTCTAGCTGAAGTTACCAAAAAGATTGTCTTCCAATTCAAATATTTCAATTCACAAGTAGCTGCAGGCTCAAAGGGGGACAAACTGAGATATTGTAGCACAAAATTTAGGTCCCAAGGCATGACTGGGTCAAAGACTGGAGGGCGAAGCAGCATAGTGCCCTTCAAGAATGCCTTACAAAGTCTATGCGCCATTAGACTGGGTTTATTAGTGACGTGAAAAGTGGAAATAGCCGTCAACTGGACTTTAATGGTTGCGACTGCTGAGCCCTGATTGAAAAGCATGGAGAGGAATTCCAGAACTGAAGAAATTGGAGCTTTATAAGGATCAATTTGTCTTGCATGAGCCCAGATGGAGAATCTTTTCCATTTACTGGAATAAATCTTTCTGGTCGAAGGCTTATGGGAAGAAGACAGAATATGAACCACTTCCAGAGAAAAATGATGAAGCCTGACTAGTGATGGAAGTGGAGTAGCCAGGCTGTCAACAAGAGGGTCTGAAGAGAGGGATGTTACTGCCCTGACATATGACTCAGAAAATCTGGCTGTGGGTCCAGAATCCAGGGGGTGTCCATGAGATAGGGATGGAGAAAGGGGAACCCAAATTTGACGAGGCCAGTGTGGAGCAATCAGAATCATTCTGCTTCCCAAGGATTGCACTTTCTGAATAACCTTTGTCAGCAGAGGAATAAAGTAGACCGGAGGGCCAATCATGAACAAGAGCGTCCCTGGGTGACTCCCCCTGAGGGGGGATAAGGGTGAAGTAGCTGCTGCACTTGGTATTGAGGGGACTGGCAAATAGGTCGCAGCAAGGCTGACCCCATCTGTGGAAAATCTGCTCCACAACTTGACTGTTCAGGGACCACTCATGAGGCATCAGAATAGCTCTGCTCAACCTGTCGGCAATCACGTTGGACTTCCCTGGAATGTACATTGCTACAAGAAAACATTGGGAAGACACTGCCCACTGACACACTCGGATGGCCTCTCGGCAAAGGGGGTACGACTTGGTTCCTCTTTGTTTGTTCAGATACCATACCACTGACATATTGTCTGAGTGGATCGCAATTGTCCCGAGAGGAAGAAAGCTCTGAAGTGCTTGCAACGCTAGTAGCACTGCTCTCATCTCCAAGATATTGATATGCAGATGTATCTCGTGTTCCTGCCACGTGCCTTGGTCTGTCCTGCCGAGATAATGCCCCCCCACCCCATCTGGGAGGCATCCGTGGTCACTGTGGCAACAGGAGGGGATGGGATGAAGGGTTTTCCCGCATTGAGGTTGCTGGTGTGAAGCCACCAGCGTAGATCTTGCTTGCACCTGTCTGTGATCATTATGAGATGAGAAAGCGGAAGATGTTATAGAGAGCACTGGGCGAATAGCAGCCACTGAAGGAGCCTCATGTGTAGCCTCACAAGAGGAACCAGCATAATTGTTGCAGCCATCATCCCTAACAATTTGAGAACCATTTTTGCCTTCACTTTTTTCAGAGGGAGCAACGCGTATACCTGTTGTTGCAAACCTTGAATCCTTTCTTGTGGTAAAAATGCCCTCATGAGCACAGTGTCTAACTCGGCACCTATAAAGGTGACACGCTGTGAGGGCAACAAGTCAGACTTTTCCCAGTTTAGAGTGATGCCCAATTATTGACACAGCTTGATAGTGGCTTCTCTGGTCTGTAGTAGTAGATGCCTGGAGGTGGCAGAAAGGAGCCAGTCGTCCAGGTACAGAAACAGTTGGAATCCCTGATGTCTCAAGTGAGCCATCACCACTGCCATACATTTGGTGAACACCCTGGAGGCTGTGGTGAGACCAAAGGGCAGGGCACAAAATTGAAAATGACTGGCTCCCAGTTGGAAGCGTAGATGACTTCTGGATGCCCTGTCCATCTTTATATGGTAGTAAGCATCCTTGAGGTCGATGAAGCACATCCACACTTCTTTTCCCAACAATGGGAGAATAGATTGCAATGTGACCATTTGGAACTTGGACTTCTTCACATGGAGGTTCAAGCGGCTGAGATCCAAGATGGGTCTCAGGTCCCCTGTTCTTTTCGGCACCAAAAGGAATCTGGAGTAAGTCCCTAATCCGATCTGGTCTGAGGGGACATGCTGGATGGCTCCTTTTTCTAGCATCTTTATAATGTCTGAAGCTGCGGAATCCCTTTGATTGGGTGGAACATCTGGGATTCTTTTGATCAGTGGGGGGGGGGGAGAAGGGAATATGATACCCTCCGGAAACTATTTTTAATACTCACTGGTCCTGGGTGATGTCTTGCCAGGGTTCTGGGTATAGTGAAATGCGACCCCTGACTGGCTCCAGAAACACACAGTCGAGCCTCCCATCAGGAGCGCTGGTAGGGAGAATCACAAAAGGAATCACGGTCTCCCTGGTTACGCGGGCCACCTCTGCCTCTAGGGTGGCATCTACCCGAGTTACCACCCCCTCCCCTGCCTCTGGAGGGGGAATCACTTTGTGCGTCATGAAAAAACCTCTGCGATTTCTTGAACCACATTTTCCCACTCTTCTGGACCTTGGGATAAGATCTAGAAGGCATGGAAAAACAGACTCCCACGGGAGACTCTTGCTTGCACCTAGTGAGAGTGTCTTTCACCTTGGTTCCGAACAGGGAACCATCAAATGGGGCACTGGTGAATGTAGACTTGAAGGTCTCCTCGAAATTACAGAGGCGCATCCAGAAGTGCCTCTGAGAGAAACTCCGGAACTCGCTGCCCTACTCGCTCCTTCAGCTGTGTAAGATATCAGACTCATGGAGGAGTTAGCAATAGAATTTAGGGTAGACATCTAAGCACTGACTTTCTGAGCCACTGCATCAGAAATGTTACCCTGCAGAGCATCTACAAGCTCGTTCAGGAGATCTCTTTGGAGCCATGTAAAATGTGACAAGTAATTCAGTGACCGCAGAGTAAAGGCCACTGAAGAAAACATACGCTTCCCATACCGGTCCATGGTCCTAGACTCCTTGTTAGGGGGAATGGACGGTAGATGAAGTCTCAGCCAGTTCCTTCTTGGTGACCACTGCCACCACCATGGCATCTACTGGAATGCCCTTCGTGAGAAACTCTTTGTCAGCGGGGGTGGACAGAAATCTATTGCGTCTCCTGAGGACTGGTTCCACAGTGTTAGGGGTTTCCCACACCCTTCGACAAACCAGATCCAGGAGTTCATTGAAGGGTGGAAAGATCCAGGAGGTGGAGGTCTGAGCCCCAAAGGCCTTCAGGATCACCAACTCCTCCTCAGCGGGGGGTTTAAAGGGCCAGTCACCTCTCTGCTTCAAGTTCTCTAGGATATCAAAAAAAGAGATATCCTCAGAGGATGACTTGGAGGACCCCTCTGATTCTTCAAGGTCGGTGTCCGACATGAGCGACTCTTCCTGGGAGTTGATGTGCTTCCTCTTGCATGTTCTTTTTATGGGTGGCTCCTCAGGCAAAAACTCTGGGGGGCCCTCATAAATTTGGGGACCACTCATGGAGGTATCTTGAGGCCGTGGGTCTTCGCTGTCCAATGTTAAGGGGCGATCAGAGACTGATACCGGAGCTGGAAGGGGTAGAGCATCAGTGCTGTATGATGCAGCTGAAGACCTGGCCAGCACACTCTGCATGACCTCGAAAGCTGGTCCTCCCGGCTCCGAAGATTGACCAACTGTGGAAGACCTCGGAGCAGAAGGGACAAGGTCCGAAGGTGAAGCAAGGGTCAGGCTCACCCAAGCCGAAGCACTGAGAGGGAGGCTAGGAGCCGAAGAGCATCTTGAGACCTGCCCCTCAGGTCCGACTGAGGAACCATAAGTCCTGGACCCCGTGGATGGAGCCAATGGGGTCAGAGCTGAGTTCAGAGCCGATAAGCCAGGATGGGTTATCGAAGCCAACCTAGAAGCATCAGACGGCGCTGACCACTCTGGCTCTGAAGGTTGAGATTGGCTCGGAGGAGGATCTATTGACAATGGATGGGTGACGGGCTCCAGAGCAGTCTCTGCACCACTCTATCCACATCCAAATCAGAGAGTGTCCTGGAGGACCTAGAGGACAAGGTAGGAGATCTAGACCTCCTCTCTGAAGGAGACCTGAGAGGAGGAGAAACCGGTCTAAAAATTGGAGACCAGCTCTGAGCTAGTATCTCCTTCACTGACTCCGAGAGGCTGGGAGCCAATGTGGGTTCTGTCGATTCACAAACTTCCTTCAGCACCGAAGACAGTGGAGCCGAGGATGCCACAGTAGACTTAGTAACTTTCTCCAGAGGCTCGGATAATACTGACGGAGCTGGAGATCATTTTTTTTTTACTTTGGATGTTTTGTCTCTTTTAGAGGGAGAGGACTTAGCACTAGAAGACTTCTCCAAATCTTCCTCGAAGGAGGGTTTCAGTAATCCCTTCAGAATTAATTTGTTCTTCCTTTCTTGAAGAACATGTGGGCTGAATGCGTGACAGAACGCACAAGACTCCTGAAGGTGGAAAGCCCCCAAACAATAAATGCACACAGAGTGCCCAGCAGTAATCGACATCTTATACCCACATTTAGCACTTTTCTTAAAGCTCGAAGGCTTATGTTCTTTTGTATCCTTGGACATGGTCGGCAGGACACTAAACACAACACAACAGTCAAAACAGACACCAGCAACAAAGCACGGGAACTAGACTAAAATAAACTGTAGACACCACAAAAGGACCTCAAACAGCCCTGACAGGAAACGAGGGGAAGGACTAGGTCCTCTAATTTAAATGGCCCTAGCCCAGAGGGATAGGTACCTAAAAAACAAAACGAACACAGAAGGGTAAACAGATAACCAAGGGAGGACTAGGTCCTCTAACTGAAATGGGCCTAGCCCGGTGGGAGATAGCTAATGGGATACCAAGACAAAAATTAAGACAAAGGCCATGAAAGGCCACACAAAAAAGCTTCCACAAACAACAACACACACACACCTAGCTATGAAAATAGCTTTTAGAGCAACAATTTTAGTCGAAGAAGACAAAACGTTATACTTAGCCACAGGCAAGAGCGAGACCATGTCTGAGCTTTACGAGTGGCAAACGAGATCTGGGGAAAGAGAGCAGTGCAGCATGGGATACCTCTTAGCCCAGCCAATTGAAAGACTTCGAGCTAGAGTATGGCTGAGTCGGAGCAGAGGTTCGGCTCCGAACTCACGGGTAAGAATGTAGGTGAGATTGGACTACATAACATCCAAAGGTTTTGCATCCAGGAAGACAAGAGGTTATCATCTCTCTCTACTCTTCCCTCATTAGACCAATCATCGAGTATAATGCCCCATTTGGCATGTACCTCAGTAGACACATGCAACAGCTGGAAAGGCCACAAAAGTACCTCACGAAAAGGATCCTAGGCCTTAAACACATGTCCTACATGGACAGACTCAAAAAACTCCAGCTAGTCTCTATCTCATATCGTCTACTAAGAGGCGATCTCTGCTTGACTTACAAAGCCATGTCTGACCCAGCTCTGTTAGAAATGCTACATCTAAAGAAATCCAAATCCCTCCAGACCACATGCTCCAGAGACCTCACCCTCATTACCATAATCAACAGAACATGCAAAAGGGACAGGTTCCTAACCCAGAGACTGCCCATGCTCTGGGACAGACTTCCCATACATGTTAAGCAAAGCACCTCACTGGCCCTCTTCAAGGGAAATCTTGATGAGTGCATGGGAAATATAAAGTTCACCCCGGGGATCACTGCAGTGGTTGTACATAATAGAGGCACTGGGAACTAACATTGGGTGGCACGATGCCAGGGCACTTCTGTGGGCTAGGCTTGCAAAGGCTGCAGGGTCATTAGCCTAGTACACACCTATGAACCTATAATGTGCACATGCTGCTACTGTTGTGAACTCTGTTTTATGGTCATGCAGCACAATTACATATGGCTGAGTCACATTTTATTCAAAGTGGTCATACTGTAGCCTTGTAATCAAAACAGAGTGCTCTGTGGCATGGGAAAAATATAACTTAGCCATATGTGGTGAATTGTAATTTAACAGTGATGTATATGTCATTTTTTTAATTTCGTAACATTTTTCTCTTTTATAAGAGTAAATGGATGTCCTCTAATGCAGGAAAAACCCATAGGCAGTAGTGTTTTAATGTAATTTAATGAAAATACATATTAAATACTTTAAATAATTATAGAAGTATTTGCTTACTATATGACAGAAGTGTTATTTGCTTACTATATGACAGAAGTGTTTACTGCCTGATAAATCAAAACGCTGTTCCTTGTTTTGGTATTAGAATTTGTGTCATTTTTGAGTGCTCTAACCAGTGTATATGGATTTTGTTTGGATGCCATCAGTAATGTATGTGAAGTCTTCAGAGAGGTACACGTGTAGATTCTGACAGACAAAGCAATGACAGTATTGAATGCTACACTTTTCTTCACCACTGTCATTTTATCACAAGTGTTACCTGTTATGCTGATGCTAATGGGTGAACTAAATGAAACACCACTTTTGTGTATCTAGGGTTATCTTTTCATCCCTGTGAAACTGCTTTCACAAATTCTGGCAGTGCTTAGTTTTTGGAATGCAGTGCAATGATTTTTGCAGTGGGAATCGTGGTTTTCCATTAGTGACAGTTTTAATGAAGTATAGTCTATGCTGGCAAATAAATTGAATAATCTTTTAATAAAATGCATTTTAAAGTATGTTTTTGATAAAAATGTTATCTGAATGAATTTTATTTGGCAGGTTAATTTGGCTGGTTTCTGCATTGGAGATATAGTTGGTGCAGTGTTCTAGTGCGAAGTGTGATTTTGCTATAGTTACAAACAGAAATTTGTACAAGGGGAGAAGTTACATTTTCATGAAAGGTGATCTTTCCATTTTCTCCAGAGCTGTGGAACTGTGGGGTTAGTAAATACTTAAATAAAGTAGTGTAATATATGTATACAATTTTTGCACACATTCTGTATATAATGGTTTGCTAAAGAGGCTGGCACAGAGAATATATTTTCAGCAGGAGCTTACTCATACTACTGAATACTGAGTAATAACATACATAATCACATACGCATATATCCTACAATGCTAGAAATGCTAGTGCCTTCTTAAAGTTAAAACTGCTGTATTGTATGTGCTACATCCCCTTTCTTTAAAACAAATGCTATAATATATATACTATATTCAGAACTCCATACTTTGAATTTGATGTATGCTATAGCTATACAATGATTAAAAAAGTGTATTCTGTGTATATGCGATCTTCCTTTCCTCTTCCAACCTGTACCAGATCTAGCTGTACATAATGTAGATATGCAACATCTATGTAATATTATTGCAAGAACCTATCCTGACACATTTATTTGTACTTAAGTCTTAGATAGAATGTGTAGGTGTAAACAATCATATCAGTTATCTTTATTTCCTTTCTGTTAATCTCTGCATCTTAGTTCTCTTTCCTGGGCAGAGGATGAAAATGGTCAATTTAGATCAATACCCTACTCCAGTTAAGGTATTAAAGTAAAATAAATAAAGATTTGAATATTCAGAAAGCATCTGTAATAGTGCTAAATCTTGAAAAATCACTTTGGAAATATACAGTTCCTTGCCATTAACAAAAAATGGCCTAGCTAACTGATATACTAACTGTATATAACCAGTCTCACATAGATCCAATATTGCTTAGATGCTCTTGCTTCTTTTCTAGAGGAGGTTTCTGAATTAGAATAGTAGTACCAGAACTAATTTTTCTATGAAAAAATGATTGTACCAAACTATAATTTTGAGGTAATAAGACACTGAGATACTGGCATCTCTTTCAGCGTTTTGTACAATTGCCTCTCATTTCATTTATATATACACATGTAAATCTAGACTTCTAACATAATATATATCTTGGCTCTCCTGAATGCCAGACAACTGTTGCTCAAAATTATATAGTTCATCTGGACATTAACTGCAGAATTATTGTACATATTGTCACCCCTTCCATTTCCTTTATGTCTGGTAAAGTCCTTGCATTTCTCTCATAGTAGCACCGTTTACATTGATTATGTTTGACTAAATCTGTCACATTCTTTTTACTTGTTGGCATCAATAATTAAAAAGATGCAGGCAATGTAACTTTATGATATCTAACTATCAGTAACTGTGGTAGTGGCGAGAGCCTTATATTTTGAAGAAGTGAAATGTTTGCATTATAGAACAGAGAAACAACATTTTGATCGTGTAGAATTCTTACATTTGCTGAGATTTGTAATTGCTTGTACTGTTCTCTCTTTTGTCTTGGCAGTTGGTGCACAGATTTAAGGCTGTGAGCTCTAGTTTCTTTGGTACGGGGTCTGATTTCCTCATCCTTCATTTCCCTACTATGTGACCCTGAGCAAGTCATTTAACCAAACATTGCTACCAGGTCACTCCTGAAAAGGGATGCTTTATTTATATGTATAGTAAGTTGACCTGATTAACAAATGGGTATTATTATTATTACTTATCCATTGCTTTGCATATATTAGGATTACAAGCAGTGTAGCAACAGCTTCTTCAGCTTTTTAATGCAGACTGTTACCTTTTGACCAATCAGTTTCAGTCTTGGTGATATGTAAGATCTGTTCTTATTTACTTGTGATTTGCTTCACAACTATAACCATGTTAATGACCCATTCTGTCAGTTTAACTTGCTTAACAATTACACCAGGGCTTTCCATGCATTTCAGTTAATGTTCAGATCTGCTTCAAAGAGTTACAGGAAGACATCTCAGTGTATGAGTAAATGGTACTGCTTATACTTTTCAGCTGTGCCTGATTTTTGCCTCACATTTTTGCCCTGTCCCTCATAATTTTTTTGATTTCGTAAAATCATAGGATCATTGGAGGTTAATAGGCTATTGGCTGTAATGCCTCTACAGGCCTAGCCATGTTATACCCTTGTTCCCTTATGGACCAAGATATATAGTCTATGTTGCTGTGCGGATCTAAGATCAGCACTGGTTGCCCCTGTCTAAGAGGGACATAGGTGAAAACCTTGGTGTAAATTTATGGTTTCCCATGCAATTGTCCAGGTTACACTTAAATAGGGTCACTGAGGAGCTCTATTTTACATGAATTGGGAGTTTGTTCCAGAGATGTGTCAACATCTGGGAGCCATATCTGTTTCTCCAGCATGTACTGTTAGTATCACAGGCTAGGTCAAAATCCCTAGCAAGTGAATCTTGTCCCCTTGGATTTGCGGATGTGCAGCAGCTTCATCAAGGCAGGGTCTGAGGCTGCTTTGTAGGCCAGACACAAGTCACCTCTAAGCAGTCTGCATGATACTTAGTAAAGTGATAGGGCCTTCAGTCTGTCCGTGTAGGTAATGTGTTGTAGGCCCTGAATTTTCTTGGTGAGAAACCTCTGAGCTCTCTCCATTTGCTGTAGACTAGTGAGGTACATGCAAAAGGGAGCATTATACTTTATTACGGTGGCACAGTGGTGCAGCGGTTAACATTGTCGCCTCACAGCAAGAGGTTCTCCGGTTCGATGCTGGGATGCCTTCTGTGTGGAGTTTGCATGTTCTCCCTGTGTTCGCGTGGGTCTCCTCCGGGTACTCCGGTTTCCTCCCACATTCCAAAGACATGCATCTGGAGCATTTCTCCCTGGGCCTCCACTGAAAACAGGCTCTGTGGAACCTAGTCGGACTTTCCCGGTCAACAAATGATAAATAAATAAAATAAATAAAATAAATAAATAAAATAAAATTACTGGTCTGATGAGACCCAAGTACAGGGGAGTTATAATCTCCTTAGCTTTGGATGCTATACCCTTGCTTATGAGGTGTGCAACATAGAAAGCATTCCTCCAGTGGACAACTGATGATCAAAATTAAAGCTGCTATCAACTTGCATTCCTAAATCTCTCACACTGGGTTTGAACTTAGGGGGGTATTATTAATGTTGTAATTAGCAGGGGTTTCTCCTTTGCCAACGGAGATGATAATGCATTTTTTTTTTGCATTTAAAGTCTGTGGTTTTAACACCAATCATTTGTCTGTGTAAGCCCATTTTGTAGTATGTTGACATCTTTGGGAGATTCGATGGTTACACCCAGTTTGCAGTCATCAGTAAACTTGGCAAGTCATAGACCATCCATTTTCACTTGGGCTTCTGCAAAATGATACCAAACATTAGGCTGCCTAGCACAGATCCCTGTGGAACAACACTGTTAACAGGTCTGCTACTAGAGTTGGCATCCCCAATTTTAGCTGTATGTGTTCTGTTTGTGAGTCAGTTGGCAACCCATCTATTGATGTAAGGGTTCATCCCCAGCTGGGTGAGTTACTCAATCATGCTTGAGTGCCGGATTGTGTCAAAGACCTTGGCTAGGCTGCGATAGGCAGTGTGAACTGTTTTGTCTTCATCCAGGGCCTTGGTGACATTCTTGAAGAGGTCCACCAGGTTTAGCAGGCAAGATCAGCTAAACTGGGTCGGGTCAAGAGTTTGAAGGTCACCTATATTCTTGTTGATAAAATACATGAAGATTCTCTACATGACCTTGCAGGTAAGGCTGGTTAGGCTTATGGGTCTATAGTTCCTGGGGTTGGTTGAAGGACCTCCTTTGTGCAAGGTGATTATGGTTGTTGTTTTCCACTTAGCTGGGACAAAGCCAATGCTTAGACTGAGATTGAATAGCATGCTCAGCGGTTCAGCTAACTCCTGTTTTAGACCATTTAATAAGCAGCCCAGGATGTTGTCCGGTCCCATAAAGGCTATGTTTGCAGCCTTTTTGAGTGTGGCTATGGCCTCCTCTCCAGAGATACTAGGCTACTAGGCAGAGGACTGGTGACATGTATGTTATGGAGTACGATTGGTGGGGATGGGGGGGGATTCGCCAAACCTGTCCTCTAGCAGGTTGGCAATGTCCTCAGGTTCAGTATAAGTGTTACCATCCAAAGCTAGTTAGGCACAAAGTTAGGCCTTCCCATTGAGATTTTGGACTTAGCTAAAGAATGCTTTGTGATATTCCTTGGATAGGGATGCTAATTTAGTTTTGTAATTAGCTTTAGAGGACTTTACAAGATGTCTAATCTGCTTATTTGTGCTTTGGCGGGAGTTCTTCCTTTGCTGGAAATATTCCCTCTTTTTTTGACAGCAGTTTCATTCTTTTATTGTATAACCTATTTATGTTTGATGTCCAACAGAGTGGCTTATTTTTTTTGTGAGGATCTTGATTTGATCCATTCCAGTATGTCTAAGTCTATACATTTATATAGGTGTTTATACAGGACATTTGTGTACACCTCAGTATAAGGGTCATTGCTGTCAGTGTTGGCAGGGGGTCTGAAACTATTGATGCAATTGTTCAGTTTGCTTTGAAGAAATGTTTTAACCTTTTTTTCTCCTGAGGGTGGGTCAGGTATGATCGTTACTTTGAATGAGACTAATTTATGATAGGACTTTACCAGGGAGGGTCCCAACCATACGGTGGTGCAGCATTCCCCCATGTGGGTGAGCACTATGTCAAGGATGCTAGAGCCCCTTGTGGCAGTGCTGACTATCTGCTACAGAGCATTTGTGTTAACAAAGACTACGAACCTTTGGGTGAGCATGTTTGTCCTCATATATGTTACCCAATCGAAGGAAGGGTAGTTAAAGTCACCCATGACCAGGTTATTTGGCTGTAAGTCACCCATGACCAGGGTATTTGGCTGTACTGAGAGTGACTCAAGTAGGTCCAGGTAGTCTGTGTTTTTTGTGGTTCATGGTGGGGAACCTATAGCTAACAATTACATGGAGGAGGATATTTCCTACAGTTAATTGGACTTGAAGTAATTCTAGAGAGTTGTACTGTTTAATCAAATTAAATTAGTCTTTAATGAACATGGATACTCCTCCTCCCTTGTTTTTTTTCATATTCCCTATGTGCTCAGAACGTGTGGAAAGTAGTACAGCCCTGCATGGCCAGGGTACACTTTGAGGCCTTGAACCATGTCTCTGTAACTGCACAGACATCAGCATCTTCCAGGGTGAGAAATACTTTGTGAGTGCAGTTTCTGATTTAGACTCCTAGCATTAAGCAGCATAACCCTGAGTTTGTTTCTGGAGGATATTTTTATATTGGGAATTTAGTTCTGATGATATTGCCTAAAAAGGCACTATGGGGGAGGCAAGTACATTTGCCATGAAACCTAAAGCCAAGAGGCAACAGGTGTAGACCATCTCTGGCAAAGCAGTGTGGTCTGTCGACCATATCATCCTAAGCTGTCAAGGTACTTACGTATTATCGCAACCAGATTTTAGCGAAAATACCACTTGCTTCCTAATATCGAAATCTGACTGTTAGTGGTTTATAACTGTCATATAGTGTGTTTCCTTTAACAATAGTGTTTCTTTTTCAGGAGTGTTTTCAATAAAATGTAAAAAAAAAAAAAAACATGCTGTTGTTCCTTTATGCACTTTACTGCCAGCAGCATGTCGCTTACTGAAAGTCCGTCCGATGAATGTTCCTTTTTTTCATAGCAGCAATGCTGATGAATAATGGTCATAATTGCTTTTGGGTTTCAGGTATCACAGCTGTGTCATTGCTTTTCTGAGACTCGAGTTGTACAACACAGTATTTTGCTTAGTTTAACGTGTTTCTGGGATTACAAAACACACAGAGGGTTGCCTTCTCACAATCTGGAGTCCTACTGAATGGAAAACATGTAGCATGACACGTACTTTGACAAGGAAGAGAGAAAAAAAGGACTGTTGTTGAGAGAAGGTGGTTTTAAGAAGGGTTATGAAGAACAGCGTGAAAAGTTACTGTCGCTGTGGCTGGAAGCACCGTTAATGCACAAAGAAGATAGCTCCACACATGCTGGCAGTAAAGTGCACACAGCCACAGCGACACAATGACTTTCTCCACTGTTCTTGACACCCCTTCTTAAAACAACCTTCAGTGTGAAAGAGAAGACATTTGCTGACATTTGTACAACAAAAACGGTCAGATTTCCATATCGGGAAGCAAGTGGTATTATCGCTAAAATTTGGTTGCGATAATACGTAAGTGCAGCTGTCAGATACTGGATCCCCCTGTACTGACACCAGAAGCCAAGCCAATTGCTGAAGTCAATCATCTTTTTGTTTGTATTGTGGCATCATCCTGGGTGTGGGAAGAATGTTGCTTAGGATTAGAGACATACCTGCCTGGGACACATAATCTGAAAGCTCCATCATATAGTCCAGTCAGGTATGTCTCAAGTCATTCACTTCAGCATGGACTGCGACAGAGTCATAATAGTCCTTGTTCATGAGAAATTTGAGTGTGTGCATGATTTGGCAGATCCTGGCATCAGAGAGGCAGCTGACTGTGACCTTCTCCTTGTCCGGCCTATTGAGGGGGACCTAAAGATTCCAATCACTCAATAATGCCAGACATTAGAGTTTCAAAGTTTTTATTGTTCTGAAAATGCAAATTGTTGAAAACATGCTGATTTATTTACTTTTTAAGTGAATTAGAGTAATACTTAAAAGGCTGTCCCTTTTTTTGGGCCTTTGCACCACATTATTTTTGGCTATATTCAGATTTCTTGAGCAAAGAAGTTAAGAAATATGGTATAATTTCTGTTGAAACCTTTAAGTAGTATTCTACTGCAAAGCAGCCTAATTCAGTAAATAAGTCAGAATAATTCAGCCTTCTATAAAACATTTTTAGTATTGTTCTGTTTTCTACTCCAAGGGGTATGTGTTTATTATTGTGCTGCTACCACCAACAATGGCATTAACAGGCACCTTCTTCACTGATATCCTGGGTGCTCTTTCCAAAGTTTAATAGTGCCTAGCTATTTCACAGAAAGCAAACTTCAACTGAATCTTTGATTAGCAACAAAGCTACTTGCTCCTTCACTACATGCTGCTGTTTTGGCCAATCAGCTGACCAGCAAATCACAAAACCAGTGCCAGTACCACAAGCACAAACATTCTGTTTGTAGTACTCACCTATTTACGTAGGCTATAGAAAATATTGTTAAAATAGCAGCATTACTTCTGGTCATCACTCGTTTCCTTACCTCCAAACCACTTTTGTTACTGCAAAATATTTCTATACTCCCTTCTGAATTTCTAATTTCTTTTCTCTAATATCTTCCAAACAGGAGTACTAGGACATGTCCAACTCCCGAGCCTATTCCCACAAAAGTATCTGCACTACGAAGGATTATTTCCTCCCCTCCTCTGGATGAAACATTAACACAAGGAACACTATGTTACTGTTTGTGAGACTTCCTAAGACAGTGGCCACTGCAGTGCAACAGACACTCATCCTTACGTGAGTTCTTCATCTCCCATTAAGTAAGAGTTATGGTAACTGTTAACTGCACCAGTACAGAAAGTTAAGCTTTGTTTTAAATATTAAGGACAACTAGGCACCACTGCTTCCCTATGGCACCACTCATGGATGCCTCCTTTGCTTATTGTTCCTCCTCAGTCCAAGTAGTAGATAGTCTTTCCTGTCTTTGCCAGCTCTATACTGGAACTGTCTTCCTAATTTAACATTGCAGGAAGATAAAAACAAATACTGAGACAGAGAGGGAAAGTACAGACACAGTGCTTTGAGAAAAAAGGAAAATGTGAAGTATTTATTTTAACCATTGTCTGTGTGCCAACTAAAAGAAAATATTGAAAGTGAAAGAAAAGAGTCTATATATATATATATATATATATATATATATATATATATATATATATATATATATATATATACATATATATATACACACACATACGGATTCACTTTACATGCTCAAAATACTAAAATATCGAATTTTAGAATTTCGAGCCTGTAAAGTTGAACGGATGGAAACAGCGAACCCAGAAGTATCAAATGGATTATGTCGAACCCGCGGTATGGATAACGGGTTAGGTAAGTGTACTGTTTTTGAGGTTTTGGGGAGGGTTTGTGTGTTTGAGTGTGTTGGGGTGTTTGAGGTGTGAGTTAGGGTGGGTGTTGTGCAGTGTGAATGTGTTAGTGTTGGGAATGCTGCTGTTTGTGTGTATGTGATGTGTGTTTGTGTGGGGGGCTGTGGAATGTGCAATGCTGGGTTGTGTGTTTTTAGAGTGTTGTGTGACCTTGGAGTTAGTATATATAAGTAGGGGGGTGTGGGGGCACAGCCCCCTGCATGGGGGATGCCCCCCTGCATATACTAAGGGTAGGTGTGTGTAAGTGTTTGGTTGTGTGCGTGTGTGTTATGTTTATTGTAGGGAAGTGTTGGGAGGTATGCACGCTGGTGTATGTATGTGTTTTGTTGTGAGTGATGTGTGTTTGAATGGGAGTTTGTAGATTCGTGGTTTTGTGTTTTGCATTTGTTTATGTTCAGCATTTAGGGGATTCGACTTTATAGTTTTGTGATACTGAATTTCGAGCCTTTACAAGCCTAGCCCATAGGATTACCCTGGCACCGTGCAACCCAACCTTAGTTCCTAGTGCCTCTGTCGAGTAGAGCCACTGGAGTGATCCCTGGGGTGAATTTTCTATTTCCCATCCACTCATCAAGATTTCTCTTGAAGACGGCCAGTGAGGTGCTCTGCTTGTCATGTATGAGAAGTCTATTCCATAGCATGGGCAGTCTCTGGGTTATGAACCTGTCGTTCCAGCACATTCTGTTGATTGTGGTAATGAGGTTGAGGTCTCTGGAGTGTGTGGTGCGGAGAGATTGGGATTTCTTTAGATGTAGCATTTCTAACAGAGCTGGGTCAGACATGGCTTTGTAAGTCAAGCAGAGATCACCTCTAAGTACGCAATATGAGACAGAGAATAGTTGGAGCGTTTTGAGACTGTCCATAGAGAACAAGTGTTCAAGGCCTAGGATCCTCTTTGTGAGGAACTTTTGCGGCCTCTCCAGTTGTTGCAGGTGTCTAGTGAGGTACATGCCAAATGAGGCATTGTACTCAATGACTGGTCTAATGAGGGAATAGTAGAGGGAGACAATGATCTCTTTCTTCCTGGATGCAAAACCCTTACTAATGAGATGTGCCACATAGAAGGACTTTTTGACCACAGTGGCAACGTGGTGGTCAAAAGAGAGTTTGCTGTCAACCTGTGTTCCTAGATCTCTTATAACGCCTTCTGTTTTCAGTGGACTACCATCAATGCGGTAATTCAAGGGAACCTGTTTTTTCCCAAGGGGGATGACGACACATTTTTTTGGCATTGAGCTAAAGGCCATGGTTCTGACACCAGTCGTTGGTCTCACTCAGGCCTATAGGCCTATATCTATCTAGCTATAACTATATATATATATATATATATATATATATATATATATATATATATATATATATATATATATATATATATATATATATACACACACACACACACACACACACACACACACACACACACACACACACACACACACACACACACACACACACACACACATGCACACACAAACACATATGTTAAAATAATTATAGTTTCTGAAACAGTTGTTAAAAATACTATTCAAAAATAAACCATATTCTCTGGAAGATGAAAAGATATGGATTATGTCAGATATTGTCAGAAATTCCTTGTGCTAACAGAACATGTAGTCCTTATTAAAAAACAAAACAAAAAAAAACTATCTGTGAAAGACATAAGTATATCTGGAATGCTGAATCAAAATTCTCCACCTTAGCCCTGCCCTGTGATCATACTCTACATAAGCAGAGATACTGAAGACTATACTAACAAGAATCTCAGCTCTACTTAAAAAAAAACACAAAAAACACAAGCTAAACAAAACCAGAACCACTTACACAGATAGAAATTACACAGACATCTGACTGAAAAGGATAAGTTACACACAGTCACAATAACATGGCAGTGAGAAGAGTTCTTATCAAAACAGCAAGGCCTTCCCAATGACAGAAGATGACACTGACGACTGGTTGAGATTACTTGAGAGGAACAGTAACCACTAACAGAACTTATCTGATAAGAGAGTTGGCCTGCCCAAGAAAATACAGTTATGTAAATAGACTTACTATAACATTAGATGTTCTAATAGGTCACTGTTGCAGTAGTCTGAGCTATTTAGTTCCCATCCTCCACCAAATAGTTGCTTTTTCAAAGCTTAAGGGCAATCTTCATGCACTCTTGAGCAGAGTTTCATATATAAAGACAATAAGGCAAGGGTGGGAGGTTGACATAATAGTTAAGGTGTTTACCTTTCAAACACAAGGTGCAGGGATTGATTCTTACATGGGGTAATTGACTATGCTTAAAATGGTCCACAAGGACAATTAGCCTAGTACTAATCTATGAAGTACACCAAAATTTCAGAGCTTTTTTGTCCCAACAAGGGAGGCAATGGCCCTAAAAGGGGTTAAACTGGCTACATACATCTATACCCTGGCAATACAGAAAACACCAAAACTAGAGGGGGGGGCTGGAGGGAGGGAGGGTATGGCTACTGCAACAATGATCTATTAGAACATCTACTGTTATGGCAAGTTTACTTGCACAGGTGTACTAAGTTCAACATTAAGTCACTGTTCATAACTTCATAAGTACTTACTAGGCTATTGATCCATGATCATTTTTAGAAGCCTAGTCATACATTCCTATGAAGTTTTTAGCCCTTATATCTTTAAGTATGAAAAACTCAGACACTAGCAGAACATTTACATGTTGCCCCTATCCATAACATACAAGGGTGATTTACATTTGAATAGTATAACAGAAGTACTTTGCTTTATATGGAGAGGAATCCAAATCCAAAGAATTGGTATTCTCTGTGATGCACATCTGTCCATCCAACATGTTCTGTTTATGTTGCAAAAGAGATTTAGATCTCCTGAGTGGATGTCCAAGCCCCCTACTGGACTTCTGATTGTGCATGAGTTTTGACAGGATGGGGTTTGCAGATTTTTTTGCATGAATTTGCCATCCCATTTTGTTGCACAGATCCAGAATACTGAGTGTCCATACATTAATCCATGTTGCTTTTTTAAAGTGGCTCTTGAGTTGTCTGCTCTTACTACAAATTTATCTTTGAAAGCTTCTTCCAGTCTCATCTCATCTCATCTGCTCATACAAGTGAGCTCTAGAAGAGTAGACTGGAAAGTTCATCCCTTAGACTGCTAAAGCTTGAGTTATCCTCTCTTTTATATCTTCCTACCTGTTTAGTGCCATAGCTAGAAGTACTGACCTCCCTTTTATTTACATCTTACTTTTAGTGCAGTACCTAAAAGTATTAACTCTCCTCTTTTTTCATCTTACTTTTAAAATTAGCAATACCTGTGACAAGACTACTAGTCATTGGACAGGCTTCTATTTATGTTGTGCATTCTACCAGAGGTGTAGCTAGTGCTCTGTGGCAGCCCCATGAACTAGCAATCCAATTCCTCAGTTCTTTAAGTGAAGAGGAAAAAGGGGTCTTCTGCATTTGTACACTACCCAATCCATATACCCCCAAACCCAGCTCTTCAAGTGAAGAATAAAAAAAGTCTGCAATCTGGTGGTGGGTAATCCGGAAATGCAGGAGTCATCCTACCAACCAGGTTCTGTTTCTGCATCATACCCTTACCCCTCCTCAGCTGAGAGGAAATAAAAAAAGTCCCCGATTAAGTCCCAGGAGCCAATCAGGTCCCATTTCTCTGCCCTGTGCCCAATTCTCCTTCCTCAAATTTTACTGGAGGTAAAGAATGAAAGAAACAAATATTTTTTTTTCATTTAAACTGCAGCAAAATACTTGCTGCATTTGTAGCAAACAGTTG
The DNA here is from genome assembly GCF_019279795.1 of Protopterus annectens. Lineage (NCBI taxonomy): Eukaryota > Metazoa > Chordata > Ceratodontiformes > Protopteridae > Protopterus > Protopterus annectens. The sequence continues at coordinate 252,288,001 of NC_056746.1, read as the reverse complement.
CTACAGCTGATACCCAGCGTAGAGTGATACAGCACTCGGGTACTAGTAAAGAATTAAAAAAAAAAACAACTTTTTTTTTTCTTGTAAACTGTAGCAAACTGCTTTCTGCATTTGTAGTGAAGAGTTGCTACAATTTAGACCACACAGACAATGTTATAACTCTCATGACTGACCACAAATACAATATTGACTTTTAAAAGTCAGTAGGTAGTGATCAGGTTTGTTCTTAGATGGCAGATCTTGTCCCCATACACTGTGCACCCAATGTAGTTGCCCCTTTGCCATCTAGCTATGCTACTGTATTGTAATATGATTACATTTACCCAATGCTACATTTACTTCACTCATCTAAACACTTAATCACTGGAGAAGATGGAAGGTCATCCTGCTAGTTTTACCTCCATTGCTAGCCTTTAGTAGTACATTTCCTAAGACAGCATAATAACTGCTTTTTGCCTTATCAGTAGGAATGTGGGATACTACTCAGAAACATGTTTAAAAAACTGAGTGGCAAACATGGTGGAAAATATATAAGCACATTATCAAAGAGACAGTGTAAAATATGTACACTTTAATGAACTATTTTGCAAAATTCTACCATAAAAGGTAATTTATTTTTGCTTTAGAAAAAATGGATAAGTAAGATAAAAGATATGTATCCTGTTTATTTAAATTACTGTTGCCACTAGTATGTTGGTCATGTAGTGTGGTTTTCTGTGCATGAAAAATCTTCAAAAATCACACATGATGAGGGGGATTTAGAAAATTGTGTGAAGTAATAAAGCAAGCCTGAAGATAGGGACATATCATCTAGAAATAGGGGTATCCTGCGCAAGGGTAAATCAGGACTGAAAATAAGAATATTCCTCCAAAATACAGACAGTTGAGAGGTCTGGTTGCCTTTAAGGTCCAAGGATCCCATAACATTACAGGGGCCCTAAAGATGCTAATTCCTTACAAATATGACTATGAAATAATAGTGTTACATGCAGGAGTGAACTACTTTAGACTTAAAACACTGAGGTACACCCAGAGAGACATCTCAGAACTTCTCATGCATGTTACAACTACAGGTAAGACTCTGGTCCTGAAATAATCCTTCATTCATCTCAAATGATGTCTAAATATAAACAAAAAAAGATAATTAGCTTTAATAATTGTTTAAATTGCTCCAGGGAGATCCAGTATTTATCAACATGAGAAGAAAAGTTTGACACTACTGCTTGCTTCAATAAGGAAGGCATGCACCTGTCATTCCAAGGTTTCCCCTTAATGGCTAAAGCCTTTGTTGCCCCCAGTACCTTTTTAGGCAGGGCCTAACTGATGGACATTCCAACACAATACATCAGTCCCCAAACTGGATCAGATTAAGGTGAATCTCTTTAATGCTAGAAGCCTAATCAATAAACTGCCTGATCTTGAGGCAGTACAGTATTTGGAAATACAACATTGTATGTGTAGGTACTGAGATATAACTGGGCTTTAAACTTTTCTTGTCTTCAGAACTGATGGCAACTATGTTGGAATCTCCATTCATATTTGTCAAGGAATATATTACTTTCAGGTGGATTCCTACGAACCAAACTAATTGAACTAATGATCACACTAGAGAGAATTAATTATGAACTAATAGTTTGCTGTGGAACACCTTCTTTGTTCCATGATGAGCATGTAAAGTTCTGCAGTGTTCTAAATGATTTCCCTGTTAACAAAATATGTTAGTTGACTTTAACTACCCTACAATAAAATGGGACATCAGTACATCTAGTGTAGGATATGCCCAAAAATTCTTAGACTTAATAAACAAAAACTTCCTTGACTAGCTAGTAAACAAACCTACTAGAGGTCACAGCATTATTGACCTGATTTCATAGGTATGGCTTCTGATATCTCTTTCTACAGTGAAGTCTGACACAGTCTTGTGACCGTCTCTTTTAAACTCCCAAAACACCTACAGCAAACCCCAATGAATTTAATGACTATACATATACCAACCTCAGCCTACTCATTTGAGTAAACATTCCTTATTCACTTTGTGACATCTGGCTATATCCCACTGGACTGCCACCAATTAAATGTGACATCCAGCCAATACCCCATCAGAGAGCCAACAATTAATGCAATGTTCCTTACTATCCTGGATGAGTAACTAAGAAGCTTCAATCCTCACTACTGACTCCAATGAGAGACTGTCACTTAAACAGGAGGAATATTTCACAATCTTCCCCTAACAGCACAACAGGAACATACTCTATAATCTGGGACTGGACTGCATTCTTTGGTCCACCCCTAATGTAACTTCTTATTACACACTTCAGAGCAATGTGTCCCAGTTTAAGACCTCTGATATACTCAGACTCAAAGTAAATTTAAATCTTGCACATCCAAACACTTATGGGAAAGCCTGACACAGATTTCCAGCTGTGTGCCTTCCTAAAAATGATATGGTAATTCTGCCACCAATCAGACTAGCTTCATTCCTTCTAAAGGGGTGTCCAGTTATGAAAATTAAATATCAAAACAAATGATAGTTATGACCAGAAGTGATTCGGCCTTCAAGGTAACCTGGGAGTATCAAACAGATATAACCACTCTCTAATCTCTAAAGAACACACTGATGTCCAGCCACAATGTAAAGTAAAATGATTACAAGAATGTAAATCAATAGCTTCAATAAACACCAGAATTCAATCACCAGAAATTCTAAAATTAAACTGTAGGATAGAAGTCCATCATTCTAGAAAAACTCTATCTGAATAACTAAACCTTAGTAATCTAACTAGAGAATGATGTCCCTGATCTAATCTAACACATAACAGCAAGGCAACAGCAGACATACATGTTTTTGGTGAGTTCTCTTTTCTCCGTGTGTTATTGCACAGCACTGCAACTGACTGCAACTCTTCACAAACTGCTCAGCACTTGACAAACTGCACAGCTTAACAGTCTCAACTGTCTTATTTTAAAAATAACAGTCAACTGTTGAAAAAGTTCTTTTTCCTGTCAATCACCTGTTCAAATAATCATAATGCAACCAGGGATATTCTAATGACATCACCTACTGTTCAGCTGATTCTCTACAGTTTGTATTTTAGAATCCCCTCACAAATGTGCAATTAGAAATGTATCAAAACCTTGACAGATTTGTTAAAACATTTTGTAAAAGCAGGGAGTTACTCAACATTTTAAAAACTTATTTACACTTTCACAATTAGGCATGTTGGCATACAATACAAGCTAATGTGAGAATATACACAAATCTACTGCCAGTCATGCTAACACAGATGACAATGTTTTCATTTTCTTCACACACGTACAATTGTACCACCCCATCCCTAATCCTGACACAGCAGCAAGCTTCACCAAGGGATTCTACAACCATTTAGAGAAGTACATAGAGCTAGCAGTCCAGACCAGAAAGAAGGATCATGGGATATTCAGAAATAAGCCCCCATTGTGATCCACCACCATAAATAAATTATCAGTATATCAAAAAAAACTCTTCCCCAGGAAAATATCAAAAATATTACACAAAAACACTGAAGAAAAGAACACTATCAGGTCTCCTGAGGGATCCCATTAACTTAGGCTAGCCTCTGAAGCCAAAGATATACAATTATAAGTTATTCTTTAACTTTATTAATAACAAAAATACAATGCCATACATTGCTTTGAAGTTATCCACAATGACACTTCCTATTCTGACCCATTAAACTTACTTTGCCAATATTCTTGAAAACAAATTTAGTGCAAACTTCTCCTCAAGATATTTACCCAGTGCTCTGGAATACCTGAATCCCTTACTCCCACACTTATTTCTAAAGATCATTTAATGAAACTGCTAAACCAAAAAGTACTTCTTCCATGGAACTTAACAACGGTTGCCTAAATAAGTGTGTTAAACATGCCCTTGCAGACCTACTCCTCAACATAAGTTTAGCTACTGGTTTTGTTTGTGATGATGCAGCGATGATGCTGTCCATAAGGGTGGCCTTACAACTGACCCAGGTAATTGTAGACCTATCGGCCATAGAAGCCTCATCAGCAAAGCTATGGAACATATAACTGACTTTATAATCTATGATATCAATAATCTTAGCTGTGCATATACATTTAACAGTTATTCAAAATATGCAGCCTTCTCAGCAGCTGTGGGTGCAACAGAATACCACCTACTGATTTTACAGTTCCACTTGGAGATATCAAAGTTTATGGGGAATGATGAAGATACCTGAAGGGGTGTAAGGGGTGGAATGTCTTGCTTGATCTTAACTTGAGAGGTTCGTTATTTTTTAGATTTCTTTGTTAGCCATGCATTATCCAGGAAAATGCATAATGGCTGAATACATGAATGCACACAAGTGTACCTGGTATCGCAGGACCATGGCACAAAGATCAATAACTGACCTTCTAGCTGTGTCATCAGACATAATGCCATTTATTCTGTGCAGTCACATTGACAGATGATAAGATAATGAGAAGTAAGCTGATGGTGCTGAGTTGAGCCAAATGGTTTCAGCAGTGGTAGTCTTCTTTCTTGGGTTTAATTATACTTAATTTTGTAGACCATCACTTACTTTAAGCACATGAGCATACCATTCATTTCAGATATTTTCTTCTGGCTACTCACCCATAACATTGATCTCTGGTATTTGTTTTCTGATGTTTATCTTGAGCATATAACAATGATAATGATGATGATAATGATGATAACAAGAAGAAGAAGAAGGAAAAGAAGAAAATGACTAATAGTTTCATCTTGACATTATAACATGACTAATACTCTCCTTTCACTGACCTTCACTGGCATTTACAAATGGTCAGAAGCACTCCACAATTCTTGCACATAATCATAATATGGCTGAGAAATAAAATTAAAAGTATATTTAGAGACAGCTATAAATGTGGATACTGTCATGTATGTAAATATATGCCATAATGTTAAGATTTCTTTATTTTACTTAGGACGCTTCTGTAATCAGACAGTCTGTTAAATGCAAAAGCAACTACATTTATATTTAGCTTGTTATATCAGTTCATGATTGCCTGAAGATATTAACTATCTTTACAAAAACAGTACCTATTGGTATGGCATGTTTTTACACTCTTTACATTTGCTCATCTTTATAGTACATCTTAATATATATATATATATATTATTCATTAAATAGTAGGAGTTCTATCCTCTTACTTGTCCCTGAAAAGAGGAAGTCCTTTTTCATTGCACATACTTATTTCTAAAGGTGTGAATTCCAGATCCAGGGATATAATTGTTCCACTGCAACCAGCACTCATTAGGTTGATCATTGAGACTACTTCTCCTTTTGATGTGTACCTGTCCAAGTAGTTGTCACAACTGGAATGACCTCAATGCTTTCTCACTAAAAAAATCAAAGACCTAAATCATAAAAGCTATGCAGACTGACTCAAAGCTTTGTCTCTCTTCTTGGTAACATACAAGCTATTGACAGCTGACATCTGCCCTGTATACAGAGCCTCAGCAGACCATATTATATGAAACTTATTATACATTCACATGTCCAGTGATATCATAAACACCTGCTCAAGAGACCCAATCTATTTTGCAGAATAAAGAGAGCACGCTGGAGGGATAGGTGCGAGTCACGGAGTAACCTAGCTGTGGAATCATCTTGCACACCACATAAAGCAGAGTATTTGTATTATTCTATTCATACGTAATTTGGATGAATTGATGGGTAGCTGTAAATTCACCCTAGTTTACCATCACTGGCCATTATGGATAAAGGAAACATGTAATTACCACAACATATACTTGCTCAGACTGACTTTGGATATGAGTATCCCAAAATATAAGGGCTGATAATTACCATGGAAATGCAAGGCCTGGCTTCTTATGATTCTGAAAGATCAATAACATAGTAAGTACCTGTAAACCAATGAACCTATAAACTTGACCCATGCCCCAGCCAGGCTCATTTGGGAAAAAAAACTGTATGGACCTGCCAAGTTGGCTTACTGTTCATAAGGTAAAGGGTAGACGTCAAGTGTAATGCAGTCAAGTTGCAGGCAGGAGTAGGATGGCTTAAGGTGGACAAAACCGTTGCAAAGGAAACTATCTGTTGGAAGAGGAATGTCACATCACTATGGTAATGGAGACTGATCTTAAGCAGTTGACAAGTACCAGTAGTTGACCTTGCCTCCATATATAACATTAGTTCTGGAACTAGACTTTTTGAGTGGGGTAGTCTCGTTTGTACTGAAAAGTGATCCTTTGGACAGGCTCCAGGCACATGTGGAGATACTCACTAGCTCCTGGAGTGGAGCTATTCATTTGAGGTCTGAGCTTGTAACAAAAAAGGTTTCCCAACTTGACTATGAGCTTCAAGTAATGCACATGCACATAGTTATTATGAGTATTCAGACATCTTAGGGGCTGTGGGTGTATGTGCAATATAATGCCACTTGCAAAGTCTGTAATTCTGATAGGAGACATTATTGTGTGGAATGATATAAATCTCTGGAGGGTATGACTGGGAAGAAATGCTTGCCATATCTGAACCTGAGTTGTGAGTTGTTTTTGGACTTCTGTGTTAGTCATAGATAGTCCAAGACAATAAGCAATGCTGTGTTCAAACACAAGGATGTTCAGGAATGCATTTCGTACCATAACACTTTGGTCCAAAAGTCAATGAGTGACTTTATAGCTGTGCTATCACATCTATGTTCTGGACATTTGGATCCAGAAGTGCTGAGCTGTCAACTGATCATCCTGTTGTTTTGAGCAGAGTCAGGTGGCTGAGATTGTGGCTGAACTGACTCAAGAAACCCAAATCTACAGTGACAGTGACCTGGGAATGGCTAGGTAATGTCCACTTCCAGAAGAGCTTGCTTTGTATTCCCAGGGAGGTCAGAATAATGAAATCTGAATGAACTCATTTCATGACCTCAGTGACTGAGGCTGCTCCAAGGACTTGTGACCAAAAGGAGGTCAGTGCTTGTCATGGCTGTAATCTTAGAACCCCACTGGTTGGCACTACTGGTGAAGGAAGCTGTAAGGTTCAAAAATAGATATTTCACACATTTCTAGCAAAGATGTCTCCAACTCTGACTGACAGGTACCAACAAAACAGAAAATAAGCAATTACAACAGTCATTGAAGCAACAGCCTAGGCGGAAGGAGTTTGGTAAGGCCAAGGAAAATTACTTTCGGTAGCTGAAAACAGGTGCTGGCAAACCAAATCTGGAGACTGGATATTCCACAAGTAATGATCACGAAAGACTGAGAAATTTTGACCTTCACTATAGACATTACTGGGAGTTGAAACAAATACTTTGAGGAACTCCTGGATCCAGTGTACATGCTCTTATCTGAGCAGACAGTGCCAGAAGGGATGGTGAAATTAGATCCATTTCAGTAGATGATGGCAGTGTGGTGATTAAACAGTTCTCTGGGAACGCATAAGATCTATCTGTAATCTGAAGGTGTTTAACTTGGGTGTTATGGTTAAAATGCCTTTTCTTTTTTTCCCCTTTCTCTCCCAACTGACTGTCAGAAGTCCAAATGTACCATTTTTCCTTAGCTTTCCTGGTACTGGTGCTGTAACCTCACAAATGGTGGATTGGGCAGGAGAAGTAGAGTGGAATAGCCTGTAGCATTATATACCTTAGCCATGCATTTCGGGGACGAGGATTTTTTTTGTATGCCCTAACTGGGCAGAGCTAGTGAAATCAAGTGCACCACCACATACACAATGTTAGCTCCAGCTCTCCCCTCAGATGCCACAGTTGTACCAGCAATTTATCTTGTAACTATGGAATATTCCTGTCAGTGGGGATATGTCTACATCTCACGCATAAACACCTCCCTCCTGGTGTGAGTGAACTAGTAAAGCCACTCTTTCCCACTCCTCCCTTATGGGATCTTCCAATGCCTGAGCTGCTAATCAGTTTTGGGTGATTTGGATTTTAGTAAGGTCTACATGCCTCTATGCCATGGAGCTTGCTGTTAAGATGCATTTGCAATGTTCTGTGGAATGCGGGAGCAGCATACCTGATTTAGTACGTTTGGTAGTGTTCCCAGTTTTATTTTTATTTATATAATTTTTGTTGACTGAGATAGGTCCTAGGCCAGCATCATCTTTTCTGGGTAGACCATGGTGGTATTCATTTGGCTAGGGAACTGTGGAACTTCCACTCTTCTTTTCAATAGTAGCTCCAGTATCACTTCCACCATGCTATCATGGAGGGAAATATTGTGGGTGAGCTAGCGGGTGTTGCTGATTTACAACAGCAGCAGGAATCTGTAGTGTTTCAAAGTTAATAGAATCAATTAGGAATTCAATAAATTGTTTGTCAGGAGCTGATTTCCCTAACAATGATAAACACCCTAACAATGTTAAAACCTTCAGATTCCAAAGGATCAAAAATGTAATTTCACTAGAACTGTCTAAAATGCTGGCTGTATTCTGGGAAAACAAAGAGACGTTATAAGCTGTCGGAGGACTTGGAGACCGCAGAGCAGACCATAGAGAATGGTTTGGGTGACAGAAAGGCTCCTCAGTAAATAATGCACAATTTCTGTGACAAAAAGAGAAATCGCCATTTAACAGATATGCAGCAACATGGTGACTGTGGGAAAGAGGTTGAAAAGAGGCCTATGGTCAGGATTTCTTCAGAATCTAGTAAAAACTTTGAAAGACAGTATGTGGGATACTTTAACGAAACCACTTGGATTTTTGGCTTAAAATGCTTGTTCACTTATACAATTAGGAAAGGAACACTTCTGTGAATTGACTTGTGGAAGTTTTGAACTGCTGGCTTCCTTTTTTAAAAAAAGCTACAAACCAAGCCAACAGCTATATTCATGGAATGAGTATGTGTTTGTTGGAACTACACCTCCTTTAAACAGAAATGGATTATGCAGTTTAGAATTGATACTTTGACTGAACTGGAGGAACAGAATTATTTTTCTAACTGTTGTAAAATAGTTTATGTAAATTATTTGATGAAACAAGCATATGAACTGGGGCTTGAGATATATGGGTAGCATTGTTAAGCAGCATGAAAAAATACTGCATATTTCTTGTGTGGTAAATGTACTGGGTGTGAAAGGCATGGTACGCACTTTAAAGGACAGCCTAAGATGCGTTTCTTTTCTGGGAATGCCTTACACCTTAAATGTTTTTACCCCAAAAGGCAATGCCATCAATGTGGCCATTTTGGTCATACTAAAAATTGTGTTATAGACTATTCTAAACATGGAGAGAAATGATATACATAGTCTGAATGTGTTGTTTTAAAAGCTGATGATATGGGCTTGCCTCCTGCTCTTCCAGTACAGATACCCCTTGTCTCCCTTACCTATACTGCTGTAAACCTCTGTGCTGGTTAATGAAGTTTCTTCTGATGTTGTTCATAAAAATTAAATTTGTGAGAAGGAGATAAGGAAGAAATACGGAGGAAATATTGTGATGCTGATAGTACTGATCCAGGAAACATATCTTCTAAAGAAGAGGAAGAAGGAGGATATTGTATCAGTGGGAGAATTAAAAATAAGAAAAGAAAACCTCACAATGAAAAAAATGGCTCAAAAAGGGCAAAGGCAAGATGGATAATCTTATCTATTAATCTCAACAGCACTCTGAATGATGTCAGATGATTGTCTATTTTATATTGGTGTAAAAGATTATGCAGTATTATCATATGTTTATTAGACGTTCAACACTTAAATACATCAAAAAGAGAACAGACTAGTATATATTAGGGAAATGCAATAATTTGGAGTATGGGATTAGACAAATGCTCTGGCACTGCAGTCTTACTTGTGTCTTCAGAAATACACACTTCATACACTGTGTTAATTCATCCTGGTAGAATTCTGTCATTTGACTGTAGAGTTAGAAAGGAAATAATAAGATTAATATTAATTTTTGCTAGTACCCGTGGTGGTGGTGCTGCGGTAGCGTTGTCGCCTCACAGTAAGATGCTGTCCGGTTCAATTCTTAGCTAGAGCGTCTTCTGCGGGGAGACATGCATGAATGGGCATACCTTCATTGAAGGTTGTGCATCAGGGCTGGTAACTCGGCATGTAAAAATCAAATACCAATCATTAGCGGACCGGAGTTCCACTGTGGCGACCCCTAACCAGGAAAAGCCGAAAGACACAAAAAAACAATATTAATTTTTGCTAGTACAGATGCTAAGTATAGAGAAGATCATTTTACTATCTTCTTATTTAAAAGTCAATTTACCTAATGTAGTGGTGGGGGAATTTAATTATGAACTATGCAGTCAGGATATTAGACTGTTATAGTCCTCCTATCTTGTAGACTTTAACTGAGCACTATGTAGGTCTCAACACCCTACAGTTAGAGGAACACATGCCAGAGAGACTGATTCCTTTATACTGAGTTCACTGTTGCAAGAAATGGATGGAAATACAATTTCTGTGACAAAAAGAGAAATCGCCATTTAACAGATATGCAGCAGCATGGTGACTGTGGGAAAGAGGTTGAAAAGAGGCCTATGGTCAGGATTTCTTCAGAATCTAGTGAAAATTTTGAAAGACAGTATGTGGGATACTTTAACGAAACCACTTGGATTTTTGGCTTAAAATGCTTGTTCACTTATACAATTAGGAAAGGAACACTTCTGTGAATTGACTTTTGGAAGTTTTGAACTGCTGGCTTCCTTTTTTAAAAAAAGCTGCAAACCAAGCCAACAGCTATATTCATGGAATGAGTATGTGTTTGTTGGAACTACATCTCCTTTAAACAGAAACGGATTATGCAGTTTAGAACTGATACTTTGACTGAACTGGAGGAACAGAATTATTTTTCTAACTGTTGTAAAATAGTTTATGTAAATTATTTGATGAAACAAGCATATGAACTGGGGCTTGAGATATATGGGTAGCATTGTTAAGCAGCATGAAAAAATACTGCATATTCCTTGTGTGGTAAATGTACCGGGTGTGAAAGGCATGGTACGCACTTTAAAGGACAGCCTAAGATGTGTTTCTTTTCTGGGAATGCCTTACACCTTAAATGTTTTTGCCCCAAAAGGCAATGCCGTCAATGTGGCCATTTTGGTTATACTAAAAATTGTGTTATAGACTATTCTAAACATGGAGAGAAATGATATACATAGTCTGAATGTGTTGTTTTAAAAGCTGATGATACGGGCTTGCCTCCTGCTCTTCCAGTACAGATACCCCTTGTCTCCCTTACCTATACTGCTGTAAACCTCTGTGCTGGTTAATGAAGTTTCTTGTGATGTTGTTCATAAAAATTAAATTTGTGAGAAGGATATAAGGAAGAAATACGGAGGAAATATTGTGATGCTGATAGTACTGATCCAGGAAACATATCTTCTAAAGGAGAGGAAGAAGGAGGATATTGTATCAGTGGAAGAAAAGAAAACCTTACAATGAAAAAAAATGGCTCAAACAGGGCAAAGGCAAGATTGATAATCTTATCTATTAATCTCAACAGCACTCTGAATGATGTCAGATGATTGTCTATTTTATATTGGTGTAAAAGATTATGCAGTAATATCATATGTTTATTAGACGTTCAACACTTGAATACATCAAAAAGAGAACAGACTACTATATATTAGGGAACTGCAATAATTTGGAGTATGGGATTAGACAAATGCTCTGGCACTGCAGTCTTACTTGTGTCTTCAGAATACACACTTCATACATTGTGTTAATTCATCCTGGTAGAATTCTGTCATTTGACTGTAGAGTTAGAAAGGAAATAATAAGATTAGTATTCATTTTTGCTAGTACCTGTGGTGGTGGTGCTGCAGTAGTGTTGTCGCCTCACAGTAAGACGCTGTCCGGTTCAATTCTTAGCTAGAGCATCTTCTGCATGGAGACATGCGTGAATGGGTGTACTTTCGTTGAAGGTTGTGCATCAGGGCTGGTAACTCGGCATGTAAAAATCAACTACCAATCATTAGCGGACCGGAGTTCTGCTGTGGCGACCCCTAATCAGGAAAAGCCGAAAGACACAAACAAACAATATTAATTTTTGCTAGTACAGATGCTAAGTATAGAGAAGATCATTTTACTATCTTCTTATTTAAAAGTCAATTTACCTAATGTAGTGGTGGGGGAATTTAATTATGAACTATGCAGTCAGGACATTAGACTGTTATAGTCCTCCTATCGTGTAGACTTTAACTGAGTACTCTGTAGGTCTCAACACCCTACAGTTAGAGAAACACATGCCAGAGAGACTGATTCCTTTATACTGAATTCACTGTTGCAAGAAATGGATGGAAATACTACAGACAAGAGCTTTTCTGATCATAGGGTGATTTGGGATAATCTTTAGTAATAAGGGCGTTGTTATTAGACAGGTGAAAGAGATACAAAATTAGAGGATCGAGTAGTTTCTTAAAAGTCATATTACAGGAAAGGAAACAGTTATTTTTCTGCACATCTTACCATGACAGAATACTATCTTTCCTTGACTGATTGGTGGGTAACATACAAGCAGAAATATAAACAGCCATTTGTTTTGATTGAGCACGAGTGGGTTCACAAAAAATAGTTTATAGATACTACATGGGGGTTATGATACTGTGATAAGGTCTAATAATGCTTCCTGTCATTCCTTACAACATTTTCTTTTTGAATTAAACTTCACTTGCCTCTTCTAATGTCTTCATACCATTATAGATAATGATGTCCTGCAACCCCTGTACCACAGGCCGTCTCAGTCATTCTGGCTACATCTTATCCAAAAAGCTCTGCTAATCATGATTCCATTTTTCCATCCATGTTTTGACTTTGTAAACTGATTCTTGAACTAAATGATGTGAACATGTATTTGTTTTATAGTAGATCCTTGTATCTATAAATACATATTGTTCATTCCCTATGCCAGCCTATTCAGACTGCAAATGGTCCTCTGAGATCAGTGCACTACCCCAGTCAACAAATACAAATAAATAAATAAAAAATAAGATAAATAAATTATCAGTCGCTAACTTGTTATTTTGACAATGATTTGTAACCAGTAAATTTGTAACCGGTAAAAAAAGAAGTAAATGCTTATTCAGCAATGCATTACAGAGGGAGGTCAGTTTCCTTTTGATAGTGGAAGATGACATGCATAGACGAGTGTTCACCCAGCAGGAAATATTACTGCAGGTTGTAGAAAATTATTTATCTGATATGTATCAACTTTCAGGTGAATATAGCTTACAGAAACTGGAAGTTCCCTTTTTGGTACAAGTTCACTGTAATTGGTAAAAGGAGTGCAGACACAGCTCGTGGTAAGTTTGGTATGAAGTATGCTTTTTATAAAAGTATGTTGTCTGTAGAGAAAAATATTTCTTAACCACTGTAAATTAATAGATTTATTCTAGCCTACATTTAGAACCTATCTGTATTGGTTTAGTAAAACTTTTATAGAAAAAGAAGGGTGTTAAGCAGGTCTTTAAAAACTGGAGATTATTAGTATTATGCAATGTAGATCCACTGCCAATCATGAGTGGACAGGTGATCCGCTGTGGCAACCCCTAACCGGGAAAAGCCGAAAGAAGAAGAAGAAGATTACTAAATACTCATGAGTTTGTGATATGTTACCTCTTCTTAAAGAAGTGACATCAGAGATTGCTAATAACATGATTATGGGTAAAGTGATAGCATGTGCTATTCAATAGCCTTTTACTTTCCTTCATCATAACAATATTTAGAATATTTTGAGACCTTACAGTTTTCCAATTGTATTTTGACAATTGATAAAAGGTGTTTATGAAGCTTCTTGGGTTAGACCCCAAGTAAATGGTTGGCTAGGTAGGCAAATTAAGACAGCGGTGGGGGTGAAACAATGTTATCTATTAAGCCCTTTATTATTTGGACTTGTGATGAATGGTATCATAATAATTATAACTAAAAAATTGTAGAAAGCTAAACTGAGATCCTACCTATTTCGTAGTTACCATTGTTTTACGTTACACAGACAATGTGGTGGTACTTATAAAAATATTGCTTGGGCTAGACAAGTCTTATATAGATTAAAATGCTTTTTTTGATAGTAGAATTGGTAATTAATAAAAGTAAATGTTAAGGTATTAGGGAAGATGCTACAACTTATGATACACCTTGTTGCAGTATGTCTAAAAAGATTTGAGTATAATGACTGGCAAGGATCAAGTGGGTGGCCACGGTGGTGCAGCGGTTAGCATTGCCACTTCACAGCAAGAGGTTCTCCAGTTCGATTCTTGGCTGGGGTGCCTTCTGTGCGGAGTCTGCATGTCCTCTCTGTGGTCGCGTGGGTTTCCTCCAGGTGCTCTGGTTTCCTCCCACATCCCAAAGACATGCTGTAGGTGGATTGGACACTCTAAATTGGCCCTAGGTGTGACTGTGTGCATGTGTGTGCCTTCTGTGGAAGGTTGGGCGCTGGGCTGGCAACTCAACACTGTAAAACTCCACTGCCAATCATGAGTGGACAGTTGATCCGCTGTGGCGACCTCTAACCGGGAAAAAGCCGAAAGAAGAAGAAGAGACTGGCAAGGATCAAGTAATACTTAATCAATGGGATAAAAGACTGGAAGCATTACCGAATACCCTCAATATATGGAATGTTTTTCATATATCCTGCAGAAAAAAGGTATATCTTTTACATTCTGTTTTTAGGCAAATTAAATTACTTAAGTATGTTTTTTTTTTTTCATTTTCATTAGAACTGCAACTTCTGAGTTTATATTTTTCAGTTATATGGGGGTTGTCATTTGTAACCTATACAAAGAGAAATATTATATGCTTCTTTTTACTCATCGTGAGTTAAGTTTAACTAACTTGATATTTTTCTTACATTCTTTATAATTATATCAGATTCTTTCCAAGGTGAAATATGAAGCCTCTAGCATACTAGGTTTTATCTTTTCACAGCATAACAATTCATATGTTATAGACACTGTAAAAAGGAAGACATTTTTGGTTAAAGGAGAAAATGGGATGGTGTGCAAAAGACATAGAGATTTTATGTGGAAATATTGAGAAGTTATTTTATAATACAGCCATGGCATACCTAAGCAACAGACATGGACACAGTCTATGTCTCTCAGTACAGGTATGTCATGGAGAGAGAGACACACATTATACAGGACAGAAAGACAAGGTATAAACAGATATTGAAATGGGAACATTAGATAAAAACTCCCAGTTAAAGTGAAGATGAAATATAAATGTTATACTGAGTGATCACATTCCTTTTGTTCTTCTGAGGGAACTTTATTACATACCCTTGTAGAATGTCCAATAGTGCAATTATTTTGAAATAAATGGTTACTGATGTGGCATATTAGGACCTTCAGTCACTTACATCTGACATGATTGTGTATGGTCAATATTTGAGTTTACCAGTTACTCAAATAGACAAGATTAACAAAATAATTTGTACTTGATTCTTATGGAAAGAATGCTGTGTAGAAATATTATACAACAAAATATGGGATCTGATTTCTATGTTGAGAAGTATTCATTTTTGGTTATGAGTTATGGTTTAAGGATTGGGGGCTTGATTTCTTTTGATTGATGTTCTGTGATGCTTATACTGTTTCTACTATTATTCTGTTTAAGTTGTCATTTTGATTTATTATACTGATGGTATTTAATAAAGTCTCCCTACTCTTCTCCTGTTTTTGAGCCAGTGGTTTCTACTGAATGTTGCAGCAGAGCAAAGACCAATCTTTGGGAAAAATGTTGGTGGCAGCATTTATGGATGAGAAGCAGTCAGCAAACTTCCCTCTTGGGGTACGTTTTAAGGAGAGAGAAGCCTGTGGTTACTATACTTCCAGCCAGGCATGGAAGACTGCTTTATGCTGAAGATGAACTAGAGGGCAGTGTTGCCATTCCATGGTCATAGGCTGTTGAAAGGCCCCGGAGAGTAAAGGGGGAGACCAGAAGTTCAGAGGATATTGTGCAGTGGGAACGTGAACCATAAATACCAGCATACTTAAAGTAAGAGGAAGTGGGAGAGGAACTGCCTAAAAACAGAACATATTAAGTGGTGGCAGTTGAAAAATACTCAGTAGGCAGTCCCTTAATCCTTCCAGGAAGTCTGAAACTCTATTTCTTTCTTTGGTAGAAATAAAAGCCTACAGTAAATATTCCCTCAAAAAAAACAGATAGCCATTGATACATATGCTATTTGGGACAATATAATTGAGACATTAGGATTGATTATATTGCAAGTATGTTCCTTAATTCATTTTGGAAAAGAGCAGTTTTGTAATGTGACTTCTGAGACATTTAAATTAATTGACATGTTTGTGTGTGCAATTGTCTCAAGGAAGCAGAGTATCCTTTGAATGAATATGTGTTTTAGGCAGTTACTCCAATGTTAAAAAAAAAAAAAAAAAAAACTAACAGTTTATTTAAAGTCCAATGACCTAGAAAAAGATGTTATGTCCTTACCATAACATTCCATTTGTGTTGTCGATCTTCCTTCATTCATGACGAATGGGACTCAGTTCCAAGCTCTGCAGTTATACAGCTCATGCCAGCCAAAAACTCTCAAGCTAAGGCTCTACCCACAATGTCCCCCTCTTCATTACCTCAGATTGAGTTTGCAGTCAAAGTATAGGAAAAGAAAAAGCCCTGTCTAAGGTGAAATCTACAAGCCTTCCAGAACAAAGGTCCGATCCTCCAGAAGTCCTTTGGAAGGTGTGGAGAGTGGGATGTCAAGAATGAATGAAGATCGACAATACAGATGGAACATTATGGTAAGGACATAACTTCTTTATCTGATGTTGTCAGTCTTCATTCATTCATGACGAATGGGGCAGAGTCCCCAGCTACTTTAGATCCTGGGTGGACCTAAGGAAGATATTCCTGAGCACCATAGGGCCAAAAGATGCTCTTCCCCTGAAGACCATATCCAATTTGTAATGCATGGTAATGGTATGGGGAGTAGCCCATGTAGAGCCTGTGCAAATTTCTTCCATGAAGGCCTTGGAATGAAAAACAGCTGAAGTAAATACAGATCTAGCAGAATGCACTCTAACTGGCACAGGTAGCTGTGTTTTTTCTGACTGTAGACAAAGGTAACGCAATCCCTAAGCCAACTCGATAAGGTAACTTTGGAGACTGGTTTACCCAAAGTGGGGCCTGAAAAGTAAACAGATAATTGGTCTGATTTTCTAGATAGTTTAGTTCTATCCAGTTAGAAACATAACTTTCTATGGACATTCAGCAGATACAAGCAGTATTCACCTTTATTTGAAAAATTTGGAAAGAAGATGGGCAAATCTATGGAATGGATAAGATTAGAGTCTGATATCACTTTAGGAAGAAAGGACGGATTCATTCTTAATGACACCCTATCCTTGTGAAAAATCATATAAGGGTGTTTCACACATAAAACCTGTAATTTGGAAACCCTTCTGGCAGAAGTGATGGCCACCAGGAAGAGAGTTTTCCAAGACAGAAATGTGAGGTGGCAAGTAGCTGCTGGCTCAAAGGGCTGTAGGACTAAAGATTGTACTACTAAGGTCAAATCCCATGGCGCTATAGGATCTCTGAATGGGGATTTTAGATGTAAAGTGCCTTTAAGAAAAGTTTTGCATAAACAATGAGACATCAAGTTATGGACATCAAATCCTTTGTGAAAATTGGAAATGACTGCTAATTGGATTTTAATGGTGGAGGTAGAAGCTCCCAGTTCAAATAATGAAGCCAAAAATTCCAAGACCTTGTCAAATGATGCTGAAAAGAGGTTTATATTATTTGTACAGGTCCACATTGAAAACCTCTTCCATTTGCTAAGATAGAGTTTCCTAGTGGACGGTTTATGAGAAGCCAGAAGAATCTTTTGTACTGAAGAAGATAATTTGTTCTGCCTGGCAATTAATGAAATTGGAGATACCAAGCCATCAGCTTGAGACTGAGGAGACTGGGATGCACCAATCACTATTAGCAAGACAGCAGGTCTGGAACTGGGTCCAGAATCCAAGGACGGTGAACTAGGTGAGGCCAAAGGAAGGGGAACCAGACTTGATTGGGCCAATATGGTGCAATGAGAAACACTCCACTTCTCAACCTTTGGGCTTTCCTCAAGAACTGGGGAATCAGTGGAATAGGGGAAAAGGCATAAAGTAGTCTCGGGGCCACTCGAGGAGGAGTGTGTCTCTTGGGACTCCCCGTGGAGGGGAATTAGAGCAGAAAAGCTTCTGTATTTGTTGTTCATTGGGGAGGCAAAAAGACTGCAGCAAGGCTGGCCCCAACAACAAAAGATTTTCATCACTATGTTGTGATTGAGAGACCACTCGTGAGGCAGGAGGATGCATCTTCTCAGTTTGTACTCAATCACGTTGGAGTTTCCCAGGATATGCATTGCTATCAGAAAGCGGTTGGAATCAATAGCCCATTGCCAAATACTGAGGGCTTTCTGACACAGGGGGTAGGATATGATTTTCCCCTGCTTGTTGATGTACCAGACTACTGACATATTGCCTGATTGGATTTAAATTGTCCCTGAACAAAGGAAAGACTGCAAGGCTTGCAACTCTAAAAGCACTGCTCTCGATTCTAGGACATTGATGTGCAGATTGGCATCTTGTGGGGACCAAGTGCCTTGGACTGTCTTTCTCAGATAATGACCCCCACCCAATCTGGGAAGAGTCTGTGGTCACTATGGCTTTCGATAGAGAGTGAGAGTAGATGCGGCCCCATAAGTTTTCTTCTGACTTCATCCACCAGGATAGATCCTTTTTGCAATGATTTGGTATTAGAGTTGGTGAGCATACCTCTCAACTTGGAAACATCAAAAATATGGACAAGGCCCATGAAAAATAGGTACAAATCTGTAAGCTGATTAACATAAAATTCACATACATAATTATGTAACCCTGCCCACTCCAATGGAATTGTGGGATACCAACTTTAAAATGCAAACTGAAAAACAGACAACCAAAATATTACACCAGAGCCCCCTGCAGCCATTCCAATGTCCCATTGCCTAGCCATTTCACCCCATTTACGATAAACACGAATGTGTGCATACTGCTTTACTTCTACAATGATTATTTGGATTTTATTTTTACATTTTATAGCACAATGCAAAAACACTAATAGACAGCTGCTAAGCGAAGCAATACTGTCTCACAATGAAAATAGACTTAGTGTTAAAATGTATCTGCCCTTGAAACTCACATTCATTGAAACAGCATTGAAACCCACACCTCATCCAAAGAAAATGCATGAACCAATAATGACAAAACTGCCCAATTTAGAACATTTCCATCATAAAAGTCTACTTCCACTCGCTCACACACACACACACACACACACACACACACACACAATATATATATATGTGTGTGTGTGTGTGTGTGTGTGTGTGTGTATATATGTGTGTGTGCGTGTAAAAATAGAATGTCAGTGGTGTAAGCCATAGGCATCTTGCATAGCTTCTCGCACTTATTTTCAATTTCAGGTTTTTTTTGGGGGGGGACAATAGGCCAAAAACCAAAGGCACATTTTAAACATTGCTTGTATAATTTTGGAAAGTTGCTAGAATAGAATGTTATGTTACCTCCATGCATTTCACAGCCACGTCTTGAACCTAGGACCATGTGCACTACAGTCAGAGCAACATACCACTATGCCAAATCAGCAGTTTTCTAAAAGACAGAAAGACTGAAACTTAAATGACTATCATTTAGTGAATTCAGTCCTCACTTCTCACCATAGCTCTCAACCTCTTAGCACAGAAAACCTGGAAAAGCCAATAATGGGGGAATACAGAATTCAATTCTCACTGCTCACCATAGCTCTCAACATCTTAGCACAAAGAAACTGGACAAGGCCAATAACGGGGGAATACAGCACCAAAATAGGGACAAATTTCAAATACTGATCTTATAAACTTAGAAAATTTCTAGAATAAAAGGTTTTGTGTTACAATTTTTTTGAAAAATATGAAGTCTGAAATTCAAATGCCTGTCATTATTTAGTGAATTCAATCCTTCAGTGATTTGCCACAAAAATCCTGAAAAACCACAGATTTTATGAGGAACAGAACAAAAATATGAGGCATAAATTCACAAGTGGTGGTGGCTATGGACAATAGGCTATTTTTAACTGTACCTACGGTACAGGGTTTGAGCCTGAGTACCTCTAGTCACCAGGTGTATTCACCCACACAAATACTGATCTTATAAACTTAGAAAATTGCTAGAATAAAAGGTTTTGTGTTAAAATTTATTTTATGATAAATATGAAGTCTGAAATTCAAAAGCCTGTCATTTAGTGAATTCAATCCTTCAGTGATTTGCCACAAAAATCCTGAAAACTACAGATTTTATGAGGAACAGAACAAAAATATGAGGCATACGTTTACAAGTGGTGGTGGCTAGGGACTTTAGGCTCTTTTTACCTACACCCAAGTTAGATATAGGGTTTGAGCCTGAGTACCTCTCTAGCTATCAGGTGCATTCACCTGGCGCATTTACACACACACACACACACACACACACACACACACACACACACACACACACACACACACACACACACACACAGACACAAAAGTTCAAAAATATAGTTCAAGTCAAGAAGTCTGTTCACAAATACCAAGCTCTATTCACGTTGTTCACAAATACCTCAAAAGCAGCTCTCCAACTCACGCTGTTCACAAATACCTCAAAAGCTCTGCAGTATCCATGCTCAAGCTCTGCAGTACCCCAGATAAATGTTTCCACAGCATAAGCAGTCCTTCTTGCTTGCGTCATGTTTCAGATAAATGTTTCCACAGCATTCAAAAAGCAGTCCTTTCCACAGCATTCAAAAAGTAATCCTTCCCACTCACTGTTTCCAGTTTTCTTCCACCTTTCAAACATCCTTCCTAGGCAAGCTCAATTCCAACAGGCGGATGGAGCTGACGTCATTGTGCACGGGATGACAGCTCAAAAAGCAAAAAATAAATAAATAAATAAATAAATAAAAGCTGGGAAAAAGTGGAAAAAAGTCAGAAATGAAGGGGTGCCATTCTGGCATCATGGCACCCCATTATTTGGACCCCCAAACTTGGTAAAAACTATGTAATTCGGTACGGTTGGGGGGTATGTTGGTGAGACATCGGATGTGATAGAATCGACCATTGTGTCACCAAGAGCCATTGAAGCAGCCTCATGATATCTTGTGAGGGGTACTAAGGTTATGGTCGCTGCCATAGTTCCGAGAGCCTGAAATACAGCAGGAACCTTGTTTTCAGAAATGATTGTCTGAACCTGCAACCTTAATTTTTGTAGCCTGTGGAGAGGAAGAGAGACTGTACAAAGAATATAAGAAACTGTATTTAGTTTTGCTCCTATGAATTCTAGATCTTGTGTAGGAGTTAACTGGGACTTTTCTGTGGTGATTGAAATGCCCAATGACTCAGAAAGGTGTAGCACAAAGTCTTTGGTGTGAAGCAGTAGCTGCCTGGAGGGGGTGGTGAGGAGCCAGTCATCTAGGTATGGAAACACCCAGAATCTTAAGTGACCTGTTATGACTGCCATGCTTTTGGTGAACAACCTGGGGGCTGTGGTGAGACCAAAGGGCAGCACTTGGAGTTGGTAATGACTGGTCCCCAGCCAGAAGCAGAGATACATTTTGGAGTGTTTGTCCATCTTTATGTGGTAATACGCATCCTGAAGATCTATAGAGCACATCCAATTGTTCTTCTCCAGGAAGGGAAGGATAGACTGAACCATGACCATCCAGAATTTTGTCTGCTGAACAAACTTGTTCAGTAGGCTGAGATCTAATATTGGTCTCCAGTCCCCTGTCTTTTTTGGCACTAAAAAGAACCTTGAGTAAAGTCCAGATCCTATTTGGCCTGGTGGGAATCCTTGGACGACTCTTTTTGAGCAGCTTTTGAATTTCCATTGCTGCTAGGTTCACTCTGATTGGGTGGGAACATCAGGGATTTGCTTTTGGGACTTTGACAAGAGAATGAAGGGAATCTTTTAACCTCTGGTGATAATTCTCTGCATCCATATATCTGAAGTTATCGTTAGACAGGCTATTTGGTGCAGTGAAAATCTTCCCCTGACTGCTTCCAGAGGTAAGCAATCGGGCCTCGGTTCAGGAGTACTGGTAGAGTTGTCCAGAGAAAGAATCTCTGGAGCCCTGATTACGTGGACCCCTTCTGCCCCAAGGAGGGCATCTTCCATTAGAACACCGCCCTCTGCCATGAGGGGAGTATTCACCCCATGTGTCCCAAAAAGGCCCTTGGGATTTTTTGAACCACATTTTCCCACTTCTTTGATTCCTAGAGTAGGATCATTGAGGAGTAAAGAAACATATGCCCACAGCAGAAAGGGTCTTTCCATCTTTTTCACACCTGGCTAGTGTGTCTCTAACTTTTAGGCCAAACAAGGAAGATCCATAACAGGAACACTGATGAAGAAAGACTTGAAAGGTTCCATGTAGTCACAAAAGCACATCCAGGCATGGCACTTTATGGCATTGCTTTTACCAGATGCCCTAGATGCATTAGCAATGAACCACATGGACAAGTTTGATATAGACTCCAGGGTGGCAAGCTGACAGGAAACTTTATCTCGCACCTCATCAGACACAGCTCCTGCAAGAGTATCCAAAAGCTCATTTATCAGATCCCTTTGGAGTCTACTGAAAGGTGCCATGAAATTCATAGACCTAAGGGTGAAGGTCGACAATTCAAAGACCCGTTTCCCAAACCTCTCTATCATCTGAGACTCTGGTTTGGAAGGATGGACAGTAGAACTCTCCTCTGAAAGTTCCCTTTAGGTGGCTGTCACTACCACCATGGCATCTACTGCTAAAACCTTTCCCCAGTGAGATTGGTCTTCTGGTGCTGATAATATTTATCTGGTGCCTGGGGAATTAGCTCTATGGAATCCTTCCATGCCTGCTATATAAGCTTAATGAGGTCGTCAGTGGATGCAGTCACCCAGGAAGCAGATGGGTGGCCACAAAAAGCTTAAAAAACACAGATTCATCAGAGGATGAGTTTGAGGGCTTACAATCACCCCTCTGTTTTAGGATTTCTAGAATGTCTCCAAAGAAGACATCTTCAGGGGGTGACCCTCCCCTTCAGCTTAGTCTGTGTCTTCCTTGACAGATTCTTCTGGAGAATCTAGATGCTTCCTCTTGCAAGTCTTCTTATGGGGTGGCTCCTCAGTGGGGATCTCTGAGGCAGACTCTGAAAAAGAGGGACCCTGAACAGTGAAGTCTTACAGCTCCAGTGCCCGCTGTCCCGACATGATAGATTGTGGCAGCTGGAACCCAGAGAGTACAAAAATGTGAAATTCTGATGCAGATGGGGCCAGCTGGGAGCACACTGAGGCTAGAGAGAGATGGGACTCCAGATGTGAGAAAGACAGCCTTGGAACCAGGGTCACACCCCACTCAGATGAGCAGCCCTCCAAAACCAGGGCCAGGGGAGGGTTCCAAACCACCAGGGCTCCAATAGCCAAAGACGGTGCCATTTTAACAATTGGAATCATACTGAAACATCTGGAACTGACAGCCAAACAATGGTCCCAGGTGAGGAACAGATCCAACAGAGCTGAATATATTAGAGATGACCCTGGTACCAACAAAGGAGCTACTGTCAGCACTGTGACAGCTGGAACCGGGATAGTTGAAGTGGTGGGCTCCAAACCTTGATGGGAGTTTGGAAGAGGATAATCTTGAGTACTAGGAGAATAAGCCTCAGTTCCAGAAGGAATGGAGGACAGCATGGGTGCAGAAAAACCCCTGGCTGCCAAGAGCTGGTCCACTAATCTAACTACGTCCAATTCAGAGAGACTTCTGGAGGAACAGCTCAACATTCCAAAGGGAGACTCTGCACTATCCATGAAAGGACTGGGGAGTTGACACAAAAATGGGTCTACAGAAGGGGAATATCTTGTTCTTGGAGGCAGAAGTGTTTCCAGCTTCGGTACCATGGGCTGCAGAGTGGACAGAGAAGTTGGGACTAAATGGAAGATCAATTAAACTTGTCCCAACATGGTTGTCAGTGCTGATGTCAGTGTTGAGGTGACAGCTGGTGCTGAGGTAGCCTGGATCAGTACAGAGACCATCAGTACTGATGGAGACCCAACTGTCGATGCCACAGGTGGTTTCTCAGTCATTTTTGTAACTTTAGTCCTCATTTCCGAAGACACACATGGAACTGGCGATTTATGAAATTTTATCTCCTGTGCCAAAGGTAAGGCTGCCACTGAATGGCTTCTTTTTTTCGACTCAGGTTTGGACAATTTGGATGACTCTGGCTTAGATAGGGATTCTTCAAAAGAGGATTTCAATAATCCTTTTAAAATAAGTTTGTTTCAATGTTCTACCAAGGTATGGGCACTAAATCCCTGGCAGATTTTACACCCAGAATCCAAGTGAGATGCACCCAAGAATTAAACACATAAAAGATGTCCATCTGAATTGGTCATCTTTCTACCACAATCCTGACATTTTTTGAATCCCGATGTGCCCTTCTGCTTTTCTGCCATGTCTAAATGCACACAAAAGAATAGGCCCATTTGTCATGAAAGAATGAAGATGGACAAAATCAGATTTATTAGTTATGTACTTACCATTACTTGGTATCTGTGTTGTCCTCTTCTTATTCTGCTTCACATATGGGTCTTGGATCTGATCCTCAGATCTGACTCGGCCACCTCCCACAGATTGTAGCTTCCAGGCTCAAACTCTCCCTTACCCATAATCCTCTACCTCTAGCCCAGCCTCATCAGATCAAGTTTGCTGCCCCCATGAGCAAAACAGGAAAGAAAAGGTAACCAGGAGTCAACCTGGAACCATCTAGAACCACATCTAATTTGAAGGGGGATGGTTGGGTGAGAATCTGAAGCAGAATGAGAAGAGGACAACACAGATACCAAGCTATGGTAAGTACAGAACTAATAAATCTGATGTTGTCTTTCTCATTCTGTTTCATGTATTGGTCAGAGTCCCCAGCCACATCATTTGTTGGGCAGCCTCAAGGAAGGATATGTCAGAGCACTGACGAACCAAAGGAAGTCCTGCACCTGGACATGACATCTAATTTATAGTGAGACACAAAGCTATGAGAGTTAGATGAAGTGGCTCCAGTGCAGATGTCATCAATGGAAATCCTGGAAGAAAAAGCAACTGACACAGCAATGGACCTAGTGGAGTGAGCTTTTGGAGAACCATGCAACTGCCAACTATTCTTTTCATAAACAAAAGAAATACAGCTAGTAATCCATTTTGCTATTGTCACTTTTGAAGCAGCTTGGCCTTTATGATTAGGAGAAAAGGAAACAAACAACTTCTGATTTTCTAAACTGCTTTGATCTGAGGAGGTGGAAACAGAGCTGCCTATGAACATCTAAGCAATGTAAAAGGTATTCGGGAAACCCTATCCTTATGTAAAATGATGCAGGGATGTTTGGAAGAAAGAGTTTGCAACTTGGATACCCTATTTGCTGAAGTAATGGAAAAAAGAAAGGCAGATTTCCATGAAAAAAACTTCAAATCACAATCTTTAACCCATTCAAAAGGACTCTGAGTCAAGGCCTGCAGAACAAGAGTCAAGTCCCATGGAGGAGTAGGGTCTTTGATAGGCGGTCTCAGAAGAAAAACACCTTTCATGAAGGTTTTACATAACCTAGCAGAAACCACAGACCCTAAAGGTAATCCTGAATGGAAAGATGGATATGGCAGCCAACTGAGGTTTAATGGTTGCAAAACTAGAACCTTGCTTATATAAAGATTCTAGAAATGACAGAATAGATGGAATCAGAACTGAAAAGGGATCAATGTAATTGTTGGCTGCCCAAATTGAAAACTGTTTCCATTTACTCTTGTATAACTTCTTAGTAGATGCCTTCTGAGAGGCCAAGAGGATAGCTTTGACCAGGGAGGAGAACCTGGACCCTCTAGCAATCATAGGAACTGGAGGAAACCATGCAGTTAACCTGAGAGTGGGGAGATTGAGGTGGCATCCTAATGTCAGGTGAGAAAGGAAGTCCGGTTTGGGTTCCATCATCCATGGAGGATGTTTGAGATGAGACCAGAGAAAGGGGAACCATACCTGGTGAGGCCAAAAGGGGGCTATGAGGATCACCATGCACTTCAAATGCATGAAGAAATCTTGGGATCAAAGGTAGAGAGGGACAAGCATACAGAAGTCTCAGAAGCCGATCATGGACCAGAGCATCCTTTGGCAACCCCCCCCCCCAAGGGGGAATCAGCGTGAAATAACTGCTGCATTTGTTGTTGTAAGGTGATGAAAAGAGGTCACAGCAGGGCAAACCCCAGCAGTCGAATATCTCGTTTGCTACTGACTGACTGAGAGACCACTCCTGAAGCATCAGAATAGACCTGCTGAGCCTGTCTGCTAATACAGTGGATTTCCCCGGTACATGTGTTGCAAGTAGAATGGGTTTGAAGAGATCACCCATTCCAGATCCTCATGGCCTCTCTACAGAGAGGGTATGAATGGGTTCCTCCTTGCTTGTCGATGTACCGACTACTGACATGTTGCCTGTGTGAATAGCAATAGTCCCTGGAAGAAGAACATCCTGAAAGGCCTGCAACAACAAAAGGACAGCTCTCATCTCCAAGATAGATTTTGATAAGCAGACTGGTCTCTGTTTAAGTCGTTGTGCCTTGGACCGTCTTCCCCTGGAAATTCCCACCCTAGATGGGAAGCATCTGTGGTCACAGCGGCTGAAGAAAGGGAAGAGAGAAAGGCCTGACAATTGTCAGATCTGACGGAGTCCACCAGCATAGATGACACCTGGAAATGTCTGTCAGCCTGGTAGGAGCAGATAGGGGTTGATGCAGAACAGACCGTGAAACATATAGTGTCCATTGAAGAATGTGTTTATAGTACCTGGCTAGTGGAACCAAACGTACAGCAGCTGCCATAGATCCCAGAGCTTGAAAAATTAACATGGCTGGAGGAAATTGGAGATTCAGAATGGCTTGGGCTTCAGACTTCAAAGTGTTGCTGTGTTATTGTGGCAAGGCAGTTATTTGAGTAATAGTGTTCAGTTGAACACTGATGAACTCCAAGGTCTGAACCGGCATAAGTTGTGACTTGTCCAAATTTACAGTAATATCCATTAGGTGAGACAATTGGAAAATATAGTCCCTAGCCTGACAAAGTTGACACTGAGTGGGGGCAGTCAGGAGCCAATCATCCAAATACAGGAATACCTGAAACCCTTGCAGTCAGAGATGAGCTGCAACCACTGTCATGCACTTGGAAAACACCAGGGGCAGTGGTGAGGCCAAAGGGCAGGGCTTGAAATTGGAAATGATTGGCTCTGGGACGGAAGCACAGATGAGTTCTGGAGTGCCTGTATGTTTTTATGTGATAGTATGTATCCTTGAAATCCATCAAGCACATCCACTTGTCCTTCCTTAGCAACGGGAAGATGGACTGAACTGTCAATATCCAGAACTTGGTCTTCTTGATGTACAAGTTGATATTGCTTAAGTCCAGAATGGGCCATAGGTTCTCTGTTTTCTTTGACACTAAAAAGAAATGGGAATAAGTTCTTGATCCTTTCTGATCGGTTGGGACCTCTTGAATGACTCATTTTTGCAGCAATATGGCGATTTTGGTAGCTGCCAACTCCCTCTGACTGAGTGGAACATTGGGGAGCCTTTTCAAAACAGTCAGATGAGGAAGGGAAAAAGGAATGTAATAGCCTCTGGATATAATGTTCAGCACCTAAGTGTTTGTCATGATGTGGGCCAAGGCTCTTGAGTGCTGCAAAAACCAACCCCCAACTGCCTCCAGAGTAGGACAGTTGGGCAATGCCTCAGGAGTGCTGAAAGGGCTTGTTAGGAAAGGATTCCCTAGAACCCTGATTCTGTAAGCCCACTCTGCTTCTAGGGCAGCATCTCCCATTATAGCCTCCTCCTCTGGCCCTGGAGAAGAACTCTCCACTTTGGTCAGGAAAAGAGCCTTGTGGCTTATGGAACCAAGCCTTCTTAGCCCCCTTTGATTCCTGGAATAGATTTGTTGGGGGTAGAGAACTTAATCCCCATGGCAGACAAGGTCTTACCTTCTTACACACAATGGGTCAGGGTGTCCTTAACTGATGGTCTGAACAGGGAGGAACCATCAAAGGGGACGTTGATAAAAGACACTCTAAAGGGCTTCACAAAATCATACAGCCTCATCCATGCTTGGTGATGCATCTTGATGCCATTGCTGGCTGCTCTTGATGAACTCTCTGCAGAGTGGGAAATGAGTCTCATGGAGGAGTTGGTTATAGAAGTAAGAGTGGACAGCTTAGGGGAAAACCCTCCTTAGACATACACTCCTCCAGAGAGTCAGAGAGTTCCTTGACCATGTCTCTCTGAAGGTGAGTAAAGAGTGCCAAATAATTGAGTGCTCTCAGCGAGAAGGTGGCTGAGGCATAAGTGCACTTCTCAAACCTGTCCATCACTCTGGACTGTCTGTTCGGTGGACGGACAGTAGAGCTCTGCTGGGCGAGCTCTTTCTTAGTAGCAGTTGCCACCACCATAGTGTCAAATGGAATACTTTTGCTCCAGAATGCACGATCTTCTGTGGGGAAAGGATCTTATCTGGACACTGAGTACTGTGGTAGAGCTTCCTAGTGGAAGGCTTATGGGAAACCAACAAAATTGGACTGTTCTGCCCAGATAATGCCTCCCCATCCCATCTGGGAGGTGTCTGTGGTCACTATGGCCTTGAGTTGGGGTGAAACAAATGGCCAGCCTAAAATAATTTTATCTGATTCCATCACCAGGATAAGTCCTTCTTGTAGCAGTTGGTGATTTGGATGAGATACATCAAGGGATGAGTGAGGATGGACCATTGGGAGGCTAGACGCCACTGCAGAATTCTCATGTGAAATCCTGCTAGCAGAACCAATGTGATGGCTGCTGCCATGGATTCTAGAGCCTGTAGAAGTAGTAGAGCAGGAACATTGTCACTGGAGAGGATAACATCTACCTGAAACCTTATCTTCTGCAACCTATGAAGAGGAAGGGAGGTTATGCAAGGGGTTGTATTTAGGCAGGCACCTATAAACTCCAACTGCTGAGTCAGACTTAGTTGGAAATTTGTTATGATTCACCGTTATACCTAGATGAGCACAAGTCTGTAGAATAAAATCTCTTGTCTGTTCTACTAGATGCCTGGTGGGAGCAGTAATGAGCCAATCATCTAAATATGGAAACACTCAGAATCTGTGCAGTCTCAAGTGAGCTACTGCTGGTATGCACTTGATGAACACCAGAGGGGCTGTGGTGAGATTGAAGGGTAGAGCTCTAAACTGATAGTGACTGGCTCCCAGCCAGAAGCAGAGGAACCTGCTGGAGTGTTTGTCCATTCTTATGTGGCAATACGCATCCTGGAAGTCTATAGAGCACATCCAATCATCTTTCTTTAAGAAAGGGAGAACAGACTGTACTGTGACCATCTAGACTCTTGTCTGCTGAACAAACTTGTTCAAAAGGCTGACATTCAAAATTGGTCTCCAGTCTTTTTTGGCACCAAAAAGAACCTTGAGGAGAATCCTGATCCTATCTGGTCTGGTGGGACTTCTTGGATGACTCTTTTTTTCTAGAAGCTTTTGAAATTCCAGAGCTGTCTGATTCCTCTGATTGGGTGGAACATTGGGGATTCTTATTCCTGTTGTCAGAGTGAGAACAAAGGGAATGCGGTATCCTCTGGCAATGATCCTTAGCACCCAAGTGTCTGTGGTTATTTGTTGCCAGGCTGGTGAGTGCAAGGATAGTCTTCCCTGACTGCCTCCAGAGGTAAGCAATTGGGCCTCCCTTCAGGAACGCTGGTAGAATTTCCCTGAGAATGAATCTCTGGAACCCTAATTTTGTGGGCCATCTCCACCGCAAAGTCAGCGTCTTACATTCTAACTACCCCCTCTGCCCTGAGGGGAGTCACTGCCACGTGTGTCCTGGAAAAACACTTGGGTTTTCTTGAACCACATTTTTCTACTCCTCTGGTTCCTGGAATAGGAGCACTGGGGAGCAGAGAAACATATGTCCATGGCAGATAGGGTCTTTCCATTCTTTTCACACCTGGCCACGGTATCTCTGACTTTGGGGCTAAAAAGGGAAGATCTATCAAATGGAGCATTGATGAACAAAGACTTAAATGGCTCTGCAAATTCACACAAGCACATCCAGTCATGCCTCCTTATGGCTATGTCGGAACCCACTGCCCCAGTCATTCCTTTCGCTGCATGCACAATGTGCCCCATGGATGAGTTTGAAATAGATTCCAAGATGGCAAGTTGGGAGGCTACTTTGTCCTGTACCTCCTCAGACACAGCTCCTGCAAGGGTATCTGACAGCTCCTTGATCAGATCCCTCTGAAGTCTGGTGAAGTGTGCCATGAATTCAACGACCATAAGGCAAAGGTCAAAGAAGTGTACACCTGCTTGCCAAACCTGTCCATTGCCCTGGATGCTCAGTTAGAGGGATGAACAGTGGAGCTCTCTTCTGCAAGTTCCTTCATCACGGCAGCCACAACCACCATGGCATCTACTGCTAAACCCTTGGCTCAAAACCGATGGTCCTCTGGCACTGAAAGGATCTTGTGTGGTCTCCTTGGGATTGGTTCTACAGAGTCAGGGGCCTTCCATGCCTACTGTGTGATCAACCTAATGAGATTGTCAGCAGGCTGGGTCACCCAAGAGGTAGATGGATGAGCACTGAAAGCTTGCAGGTACACCAAATCCTATGAGGAAGGGTCTTTGGGCTTCCAGCCACCCTTCTGCTTTAATATTTCAAGACTGTCCAAAGAAGATATCTTCTGGGGTGACTGGGGGAACCCTACTCATCATCAAAGTCCATATCCTCCATGACAGATTCCTCCAGGGAATCTAGGTATTTCCTCTTACACATCCTCTTCCAGGGCACCGCCTCAGTGGGAAATTCTGGGGAATGCTTGGAAGAGGTAAGGCCCTGTACAGGGGTGTACTGCAGCTTTAATGCTCACTATCCAGACGTGGAGGTTGGTGGAAGCTCTGAAGAAGAGGGAGTCCTGGGAAAATGCTCCAATTGGCAAGGAACCAGCTGAGACCCTGCACGGGCCAAGGCCCTCTCCATGACCTGGAATGCAGGCCCTTCAAAGAGAGATGAGAGCCCAGAACTGGGAAGGACAACCTTGGAACCATGATCCCACCCCCACTCTGAGGAGACTGCCATTGAGGTTGAAGCAGAGGAAGAGCCCATGAATGAGGCAGCAGAGCTACGACCCCGGGAGTCCATTGGTTTCGAAGGAGCCAAGGAATTCAGGGCAGACACTGGAGCTGAAGGCATAAGAGCTGTCAACACTAGAACAGCCAGAACTGAGGAAATTGGGAGTTGTGGTCTCTAATATCTCAGTGGAGGTTAGAGGAGGACTGTCAGGTGGAGTCCTTGGGAGAAAGTTCCATCTCCAGAAGGGAGTGAAACCTGGAAGAGACTGAAAGATCCCAAGCCACGAGGAGATGATCCACCAACCTCACGACATTGACTTCCATCAGACTCCTACAAGAATGTCCAGAAAAAGCTGAGCGGGATTCTGGCCTCTCTAAAAAGGGGCTTGCAAGGTGTCTCACGAAAGGATCTATTGACGGGGAATATTTAGTCCTGGGAACCAAGATGAATCCTGGTTCCAAAGTTGCTGACGGCACTGTGGGAGGAACTGGTTCCAGAATTATGGTCGGCACCATAGAAGGGACTGGCACTGAGGAAGAGGAAGTGCCATGAATAATCAGTACAGTGGTGGTCAGCACCAAAACCTATGATGCTGGTCACTACAGTCGGTGCCGACAAAGTTGGTTCCATAGATTTTTTGGCAGTTAACCTCTGTTCCACAGAGTGTGTGGGAACTGAAGATTTAAGTCTGTTGTGTGCCGGAGCTGAGGGAGACACCGGCACTGAGAGACTCCTCTTCTTTCCATGTTTGTTCTTAGAGGAAGATGACGGTGAAGACATATTCGATTTTGAAATTCTAGGCTGACTGGACAAAGCCTCATCAAAAGATGTCTTAATTAGACTTTTCAAGATAAGTTTGTTTATCTTTTTCTATGAGGGCCCATTGACTAAAAGCTTGACAAATAGCACAATCATCTTGTAAATATGCCAGGCCCAATCAGTAAACACAAGATGAATGCCCATCAGAATTGGGCATTTTTCTTCCATAACCACAACATTGTTTAAGGCCACTTGTTTATTTACTTTTATCTGTCATGTTGACTGGTAAAAAAAAAATCAATGGCAGAAGAAACTCACACTAGCTATACACACAAACACTAGAAGGAGAAGAAGAAATTAAAAGAGGGGGAAAAACGGCTACCAACAATGGTAGGCCAGAACTACCAAGAGGTAGGGGCTAAAGGGATAGAGCTACCAATGACGGTAGAATAGATACCGCAAGGTAAAAAGGTAAACAGTACACTCATCAAAAGAAAAATCCAACTACAGTATAACAGGAAACACTACCAACAATAATAGGTAAGAACACCAAAGTGTAAAGGAAGGTAGAAAAAACAGACAGAAGGTGAAAGGTTAACTGGGCAGGTAGAAAAAAGGTTCAAGTAAATTTCAAATAATAATAAAAAATAATGAAATTACACTCAGCTTAAAGAGAGTTTGGCTGATGCATCTTGTGTAGAAGAGTGGCAAATGGGATCTGAGGTAATCTAGAGAGGGGCATTCTAGATAGGGACTTAGCTCGAGAGTATTTGGTTCTCACAAGCTATTACAATGGCCGAGCCAGTTCCGATAGTCAGAACCAAGTCAGATACGTCAAGGATAAATGAAAATTGACAACATCGGATCAAGTTTCTCAAAATCCTGGTCTCCCATTCTTCCTTCCTGCTCTGGCATAGTTAGTCAGTTACAACAGAAATTTCAGACTTTGCTTCAGGAGCAGTATCTATGGGGATATAAAAGTGCAGGGTCTTTGGAACAAAAAAGGCAGACAAAAACACATAAAGATAAATGAGATGTTAGCTCTTATAAATGTTCTCAACTTTCTCAACTAGTTGTGGTCTTCAGGACCTCTTCAAGTGTTTACAGACAACACCACAGTGATGTGGTATATAAACAAGCAATGGGGAACTAGATCTTCCCTCTGTGCAGAATAGCCATAGAATCCTGGGATATAGCTTTTCAGCATAATCTCTCCCTACAGGCATCTTACATACTGACATAGCAAAACTGTGATGGCAAATAAGCCGAACAGGACCAGGACAGGCCCTCAGGAATCGAAACTGAATTAAAGGGTCTTCAACAATTCATCCAGATGTGGGAACACCTTAAATAGATCTATTTGCCTCTGTTCGCAGCAATCAGTTGGCAAAATTTCCTCCAGTAATCCATCTATGATGGACTGGAAGACAGATGCTTTTTCTTTTTCATGGACAGGAATGTTCCTGCACACTTCTTACCCTTTCCAGTAACTTCCGGGACATTCTGAACATTCAGAAGAACTCTCCAAAGATCATTGTGGTGACTCCCTTCTGGCACAGGTAATAGTGGTACTCCCTTCTTTTGGAAATGGCCAGAAGCAAGTACCACAAGATTCCTCACATTGGATTTACTCACACAAGACCAGCGGTGTGTTATACAACCTGACCCCAAACAACTACAACTGACTGCCTTGATGAGAGTTTTTATACCTTTTAGGCACATTTTCTCTAAGGATATGCAACAAGTAGTAATGGATGCAAGAAAGCCTGCTACTAGAAAATCTCATATTAACAAATGGAAATGTTTTTCTAATTAGTGTAAAACACAGCATCTATTCAGAGCTAATGTTTCTCTGTTTTTTTCAGTATTTCTGTGCATTACTATCCTATGGCCTGTATTACTCCTCTACTGAAATAGATAGGTTATACAGTTAACAACTAATGTTTCAGTTATACCTGAAGTGTTATCCAAGTTTACCTTAAGCCAGGATAGCCATCCCGCTGGCTTTTTTCCTATAAACTAAAACCGAGGGAGAAAGGATACTTCATAGCTTTGATGTCCAGTGACAACTAGGTACTGTCTATACAGAACAAAATCATTAAGAATATCGGATCAGTTGTTCGTTTTTTGTGAAGGTAAGGAAAAGGGATAACCTGTGTCAAAACTGAGAATTTCAAAGTAGTTGATTCATGCCATCTCTTTTTGTTATTTTCACTACAACAAAACTATTCCAGACAGGGCTAAGGCTTCATCAGTGGCTTTTTTTTGTAAAGGGTGGACTTGAAGAAAGCTAGAAACAGCAACGTGGTCCTCTGTGCACACTTTTACGAAACACCATACACTAGACTCCTTCTCCAGGAGGACAGACTTTCCTAGGATCATTATTCAGGGGCTCCTGGACCCTCATCCTTAATCCACCCAGTGAGTTTAAGCTATGGTAATCTACCCATATAGCTTAGGCTACTGTAGCAGTGATCAAATGATGAACATAGTACAAGTGTGTGAGTAAACTTACCATTACAGTTGCTAATCCCTCCCTCCAGGAAGCAAAAGTGTATGCTTTTATGCCAGGATGTGGACTTTTTAATGTTATATTCCTAGCATTGTCCTCTCAGACCTTTAGCCTTCCTCTGTCTCTATTGGCATGAAAGCTCTGAAGGGCTTGGTGCCCAAACCTGTCTTTTAGTCAGCTCATCTCAAGCTGACTAATGGTTTGGGCATGTGGAAAGTGCTCTGAAAGCTTTGGAAGCTGGCCAGCTGTTGAGTCCTTGGCTGGATTAAATGTATATAGCTAAAACTACTGTTAACTATTCCCATCCATCTCAGTTTAATGCCACTCTCCTACCTTCTTCAATGGCCATGCCTAACAGTTGCAGGTCATGTCTCATGCAATCTATCCATGTCTTTGCTGTATACCATTATTTCCTCTTGCATTCTTTTTGTTTCTCCCAAATCTTCTTCACCAGATTGTCTTCTGCTTTCCTGCACATGTGCCCAAATCAAAACAATCTGTTCTCTTTGACCTTCTCTAACTATGCTCTGATGACCTCATTTCTCATTTTTCCTCTTTACCCCATAGTGTACATTATACCACCCATCTCAGGCACTTCATCACCTCCAGCTTCCTCAACTGCTCTGCCTTTACTGCCCAGAATTATGTACCAAGCAGTAGTAGTGGTCACACCACTGTTTTGTATACCTTTCATTTCAGCTTCTTTAGCAGTGACACGCACACATTACCCATGATACTCTGTGCAAGCTGACTGCAGTTCCTATGATTCTTGCTTGACCTACTCATTCAGACTTCTCTTATCCTCATCTACCCCTCCCAGATTCTTGAAGCTGGTAACCTGTTCCACTAACTTCTCTTCTATCTCAATTTTCAGCTTCTTCTGATTTTCCCCATTTACTGCCATGACAGCTGTTATCTGTACTCAGTTTCATCTCATGTGCTTTCAGTGTTACATTTCATTCCTCTAGCATTTGCTGAAGTCTCACAAATATAATTTATATTTTCTTTGCCATTTCCTGTTTTGTATCCATGGAAGCATCCAGTTTACTAGTGGTGTTCATATAACAATTTTGATCAGTCAGTCATTAAATTGTGACTCACTGTATCAAAAGCAGCACACTAAAGTGAGGATTCAAAGGCAGTCTGGGAGTAAGTGGTAAGACCACAGCAGAAAGGGCCTGTTAGCTGGATCAAAAAACCCAGCAATTCAGAGACACATTCAACACAATGAGGAAAGACCTCATTATCAGCTAATGTGCATGTCTCTGAATTGCAATGTGGTCATAGAAAATGCTAACAGTCCCTTTTCTGCTTCCTTTGCAGTAATCATTACTGCCAGCTGACGCATCAAGTTAACAGGCACCCCATCATTCCGCCACACACATACACACATCCAAAACCATGCGCGCGCACCCACACACACACACACTCACACACACACACACACACACACACACACACACACACACACACACACACACACACACACACACACACACACACCTCTCAACCTGGAAGCATCAAAAATCTGGGCAAAGGCCCATGAAAAGTAGGTACAACTAGCCAAAAAACCGGGACACTGACTAACATACAATTTCCATACATAATTATGTAGCCTCGCTCACTCCAGTGGAATTGTGGATTACTAAATAATAATAAATAATGGCAGACTTTTGAATTTCAGACTTCATATCCCTCAGAAAATACATAATAATGCAAAACCTGTTACTTTATCAACTATCTGAATTAACAGGAGCAATATTTAAAATCTGTCCCTCTTTTTGGCTTTGTCCAGATTTCTTGCTCTGAGAGATTAAGAGATATGCCAGTAATTAATAAATCATCCAGTTACACCTCTATGTTTATTATCTTTCAGTAAATTGTGTAGTCTTCCTCATAAAATGAAAGGAACATATCTCAGACCAAATGGCAATCTGTTATTGCGCGCATAACATAGTTAAAAATTTCTTTAAATCATCTTCAAGAAATACTTGTTAAGCAGTCACAAAATCAAATTTCAAAACAGAAGTTCCACCTCTCAGGGTGGCACTGGCAATTAATTCTTCCACTACAGGCAGTAGCTGGAATCACCAAAATAACAGCTTTCACTCCATACCCATATCGTGTGCCCAGTTCTTGTGAAAAAAACGGCACGCATCTCCACCAGAATACTCAATAAGTCTTTATTTTCTTTTCACACCATGACTCATGCAGATTTTCTTGGTTACCAGTTTAACATTAGCTTTTATAATCAAATTCTCCCACAAAAAGCAAGGGCACCACTTTTCGTTGCAACTAATAACAACTTTTCCTTCTGCTTTTCATAGTATATTACAGACATTATCTGATGTAATACTGGCCTGTCACTGCTGCACCTTTGGGCAGCACAGGATTCTCTTACTACATACTACAACAAAAAAAGTACCCAAGACAACACATTGGTGTTGCCACCAAGTCTCCTTAAATATTGTGCAGCAACTCACTACTGCAAAAGGCACTGAATGTATACAATCGCACTTTTAAATTAAAAAAAAAGTGTCCCTTTTTTAAATGAGTCAGGCAACACATTTAATCATAAAATGCACACACCAGCAATGATTAAATAATTTTACACAATTTGACTGCTCGGGAATATCTTGACTTTCTTAGTGTGCTATAATCGGTAAGATCAAGAAAAAAATAACGTTTAGCCGAAGAGTACAAATTAGTGCTGTCTGATGCTTTTGACAAAACTGTAAATCAAAATCTGTGAATAAGACAAATGGAATGTCTAAAAATCTTAGTGGCTGCGTAAAAATGACTACACAAAGACATATTCTTTCTATGGAGCACATCACAACTTATGTCTGTATTCACAGCTTAATCAAATGGGTTCTCTCACATCACCTCTAGCTTGTTTTCATGCATAAGTAAATAGCCATTGATATGGGAAATGCAGCATTTCCCATTCCCATATCAAATGCAAATAAAATAATACACATTTCTTGCCTACAAGTAACAATTCAACTTTTTACCTTGTGTCCTATTTTTTGTAACAGGATAATAAAATCACGTAACCAGCCTCCACCCCCATCTGACTTGCCAGTATATTCTGTGGTCATATTATGCAACATTTGCAGAAATTATTATACGTTCTTATCACAGGCTCTGGAAAACCACTCATAGTCAATGCATTATGATTTATAACAGCATACATCAAAATAAAAAAGGCTTTAAGCCCTGATGGTGAAAAAAATATATAAAATATTAGTGCAACAATAAAACGCATTTGACAATTTAATCAAAGTTGCCCTTTCAAAAACTTAGAATATTTAAAAACAAATCACTTCAACCATCTCATACCATCAATATATTCTCCCGACCAGTAGTAGTCACACGTTCCCACCACCACGTTATTAAGGGTTAGAGGAATGCACTGTCTGTAAGACTTTTCAGTATCCGTCTAACCCAGACTTCAACACACTGGAGACTGAACACAAAAAACTTTAATCAAAAATAAATGCACCGCACAACAGGCATTCCAGTCCCAACACACGTCACTCATATGCGTATGTCCAGCTCCTCTCAATAAGAACTGAATGGGTTTTTGATCATTCTAAGGGCTAAATTCATCCCTTCCTACAGTTAATGTGCTCGTGCTTAATCAATTATCACTCAATAAACAATTCTCAACTAAGCACAGGACTTCAAACACAAAAGAAAAAACTGCAGGGAAATAACCTAAGCAGTTTTAAATAATCACCCGCCAAGACACACACAGCCAATCAGAAGTCAGGCATGGTCTCACAAGGCTGACATCATCAAGCACACTTCTGCACATTGATGACGTTGCGGGATACACTGGCGATGAGCGATGACATCAGTGTTATCGAAAAAACTGGAAATAAAGAAAAAAATCATGATTTGAAGGGGGCCACTCGGGAATTCATGGCATCCCATTATTTTAGCCTCAAAAACTAGGAAACACCAAGGAATTTGGTACGGTTCAGAGGTATTTCACACACACACATACACACACACACACACACACACACACACACACACACACACACACACACACACGCACACACACAAAACACCACAATTCCAACCTGTCCCTGACTTTACAGAACATCTCAGAATTTTCACTGTCCATCACAAATCAGAAATGATTACTGTCAGTCAATAATGCCAGACATTAAGAATTTCATTATTTTCATTGTTCAGTCAATGTTTCTGGGTGCCACAATGCAAGACTTTCTGCACTATTAAGTATTATTAAAGTGTCTTCTTTAATATCTGAAATGCTTCCCTGGTGTTTAGTTGTTCCTTTCCCCCATGTTAACATCTACTGCTTATTAGTTATGTGGGAGTTAAGAGGTATGGCAGCACTCCCCCCACACACAAACAAATTCTCACTCACTCACAGACATTACCACAAGCACACACACACACACACACACACACACACACACACACACACACACACACACACACACACGCACACACACAAATTCTCACTCACAGACATCACCACCTACACACACATTGTTACTCGCAGATGTAACCACACACACACACACACACACACACACACACACACACACACACACACACACACACACACACACACACTCCATACATCAAACACCCCTATCACTCAAGTCACTCAATCTCACTTATGCATACACTCACCCATTTATCCTTTTCCTCATACAAGCACACACACACTTGCATACATACACTTACACACACACACACACACACACACACACACACACACACACACACACACACACACACACACTCAACCACATGTGTACACACACACACACATGCACACACGCACAAAACACTACCTATCTGCTAAACTCTGTGGCACTTACCTCTAACTTGAACTCTCCTGTTGAGAGTAACGTATGACCATGAACTTCTTACTGTGTTAACTAATGCAGCTGACAACAATGTTAAGCAGCTCAGCAGTTCTATGAACCACTCAGCTGCATAAACCACATACTGCAGGCATTTCAAGGGGAGACCACATGGCTAATTATCATATGCCTCTCACTCCTAGAATGTCTAATTAGTTTTTGTAGCAGTCCAATAAGACAGCCCAGTGCACTGCTGCACTTTTCAAGGTAAGCTCTGCAGTAAGGCTGACTAAAAATTGGAAATTTCTAGCACCAGTGGTGAAACACACACCACTGGTCACAACATTTCCGTATCTTGGTCCGTGTGTGTGTGTGTGTGTGTGTGTGTGTGTGTGTGTGTGTGTGTGTGTGTGTGTGTGTGCGTATGTGTGTGTCTCTCTCTCTCTCTCACGATGCTTATTTAATTTGGCATTATGCTGTTCTAGAAGAAGTGGCTGTCTTTTGCATGTTGATAAATGTTCAGGAAACTGATTCAGTCCACCTCTTCAAATAAATTGCTTAGAATTTGTGTCACCATATCGTTCAGTGTTTCACAATAGATGGATTTGTCTGTAATTTTAATGCTGACTCTTGGAACTTTGTCTTCATACAGTAAAATCTGTTGTTATGGTATACCTAGATGACCAAGTTAGGCTGCTGTTTGTAAATACAGATAAAGTTAAGGATGCCACAGTGACTGAATGGTAAACTGCCAACTATTCTTTTTAATAAATTCCGGAATGCACAAAGTGTTCAAAATGTTGTGGCTTTGTGTAGGTTCATTAACAATTTGTATCAGGTCATCTTCCAACAAATTGTTTGTTTGTTTGTTTGTGTCTTTCTGCTTTTCCCGGTTAGGGGTCGCCACAGCGGAACTCCGGTCCACTAATGATTGGCAGTAGATTTTTACGTACTGGCTTGCCGGGCCTAACGCACAACCTTCAACGAAGGAAAGCCCATTCACACATGTCACTACACAGAAGACACTCTAACTGAGAATCGAACAGGCAACGTCTAACTGTGAGGCAACAACGCTACCGCAGCACCACCACTGCAGTCTCTTCCAACAAATTGTACAAAAAATATTCTGCATTCCAATTTTTGTATCAATTCTATCCCATTTTATTTCTGGGAAATTCAGATCTCCAGTTATAATTCCATTCTGTATGTCTAAAGAAAACATACAGTTTATAAGCTTTTCTAATATTAAATCTATATTGATTCATGTACAAGTTGCATAAATGCCTGTTAATGGGATATGCGAGCTACCAACTGTTACAGTCACATATACACAGTCAGTTATGTTATGCTTATTGTTAAATGAGTGAGACTCAAACCATATCAAGGTGTCATATCACCTCTTTTGGTACCAGTGGCTCCACACTCTCACCTCTCAACCATGTTTCTGTTATTATAGCTACATTGACACTTTGGGACAGTAAGACATCCTCTAGAAGAAAACAAAAACATATTACTAAGGCAATGGTTGTTTGTCATCAAGGCAACCAGATGATGCAAGTCTGAGTTATAAAAGTGGACATACTGAAAATTTTGGTTCATGTGAATGTCTTATGTGAAATATTGCAACAGAAAGGGATCCTACAGCCATGACTGCATGACACTCAGCCCCTATATTTGAGGAGTGACAGTTGTGTCCATATTCTTTATGTTAAGTTAAATATATTCAAGGTGGGTGCAAGACTCCAAAAGGAATGTCTACTGTTCCAGCATCTGTTTGTGATTTTCCTGTTCAGGATATCAGGGCACAATCAAGGTCTGGAAATGTGAGAGCAGTATCTTTGTTGCTTATAGATTATGCTGTCCTATTGATCTAAATTATCTGCGATCCCCAATATGCACTAAAGTATGAAATGAGTCAAATGACTTCTGCAGGCAAGATGGGCAGGTACCTCAGGCAGAAGAGTTTAAGTACCTTGGACATTTTTCATGAGTAAAGGTAGAAGGTATCAGAAGACTGCATCTGTATATGGCTAAAGAGGTAACAGTTCTGCTGATATTGTACTGGACTCTGGTAGTGACTAGCCTAACAGCTTAAAACACTATAAATCTAGTCATTTGACAAAGCTCTCAATTTACTTGTCAGTTTATGTCTCCGTCTTCACCAATGGTGATGAGCTTTGGGTAGTGACCAAAAGGATGAGCTCACAGATTAAGGCAGCAAAAATGAGGTTTCTTAAGATGACTGCTGAGATCACTGTTTGTGAGACATGGAGGAATATAATAACTTGGGAACATCTGTGGGGTTAAGCCACTGCACCTTTGTTTTTGAGAGAAGTCAAGTGAAGTGGTTTGAGCACCTTGTGAGGATACTCCATGGGAAACTTTCATGGGAGGTGTACCACACATTTCCTACTGGAAGTAGAGCCTGGGGCATACTTCTCAACTGTACAGATGTTTGCAGAATATCCAGATTTTCACTTCATATTTTTGGTCTGTTCCTCATAAAATTTTGTTTTTCTGGTAAATCACTAGCAAATCATTGAGGACCGAAGTCAGAAAAAAATGACAGAAATTTGAATTTCAGACTTCATAATCTTCAGAAAATTCATGCTAATGCAAAATCCGTTTTCCATCAACTTTCTAAGTTTGCAAGAGCAATATTTAAAAATTGTCCCTATTTTTGAGTACTGTTGTCTATCCTGCTCAGTTTGCTGCCACTGCAGTTCTCACCAGGAGATACAGTTTTCGATATAGATGGGGAGATGGAGTGCAAGGGCAGTACCTCTGCATAGGAGATGTATGAAGATTTTGCCAGCAGAGAACATAACAACTAAAGGTTACATTTCATAGCATTTGCACAATAGTCTCGTTTAGCCTATCTCAAATTTTGCAAACACACACTATATGCCATCAAGTATACTGTGGACAGTGTTGCTGAGTAAGTGTCTTGTTGTTGTTTGTCTTTTCGGCTTTTCCCAGTTAGGGGTCGCCAGAGCGGAACTCTGGTCCGCTAATGATTGGCAGTCGATTTTTATGGTGCCGAGTTGCCAGCCCGATGCCCAACCTTCAGCGAAGGCATGCCCATTCACGCATGTCTTTCGGAGGCCACTCGACCATGGGGAGGACATGCAGACTCCACACAGAAGGCACTCCAGCCGAGAATCGAACAGGAGAACCTCTTGCTTTGAGGCAACAATGCTGCCACTGTACCACCGTGGCTAAATGAGCATAAAAACATAACATAGTTTTCACAAATTCCACTTCCTGGCTGTGAGTTATCAGTTGCTGATGTTCATATTAGTGTTGCAGATACACAGAACACTGTCAGCCTCCAAATGATCCCTGTGCATGAATGTCCAGTCAAGGTCATCTGGATAAAGCAAGGCCACTAGCCCTTGTGATTTGAGAGCAACTGCTAGGCAGTCGGTGCAGACATGGGATGAAAAGTATTGGAAGCCTGGCCTATTGTTATTTTGAGGAGTATTTCAGAAAGTGAAGTAAAATTTCTTTCTCTCACTTATGCTCCTCTACTATCTGAAAATGTGGGTCTGTTCTAGTACCAAAGTCAATATTAGCAGAGACAAATGTCTCTGCAGCAGAAGAGTGGCTGACGTTTTTATACAACAAAAATGCAGTCAAAATATTCACATCAACATTTTTACAGGTTGCTGCAGACAAATGTAAGA
This sequence comes from Protopterus annectens, assembly GCF_019279795.1. NCBI lineage: Eukaryota > Metazoa > Chordata > Ceratodontiformes > Protopteridae > Protopterus > Protopterus annectens. Next base: position 252,245,032 of record NC_056746.1, on the reverse strand, counting down.
CATTACATAATGCAGCATTCAGCAGAGTATCAAGTCAAGGAACACTAAGAAGTTTCAATTGTACAGGACAAAGAAATGCGCATGGAGTAACCTTAGATAATCAAACAATACAAAGAACTAGCCATGGGTAACCCTAGATAATCCCACAGCTTTTACTGTAGTTGAAAATCTTTTTTTCCTAGTCCCCCACCTATTTCTCATAGCAGACGCCTGTACATGCATCACATGGTTATAGTAGCAATGGGTAACCACAGCAAAAATGTAGCTTTATGGTTTCTCCGTCATTGTGTCTGTCCTGCCATGAGTCTGTACAGGTAGTGCATAGGAACTCTAGACATGACTAACCATAGTTGTAATTAAGTGTTCATTTTGCAGTTTCTCTCCCCTTGCAGGACTATATTATGTCAGTACCAGAAATGCTGAAGGGAACACAGGTCACTGACTACTCACAGCTGCTCTCTTCATGGTTTTGTTTAGTCATCTGTAGCAGCTATATTTTTACCAACTCCAATTCCTTCTGGAACATTAAAATATTTTATTCTGGTGAAGATTTCAAAGCCTTTCTTAAAATCTAAGCTCCTCTGGGTTTAGCTGCAGATTTAAACACAGCAATAAATCAACTACCATGTTTAAAGGCCAGAAGTGCAATCAGTAAGCAGGTGTACACATAGCACCATGTCATACATGGGAAATGGATAGCGGGAAAGCTACAATAAATCCCTTATAAAGTAGGGTTCAGCTATGACAAAATCAACACCCAGTTTCTTGCATTGCAGTAGCTCACTCCTAAGCACAGAAGCTGAGCATCTGAAAATAAGTGTATTTTGCAGAGCAGGGCAAATCACCCCCCCCCCCCCCAAAAAAAAAAAGTATATCATCAACGTTACAGTCACACAACACTGGGGAATGGAAAAACATCCTAAGGAGCGCACAGTGTAATTGGGCACCCATTTGTTTCTAGCTACCAAGAGTGAGCATGTGATTTCCAAGCTCGTGTGTGCTGGGAAATTACAGTGTTAAGATGAAATAGCACGACAAATCAAAAACTGAAGAACTCTCAAGGATATGTGAAGTAAAGCTTTTAGTCTAGCATGCATTTTTTGATAAGCAAATACAAATCCTAAGTCATTTCCAGTTTACAATTTCCCCATCATACCAAGATGAGGTGTAAAGCCAGTAATCCAGTTATTCTTAGAAACTCCCCTCCTCCAAAATATGTTAAAACTAAATAGCAACAGCAAATCACCGGTGGTCAAAGAAGCATTTAGTTGCTTCAACCATTTTGGTTATTGAAAAGTTACTGCCTTCAGAAGTGGATAACACGTCAAATCTACTGCCCTACACAGAATTTACCAATGTACGCCTTGTGGCCCAAAGGCAATCACATCTTGACTAAGTATTTAAAGTTTCAACTTCTGAGTCAGTAAGTACACCCAGGGCTTTATGTCTGGAATCATAAACACTGAGACAGCTTTGTACCTATGTGCTCAGCAAGGCAACAGATCAAGTGCTTACAGTCTGATTTCCAAATAAGTAACATTAGACTTGCATTGCAGATTTTCTATTCAAGGCTGCTACGCACAGAAACGTTGTACTGCCAGGGCCTCTCCCAACACAGCCCTCAAGAAAAATCACTCACTGCAATCTACTTTCTAACCTAGCACAGTAAATATACTGTAAGCACCCCTCCCTCCCCCTCCCCTGACACTACCAGCTACAGCCTTCATCAGATTAAACTGGCCTATTTAGCAGTAAAGAGAGAGCTTGTAGTGATGCTTTCAAAGTTACAAATCCCTCAAGAGCCCTCGAGTACCAGAGAAGACAGGGGGTCTAACAGTCACTGGTGAGCTCTATACATTGAAAAGACAAAGCAGACGCTGTTCTGTCCCACACTCAGACTTGTTCTGAAAAAGCGCTGATAACACAAACATCCTGTAAACAAGTCTGAGCTGCAGACGAGAGCAATACCTCTGGCTCTCTGAACTGAATGGCTGATTAACTGTAAGAAGTATACCACCTCCATCTCACAGGAGCCATGATTCTCCAGCCCCCTGTGACATGAAAGAAACTTGCTTCATTCCTGCTACCTGAGATAGACAGAATGTATATAGTAACTAGAACACAATGGACACACAGACACAAACCCACACACATACATACACAGTGTACACAAAGTGAGGCAACTAGGCAAATGCACATTTCTTACACACATCTACAAACACTTTCACGTGCAACTGTACATACAAATGCATACATACAAATGCATACGTACACCCACACGCACTCTCACATAAAAGTCTGCATATATATACTCCCACAGCAAAAATGTAGACTTTGATAGCTGGTAAGAGCTGGTTGCCCTGCTAGCCCTCTGCAATTCACCTGCCTCATGTTTGTCCATGTGTCTTAAATTTTCTAATCACTTTTAAATCTGCAACTTCCTCAGGAAAGTTTTCCATGCACCTGGCTCGCAAGCTGTAAAAAACAAACCATGTCTCTCTCACAGCACAATAAGCTGCCTAGCCTGTCTCTACATTTTCTACACTCTTTGATTGAAACCAGCTTTTCTGAAAGCTAATGCCCACTTCTGTGTCTATTGTACTACATACCTTTCTGAACCTTCTTTCTCCCACTCGTTTTTAAAGGGTGGCAAATACATTGAGTTCTTTTAGTCACTCTTTCTTATGGCATCTAATACAAGTGCTAACAGTCTCTTTGCCTACATCTGAAATGCCTTTCTAACAAAAAGTAACAACAAATGTAGCTGATGCTAGTACGGGTGACTCACATTTCATTCCACTTATATTAGCCAGTCTGTAGTTGTCATGTCATCTTCTAAAATTCTCAAAGCAGAATAATGTAGCAGATGTAGAATTCAATTGTTACATAAATACCAGGCCTGACAGATGTCAAACATCATCATACAAAAAATGCAACATGCAGAACACAGCACATTGCATACATTTTCTTTGTAGTGCATGCAGTGCTGCAATTATGCTCTGAAACTTAGGAAAATACACTTATTAAGCACTTTTCTTACATCGGGAATGTGTTTAATGAGCTTTTGTTAAGCATCTCTCACTTCGGTTAAAACTCTAGACTCATGCTAGAGCATTAAGAGAGGTCAGTGGTGACCACAGAATAGCAGCAGAAAGCACTAAGAGCTTTAAAACATTAAAAAGTTTATCCAGCCTTTCTCTTTTTGGTCATTTGAAGTGTTTGACATGTTTTAAAACTTTGTGCTATCCACCACTGTTCTCTGCTGACCGCTCTCTGTGTGGCAGTGGTGAATGTCTTACAGTTTTCAAAGCTATAAAACATTTAGCAATCCTGTGCTTTTTTCAGCTATTGTAGTTCATGGAAGCAGCTTAAGCTCCAGACACAAATCAAAAAAAAAATTATGATCACATCTTGTCTGATCATAACTCTTCTTGTGTTCTTGACATGGATGTCAAAATTCAAAATTCAAGCCTCCCTCTTGAGGTAAATTTCTTGACATCCATGTCTCAAACAAATAACAAGCTGACAGAGACAAAATAATAATAATCCTCAGTGCTGCACATGTCCATAACACACACACACACACACACACACACACACACACACACACACACACACATATACATATACTTATAAGCTGTTTGTTGTTGTTGTTGTGTCTTTCGGCTTTTCCCGGTTAGGGGTCGCCACAGCGGAACTCCAGTCCGCTAATGATTGGCAGCTGATTTTTACATGCCGAGTTGCCAGCCCTGATGCATAACCTTCAATGAAGGTATGCCCATTCACGCATGTCTCCACGCAGAAGACGCTCCAGCTGAGAGTTGAACCGCACAGCGTCTTACTGTGAGGCGACAATGCTACCTCAGCACCATACTTACAAGCTGTTTGTTGATATATTTATTTATTATTGTAAACATGGTACGTGAAGTGACCCAAAAGCATCCTTTTCAGCCAAAACTTTAACAAGAGGTACAGAGAGCTACATTAGATTATTTTACAAAGTTACAGAAAGTCATTACCTTGTGGATATATGAAATAACATGTTTTATGCACACACACACACACACACACACAGACACACACACACACACATACACTGACACAAGTAGACACATGCACACACACACACAGACACACACACACACACACACACACACACACACACACACACACACACATACTTACAAGCTGTTTGTTGATATATTTATTTATTATTGTAAACATGGTACGTGAAGTGACCCAAAAGCATCCTTTTCAGCCAAAACTTTAACAAGAGGCACAGAAAGCTACATTAGATTATTTTACAAAGCTACAGAAAGTCATTACCTTGTGGATATATGAAATAACATGTTTTATGCACACACACACACACACACACACACACACACACACACACACACACACACACACACACACAAACACACACACACTGACACAAGTAAACACATGCAAATACGTACACGCACACACACACACACACACACACACACACACACACACACACACACACACACACACACACACACACACACACACACACATAAAGTGAGTTAAGTATCACTGATTAAAACTGGTACTGTATCTTCAGCCAGAATGTGAAAGCTTTTCTTTTGTCTTCTTCTCATGGCAGCTGACCAGATGTCAGGTATTCCCCCAATTTCTAAATTTATTTAGGTTGTTGTTTAATAAAAACTTTACAAAGCTTTTATATTAAAAAATGTCTCAAATGTAAAAGTTTGGACAAGCAGGAAAATGCACTACAGAGCTTGACACATCAAATCCTACAATATGCATGGAAAGGTCGGAAAAAACTTTAAATAAATTGTAATCCCACACAAACACACAAAAGTATAATGGCAATGCTGATGTTTAAGACACAAAGTGTAGAAATTAAGGCCAACATGTTATTCTAACATTGCACCCCCCTCCCCATACACACACACCCACACACAAACAGAAGCTATAGCAATAGCATTTTTATATTTCTACACTGATTTCAGCAAATACTGCTACTGCCACACACTGATGAAACAACAGCAGGGGTAAGTCACTTTTATTCATCTCATCAAGGTCATTGTATCTGTCACTCTCCCCGGTTTTGCAGAAGATCCATGATATTCGCATCATATTTTCATCCTGTACCTTGTAAAAGTTTTGATTTTCTGGTAAGTCACTCAGGATTAGTCACTTTATAATGCCAGCCATTACAGATTCATACTTCCCATTGTTCTGGATATGCATGTTAATGTAAAACATGTTGTTCTATTACCTTTTATGTGAATTAGAGTAATTTTTAAACTACAGTTGTGTAAGTTGAACTTACCTGTAACAGGAGGTGATTGAATTGCTGCTGCAGTAGACTTTAGATTATAAGGGTTGTTTTCCCTGCCCAGGAAAAAACAACTGGCCAGCTTCACAAAGCTCTGGTTCCCCTCACACCTTTATTCTGATTGCTGAATGGCTAGCCCTTACAGAGAAAGAGATGAGTTTAACTGTCAAGAACCACAATATAATAATAACAAAGAAACATATAAAGAATAAACATAAGGAACCCTACATTATGTCACAACTACAACTATATAAAAAAGTAGGGGGTGGGGGGTGGATGCAGCTAATGTAGCAGTAAGGAAGTCAAACATCTGTTGTTATGGGTAAGTGCAATTTACACATCTATACTATGCTCATGATTCCCCCTGTTGCAGCAGCCTTTAAGTTACATGAATTGATTACCAAAGCCAGCCCAACCTGGGAGGAGGAAGGATACGAATCCAGGAGCCCTTAGAGAATGGTCCTAGCAAAGCTCTCCCTGAGCCTACAAAAGAAATCCAGTTTGTAAAGCTTTGTGAAAGTATGTACAGAGGACCTTGTAGTTGCCTATAGACCACTTTTAGAATCTGCACCTTTCCAGTATTCCATTGAAGAAGATGAGGCTCTAGTAGAATGAGCCTTTATCACTCCTGGAATGGATTTACCATTGAGTGAATGACAAAAAGCAATAGCTGAGGACAACCAACTGGAAATTGTCTGTTTAAACACACTGGCTGTCACTTTTGTCTCTTGATAAGAAATTAGCTTACCTTTAATTTTTCTATAAACTGACTACATTTTTTTCTAAATATTAAACCATTGTCATATAAGTTGTATTTATTCTTAATCAATGTTTTCATATTATGTCTAATTTGGTATAATTATCTAAACTGTAGATGTTTTTATATTATTTTTGAAGATTGTAAAACTATTGTTCTTAAAACGTTTTTGTAATACTTTGAAGCTTTTCTCACCAGGCATCAGCTGAAAATGGACACCTACCCAGTCAGACTTTCCTGGTAATCAAATGAAAATAACTAACTAAATAAATAGTTGATCAGCATTTCAAAAGGACTTAATTCTGCCAAGATAGTACCTGAGCTGTCTATGCACATCCAGAGTATACAGAATCCTTTTCCCTGGTTTTTAGGTTCTCTGTAGAAAACAGTGAGGTTTCTGGCTTGATTCAAAATAAACTCTGACACCTTCTTCTTCTTTCGGCTGCTCCCATTAGGAGTTGCCACAGCAGATCAACTGTTTCCATTTCTTCCTGTCCTCTGCATCATGCTCTGTCACACCAACCACCTGCATGTCCCCTCTCACCACATCCATAAACCTTATCTTAGTCCTTCCTTTTTTCCTGTTACCTGGCAGCTTCATCCTTAGCATCTTTTTTCCCAATATACTCTGCATCCCTCCTCAGCACATGTCCAAACCAACGTAATCTTGCCTCTCTGGCTTTGTCTCCAAACCTTTCAACCTGGGCTGACCCTCTAATATACTTATTCCTAATCCTGTCCATCCTCGTCACACCCACTGCAAATCTTAACATCTTCAACTCTGCCACATCAAGCTCTGACTCCTGCCTTTTTGTCAATGCCACTGTCTCCAACCAATATAACATAGCTGGTCTCACTACCCTCTTGTAGACTTTCCCTTTCACTCTTACTGGTACTCGTCTGTCACAAATCACTCCTGAAACTCTTCTCCACCCACTCCATCCTGCCTGTTCTCTCTTCTTCACCTCTCTTCCACACTCACCATTACTCAGAACTATTGATCCAAGTATTTAAACTCATCCACCTTTTCCACCTCTACTCCCTGCATCTTCACCATTCTTCTATCCTCCCTCTCATTCACACACATATTTTCTGTCTTTGTCCTGCTGACCTTCATTCCTCTTCTCTCTAGAGCATATCTCCACCTCTCCAGGGTCTCCTCCACCTGTTCCCTACTCTCACTACAGATCACAATGTCATCTGCTAACATTATAGTCCATGGGGACTCCTGTCTGATCTCGTCTGTCAACCTGTCCATCACCATTGCAAATAAGAAAGGGCTCAGAGCTGATCCTTGATGTAATCCCACCTCCATCTTAAACGCATCCTTCACTCCCACTGCAGACCTCACAGCTGTCACACTACCCCCGTACATATCCTGTACCATGCTTATATACTTCTCTGACACTCCCGACTTCCTGATACAATACCACAACTCCTCTCTAGGCACCCTGTCATATGCTTTCTCTAAGTCCACAAAGACACAATGCAACTCCTTCTGACCTTCTCTGTACTCCTCCATCAACACTCTCAGAACAAACATCACATCTGTAGTGCCCTTTCATGGCATGAAACAATACTGCTGATCACTAATCATCATCTCCCTTCTTAACCTAGCTAGCACTACTCTTTCCCATAACTTCATGCTGTGACTGATCAATTTAATCCCTCTGTAATTACTACAGCTCTGCACATCACCCTTATTCTTAAAAATCGGTACCAAAACACTTTTCCTCCATTCCTCAGGCATCCTCTCACTTTCCATGATTTCATTAAACAATTTAGTTAAAAACTCCACTGCCATTTCACCTGAACACCTCCATGCTTCCACAGGTATGTCATCTGGACCAACAGCCTTTCCATTCTTTATCCTCTTCAAAGCTATCCTTACTTCCTCCTTGCTAATCCACTGCAATTCATGATTCACTATCCGCACATCATCCAACCTTCTCTCCCTCTCATTCTCTTCATTCATCAGCCCCTCAAAATACTCTTTCTATCTGCTCAACACACTCTCCTCGCGTGTGAGTAGGTTTCCCTCATTATTCTTGTTGGATATTATGAATATAAGGCTGAAATTAATTCGGTTGTAAATATGTTGAAAGAAAAAGCTTGCTTAAATGCAGAAACAGAGTTTAGTAATATGTGATCAGCATTCATACTAAATGACCATGGCTTGGAAAATAAGGAACCTGCTGAATGGGCATTTTTCCCTTACAGACTTAAAAACAGGATGTATGCAAGAGCAAAAATGCAAAATCTGCTTTTAAAGAATGGACAATGACACTGTGACAATGTGTTTCCTCAAAAACATGTTTTTCTGCATGGACAACAGGACATGTTTATCAGCTTTGGCACAAGAACAGATGTTCTTATACAAAGATCCAAATAGTATACAGGATGTGCACACTGTCAGAAAAGCTGGCTTCTTATAAATTCAGCAAAAATGTGACAAGACATTGTTAAACAAGGAAGCTTAAAAATAATATTATTAAGTCAGCATTTGCGTCAGCATCTGCAACAATTAGTACTGTTTCTGCAGGATGAACAATTCTCCAAAATAGAATACCAATAGGAAATGTATATGTATGTGCTTGACTAAAATTGTATATAAAGATCTGTATTAATCCAGTTATGTTGGAGGTACTGGTAGAGACACATTTGTCTCGAGGTAAATGTTATATCTCTCACATCATCTGTACTATATGAGAAGTAAAGTGGAACAGTACTTTAAGCTGCAACGTTAGTCCATTTGGTTTATTATAAAAGTTATTGGTTACTGCTTTTAAAGACAGGTGCTGCAAAGTATATTCTCTCATCAGTGTATATTCTGCAAGTTTCTGTATACAACAGACTGTGAATGCAAATATAACCAGACTTTGAATTTTAGCAGAATCCAGCCAGCAAGACTGAGTGTCTTAAGAAGACGTCAAATCCGTCACAGTAAGCAGCTCCATATAATTTTTCAATGGCGAGCCAGCCAGGAGTCAAATTTAGAATCTTCTTATACATTTGTTTACAATGCACAAAAGCAAAAGGCAGACAACAGCAAATATAAATAATATAAATATAAACATGTGTTAGTTAAGCTAATATCTATTTTGTTTTTTTACAATTTTTTTTATAAATGTATAGTAACACCAAACAGTTAAAGTTCTGAATTTTAAAAAGAAATAAAATCACAGATGGTATTTGTCAAACAGTTTTTGTAAAATTAATGGCAGGACAGTTAAATAAATAATAAAAATAAAAATACTGAAATCCATGTAAGCTAATTGTAATGTAGTATAAATGCATAGTTATGCAAATCACAATCAAATTAAAGGAAAAATGCCAAAAGAATTAACTACAGTTTATAGAGTATAAAATGTGAGCTCACACCTTCCTAGACTGAATGAATAGTTACAGGAAATGTTGGAAAGATATGAAAAACAAGACTGATTGCCAGACAAGTAGCTTGATTTTTTCTAAAGCATCATTGTTATTAAAACATAATTGTTAAAATGTTTATATGCAATACTATTTGGTAATTGTAATAAAATGTCACAATTGTGCATAGATGTCACTGATAATCTGTTTGCAAGTAAATGTTAAAAGAAAAAAATCTCAGTTGCAACAAGTACAGCCAGCAAACGGGCTATAGTATACATACAGTTCAAATCAATTGTGCAGAAGGGTGTAAATACCTACTAGTGGTAATAAACAGCAAAAGCTTTATAAAAATGATCAAATCAGATAGGGGTCTATAGCTTGATAGCCTAGTGAAGCAGATGTGTGGCCAAAGTATTGGGCTGGTGTACATTCTAAAGCAAATAAACAATACTGTAGTATACTACAGGGGGAGGGGCACTTTCTCAGTTTTACACTGACTGTATAAGCTGTACTGCACAAGGATCTAAAATAAAGCTACAGAAAAAAATAAACAACAAGGGTCTGAAATAAAGCTACAGAAACAATAAACAAGGGTCTGAAATAAAGCTACAGAAGAAATAAACAACAAGGGTCTAAAATAAATCTACAGGAAGAAATATCTCATTCCTTCTTGACAATACTCTTTTTTGGGGGGGGGCAGGCATTTGTGCATAAGAAACACTGGTAAACATATTAAATCTGAAAGTCCAAGATATTTTATGCTAGTTATTATTCTATTGTTTAGTATTAAATTGTATTTACGACCTGTTAAACTGTAAAGCTATACAAGAGATGGTTTAAAAAAACAAGAGATGATTTAAAATTGCTTTATTACAGCTATACAAGAGAGAGAGTAAAGATATGTAAAAAATTGAACAAGAATGGTCACTATTTTTAATATGATTTTGGCAAAACAATGTTGGTATAAAAAAGCAAGAATGTTTTTAAAATAACAGAACATATGCCTTTGATGCCAGTTCCACTAGATATTTCTAAAGAGACATAAACATTTTCCAAGATTTTGCTTAATATTGTTATTAAATTTGTAAGATTAGACTAAATGTACTTTATAGTCTTTGTATGTACAAATGCAGAAAAAATTCAGTACAAATGATAGTCTTTGTATGTACAAATGCAGAAGAATTCAGTACAAATGAAATTAATGTCTAGTAATGAATATGTGTAAAAAAACATATTTAAAGAAAACAATGGGTCCAGGGTACTTACTAGATTGAAATGCATGAATAGCAAACAGTCTGTATAAATACATACTGTACATGATACATTGTAATAAGTTCAAAGGTAATTTGTCAAGTTGTAATATCACTGGTTTTCCCCAGTTAGATGAAAATTATATTAAAATATTGTACTCATACAGCTAATGGACTAATATGTACATAGCATTCTCTAGTGTATAAATCATGTTTTCTTTAATCCTCAAGTATTAAATATACTGACATAATTGCATTCAAATATTTGTTATCTAAGCCCAGTTCAGTATTTTACCAAGGTGTTACTGGACAGTTCAGAGACATAAACACAATGTGATGGTTAAAATGACACTGAAACTGTATATTTTCAGCAGTGTATAAATGCTTGCATTAGCACATGGTTCTTGTCTCTTATAGTTAATTCAACAGTTGCAAAGAGTTAATGGAACAGTTCTAAGTCATAAATTAAATTCTGTGATTGCAAAAGAATAAATTAATCAAGTTAAACTAAACCAGACACAGCTCATTATTGATGAAATATTTTCACAGAATGATCTGCAAAACAAAAATTGTTAAATACATTCATGTTTGGTAGTAATACTTTGATATCATTGTATTAACTATGTAAAATTGCATTTTGACTTGTATAAAAAAAAAGACTAAAGGTTTGTTTCTTAATGTATTTTCTATATAAAATGTTTTGAGTATGTTTAAAAACAGAGGGAATTGTTGGATATTATGAATATAAGGCTGAAATTAATTATGTTGTAAATATGCTGAAAGAAAAAGCTTGCTTAAATGCAGAAACAGAGTTTAGTAATATGTGATCAGCATTCATACTAAATGACCATGGTTTGGAAAATAAGGAACCTGCTGAATTGACAATTTTCCATTACAGACTTAAAAAACAGGATGCATGCAAGAGCAAAAATGCAAAATTTGCTTTTAAAGAATGGACAATGACACTGTGACAATGGGTTTCCTAAAAAACATGTTTTTCTGCATGGACAACAGGACATGTTTATCAGCTTTGGCACAAGAACAGATGTTCTTATACAAAGATCCAAATAGAATACAGGATGTGCACACTGTCAGAAAAGCTGGCTTATAAATTCAGCAAAAATGCGACAAGACATTGTTAAACAAGGAAGCTTAAAAATAATATTATTAAGTTAGCATTTGCGTCAGCATCTGCAACAATTAGTACTGTTTCTACAGGATAAGCAATTCTCCAAAATAGAATACCAAGAGGAAATGTATATGTATGTGCATGACTAAAATTGTATATATAGATCTGTATGAATCCAGTTATGTTGGAGGTACTGGTAATGACACATTTGTCTCGAGGTAAATGTTATATCTCTCACATCATCTGTACTATATGAGAAGTAAAGTGGAACAGTACTTTAAGCTGCAACGTTAGTCCACTTGGTTTATTATAAAAGTTATTGGTTACTGCTTTTAAAGACAGGTGCTGCAAAGTATATTCTCTTATCAGTGTAGATTCTGCAAGTTTCTGTATGCAACAGACTGTGAATGCAAATATAACCAGACTTTGAATTTTAGCAGAATCCAGCCAGCAAGACTGAGTGTCTTAAGAAGACTTCAAATCCATCACAGTAAGCAGCTCCATATAATTTTTCAATCCTTTATCACCCTTACCTGCTGCACATCTTTACTAGCTCAGTCCCTCTGTCTAGTCAATAGGTACAGGTCCTTTTCTCCCTTCTTAGTGTCCAACCCTTCATACAATTCTTCATATGCCATATCCTTAGCCTTCACCACCTGTCTCTTTGCCATGCACCTCATCTCCTTATACTCTTGTCTACTTTCTTCATCTCTCTGACAATCCCACTTCTTCTTCACCAACCTCTTTCTCTGTATACTCTCCTGTACTTCTTCATTCCACCACCAGATCTCCTTGTCCTCCTTCCTCTTTGCAGATGTCACACCAAGCACCTTTCTAGCCATCTCTCTTACTAGCTCTGCTGTAGTTACCCAGCTATTTGGTAACTCTTCATTGCCACCCAGTGCCTGTCTTAACTCTTGGGGGATTGTTCTTAATCTTGCATTAAGGGACATGAAAAATATTTGAAACTCCCTGAATCAGTTTCCCTTTTTTCATCAAATTGTTTGAGAACCTGGGTAACAGAAAAGCCAAACAATATTTCCTTGTCTAAAACAGAATCTTTACCTATCAGCACATTTTTGATTATGTACCCAAGCATGTCTTCTGAGAACTATAGTAACTGTGGCAATAGACACAGTATCTGCACAATCATATACACTCTTCAGAGCATGTCTGGATACCTGGGACAAGGTAAAAATGGCAACCATTTGAAATATTTGGACCTGCTAGACCAAGTCACGAAATGCAGAGACTGAATGTTCAAAAGATTGGAATTTTACATACTAAGTCCGTGATGCTAATTCTCAGAATATTCCTTTTTCTCTGAGGTCTCAGAGTTCTCAGAGTTGGTATGTAAGTTCAGGGGGTGTTGGGGGGTGCGGGGGGCTTGCACCCCCCCCCATACCCCTGCAAAATAAGTTTTAAGGAGAAGAGTGATTTTGGATATTCGCTGTTCTAAGGTGTTTTGGGTCTTTTTTGTTTTTTGGTTTTTTGGCACTCAGCATTTTGAGTGCCAACATTTCAATAGTGAGCTAGTAGAACCAGTTTGATTCAGAAAATAACTTTCTTCTCTAGATAGAGAAGAAGCAAGTTCCCTCAGGCTATCCAGATAACAAAGCATACACTGTTTATATATATATATATATATATATATATATATATATATATATATATATATATATATATGCATAGTAATTGAGAATTCTTAAAGCCAAAGTAGAAGAAGAAAATGTTCTCTTAACTAGAGGGTTTATCATCTTGTCTTCCTTGTCACCTGGTAAAAGGTTGGTGATCAAAACCAATCTATTCCCAGCAGTAGATGCAGTGGATATGACAGCTGAGTCAAATCAAAGGTGAGAGAAAAGAAATGTATTAGTCTGTGGCACTTTATACATTTCATCTTTTTTTTCAGAGACTGTAGGCTTGGTATCAGGTCAATTACAGACAGCATTCAACATATCCTCCAAGGCTGGAAGTATACATAGGAGGGATGGGTGAGGAATGAGGGATATCCATTTGTAATACATTATATCATAATATCTCCTCAGTTCATGACCAACATCTATTTATTCACATAAAAAATACCTCATTCACCCTGGCAATGGTCTGATTAAAAGAAAATTCCTCATATGAGGAAAATAAATTGTATTTTTTTCAGAGTCAGAGAACCTGAAGAGAATAAGCCCCATGGATGTCATAATCAGAACCATCAGACCTAGTTTCCTTAGGAATTTATTTACACAGGATGCCTACCTGTAATGGCTTCTAGACACAAGAGTCATAGCCTGTAATTCATGCTTTGCTAAGGCAAGAAAATAATCTTTTTTAACTGTAATTACTTTTTAAGATAAACAATGTTTAATCCTTTATTTTGTGCTTAACAGGATTCCCTGTGAAAGAAGACTGACTAGAAGAAGGAATGTCTACCCAGTCTAATGATCACTTTCCTTGGTTACCATGTGAAGAATCTCCCATAGTATCTCCCAGCCCTAGAAAAGAAGTCTCTCCCATGTCTGAACTAGACACTGGAAGCCAAATATGATGTGTCTGATGCCTGGTTCATGGTAACTGAAAACAGTACACCAGAGGAAGCCAGAGAGGTAAGACAGTGATCTGAGGAACAGCCAGTGGCCACTACAGGTACACCCACTATCAATTGAGATGTAGACTGAACCAATATAGTCAGCAAGTGCTCCTTGGTAAGTGCTTTTTTTTTCTTTTAAGGAATTGTGAGTGGAAGCAAAAGGACCAGAATTAGTATCTATCCTGTAACCATGGAATAAAAGCCAAAAGTTAAGTGCTGCCGGAGCTAGTCGGTTAGAAGGTAAATTGTCATCTGTTGTACACAAGCAGCAAGCCTGCACTAACACTTATTGTCCCAGCCCCTTCAAAAAGTATAGCACAAGCAGCACACAATTTCCCTGTCAGCACTCCTTTTACTAAAATAAAAATACTGACAGTAAAAGAAAAATGTCAGGTAGGTTGTCATGAACTGAGATTAAGCACTACACTGTAAAAATACATCATTCTCTATCCCAAAATAAATCTTTAAATCACAATTTTAAAAGCGTGACAAGCAAAACATATATTTAGTCAAAAGTAGCTCTTACTCAGGTAAATAACATGGGTAGCTATAAAAAGTGGTCTCTGACAGGAAACTTCTAATACTGATAAACAAATACCACTTTTAGTCAGAAAATTAAATAAAATATATATTTTTTATTAAAGGGCAACAATGTCTTTGTGGAGGGGATCCTCAGCAGGGACTTATTTGCCAGAAATTATGCTCTAAGCCGACTGCTGCTCATGAGAAGCCAGAGGGATGCTTCATCTCAAGATGTCAAGAAAGTAATGAAGAAATCTTCAATCTGACAGCTAATCTGCTTCCTTGGGGCTACCTGACCTGCAGTCAGAGTGAAGGTGCTGGGGGTAGCCAGAGATGTGTGAAGCTGTCTGAATGTTGTTTCCTATGCAGGGAAACAACTCACACAGCCTAAGGGCTACTGATGAAGTAGGAAAGATATGTTTACACCAGTTCTTAATATTCTTATATAAACTAACATCATAGTCACACAACAGTGTGAAAATGAGAAACTCCAAAATAAAACACCCAGCAGTCTCACAGAGTGATCCTGCTGTGCCTTCTTTTCTGTGATAACAGGTAATTATATGTGGCTATATCAACTGGTCTTAAATCATCTGCAGGAAAAACACAATCCTATCTATCATCTCACTTCTTCTCTACATGTACCATACCCCTTGAATGTTTCTCTGCATATTCTCTCCAACATCCAGTTTGGCAGTTCATGCCACATATTCACAGCCTCCTCTGTGAGGTAGTATTTTTTCAGATTCAAGGACTATATGGTTCTTTATTATCTGCTGCCTGTTTTCCTTCTGATCCCACTGTTCTTCCAGTTCTAATCAACTGCTAGCTACATATAGACCTGATAACATCCTGTGCACTGGTTTTATGTCATCCTTTCTCTTTGAGAAGAGCTTTAGTTCCTTTAGGCTATAGTCATAATCTTTCCCCTCCATCTCATTCACCCTCCTGGTGGCTTCTCTCTGGACTCCTTCCAGCAGTTTTCCGAGATCTGCGTCCTTATACATCCTCCAGAATTGAACACAGTATCCAAAGTGTAAATTGACTTGGTTGCAGTATAGCAGAAACTAGACTTTTTTGGCTTCTCATATCTATTAACCTAAGGCTGCACCCAGGTATTGTGTCTGCTACTGTCACTGTCCTGTCACTCTACTTTTGGTAGCCCAGTCCAGGCATGATCAACATTCCCAGATCCTTTTCTTGTTCTGTTTACATGAATTCCACTCCTCCACCTAATACTTTGGATTATTGTGGCATAAATTAAGTACTTTGCATTTGTCTGCACTGAACTTCAACTGATACATTTCAGCCCATTTACTCATCCTTTCCTAATCCTCCTGTATACTCCTTCTCTGGTCCTCCACTGCCATCCCTAAGTATATATCTTCAGAAAAGTATATATTGTACTTGTTTGTGACATTACCAACTTTTCTTGAACTCTGCTACCAGACTTGACAAGAAAAAAAAAGTCACATAACATCTGGGAACTAACTTTTTTCTGCACCTATTTATGAGCATGCTAGTGTTGGTTAAAATGCTCTGTTTTATGATGTAGTAATTTTGCATCTTAAACTATTCTAGCTAACAATGTCACACATTATGCTACATTACTTCTACTTTTCTATGCTGTATTTATTACTGTGGTATCTCAGCCTGTTGTATCTATCTGACAGAATCTTGTGACATGTTTTCTTTTGTATCAAGCAACTCATGAAGTCCTGGAGATAGATGCATCTATGACATCCATGTTGTGCTGTAGCATCTGTACTTGCTTCTTATTCATACACCAATAATTTACACTATATCATCACCTCAATGTAATATTCCTGCTTGATGCTCAGAGACTCTCGTGTTGTACATACCTTAATTATTATTAGTCTATTGTGCTGCAATATTCATACCTGCTGTTAAGCTGATCTTCATAATGCTGTACTGTATTGAGCTATACTATACTGAGATATACTGAGTTAAGCTATATTGAGTAGTACTGTAACATAAGCTATCATACTGGACAGTATTGTTCTATACTGTGTAGAGTTTTGCACTGAACCTTAACTGTTTACAGTGTCCCATTATGTATATTACAGATGTTTACATCATGGTTATCTTAGCAAACCTCAAAAATATCTAAAAAAACATCTAAAGTACAAAAAACTAATAATACTGAATCACAAAATAATGAATATTTCTATTCAAATGCCCTGTATCATACACCCCAACTACCAAACCTCGATCAAGTGTTATCTTGGTAGTGGTACTATTAGGGAGACATTTTTTAGTAATGTAATATGTAGGGTTACTGTTAGTGGCAGGTTAGGGTTATCACGCATGAGTAAGGCGGACAGGGGGGGCTTTAAACAAAGAACAGACAGGGACTGTATTTATAAGAAAAAGATGTATTATGCTGGTGCAAGTATGCAATGATAAAATCAAGAAAGAACTGCACATATTTATTTACGGAGGCATAGGTCTGGCAGTTTATGAAAAGATACTTAAAGTCTCATAGAAAGATGGTATTTGGGTTAATAATGAGGAAATTAAGAAGTTATGTACCTACCATAACGTTCCATGTTAGTTGTCTTCTTCTCGCCTTCTTTCTTGCTGGATGGGTTCGGAGCCGATCCTCGGCTCCGACTCGGCCAATACTAAAGCTCAAGAGCTAATTCCACCGGCTCGAGGCTCCCACATATCCCACAATGCTAGGCGGTAACTCCTCAGATCTCGTTTGAAGGCTAGGCCAAGCAAGAAAAAGGGGCTCCATAACATGGAGAAGGGTAATCCACCTCTATAGGGCTGAATGTGAGGTGACTTAAACCTAACAGAGGAAAAATATAGAGGTGGTAAAACAGTGGGAGAAAAGATTATAGAGGTCACAAAATCATCTCCTCTAGGTCTGTCCAGGCTAGGGGGAAGGAGGGTGGGACGCAAGAAAGAAGGCGAGAAGAAGACAACTAACATGGAACGTTATGGTAGGTACATAACTTCTTAATGTTAAGTTGTCTATCTCGCCTTCATTCTTGCTGGATGGGACCGCGTCCCTAGCACCTTGTCCCGGGTGGCCTATTGGAACAGACTCTTGAGAACAGTGGAACCAAAGCTGGCACGGTCTCTGGAGGCTATGTCCAACTTGTAATGAGAAATGAAGGTATGAGGTGAAGCCCAAGTTGCTGCTGAACAAATAGAATCAATAGGAAGCCTATCCTGAAAGGCTATGGATGTGGCTAATGCCCTTGTAGAGTGAGCTCTAGGCTTAGAGGACAATTGTTGGTGTCTGATCTCATAAATATAGGTAATCGTAGAAGTAAGCCATCTCGAAAGTGACACTTTAGAGACTGGAAGACCCATCCTGCCTTCCGCATAGGAAACAAACAGTTGGTCTGTTTTTCTGAACTGTTTAGTCCTGTCTAAATAATACCTTAGTTGGTGATGAACATCTAAAGAGTGCAATTTTGTTCTGACCTGTAGACATAATTGGGGAAAAAAACTGGAAGATCAATAGTTTGATACAGGTTTGTTTGAGAGGCCACTTTAGACAAAAAAGGATGGATTGGTATGAGGAAACTCTATCTTTGTGAAAAATTAGATAAGGAGGACGACAGCATAGAGCATAAAGTTCAAACCCTTCTAGCAAGTGATGGCTATTAGAAAAGCATTTTCCAAGACAGCAACTTCATAGAACATGAAGCTGCAGGTTCAAAGGGGTAGAATCAAAGATTCTAGAACCAAGTTCAGATCCCATGGAGGAGGTGGATCCTTGACAGGGGCTTAAGAAGAAAACTCCTTTCAAAAGGCTTTACAGAGTTTGTGGGACATGACAGTAGACTCTGACACTCCCACATGAAAATTAGATATAGCCAATTGAACTCTGATAGTAGAAGGAGAAGAACCTGCTTGGAAAAGTTCAGCTAGGAAATCAAGAATGGACTGAATAGGAGCAGTAAAGGGTCTATTTTCTTGGACACTGCCCATAAAGAGAACGTTTCCATTTGCTGCTATAAATCTTCTGGGTAGAAGACTTATGAGAAGCTATCAAAATATCTCTAACTGAGTGAGATATTAAGGAAGCCTGGCTAAGGTTGGAATTGGAGGAACCACGCTGTGAGGTTCAGAGAAGAAAGGGATTGGTGCAGTTGACCCGATTGATGGATCAAGAGATCTGGAACTGGGTCCAGATGCCATGGTTGCGCCAAAAGGTAACGATGAAGAAAGGGAAACCAAACTTGTCGGGGCCAATAAGGGGCAATGAGGATCATTAAGGCCTTCAGAGCAATGGCTTTCCGAATCAGCTGAGGTATCAGTGGGAAGGGGGAAAGGCATACAGGAGCCCCGGAGGCCAATCGTGAGCTAGAGCGTCTCTGATGGGATGACCTGGTAGGGGAAAGAGGGTGAAGAACTCGGTACACTTGCTGTTTTGGGGAGTGGCAAGAAGATCGCAGCAAGGATGGCCCCAAGTTCAAAAAACTTCTTCCAATACTGATTTCTTCAGAGACCACTCGTGAGGCATGAGGATTGCTCTGCTCAATCTGTCTGCTATCACATTGGACTTGCCGGGAATGTGCGTTGCTATCAGGAAGCGCTGAGAAGAGATTGCCCATTGCCACAGTCTGAGTGCTTCTTGACATAAGGGGTAAGATTTGGTTCCGCCTTGTTTGTTGATGTACCACACTACGGTCATATTGTCCATCTGAATTGCTATAGTTCCCTTGGGAAGAGAGTCTTGAAGGGCTTGCAATGCTAGAAGCACTGCTCTCATCTCTAGAACATTTATGTGCAAGTGGCACTCGATCGGCTGCCACCTGCCCTGGACTGTCCTGCCCTGGTAATGCCCCCCCACCTTATCAGGGAGGTGTTCGTTGTCAGAGTTGCAGCCGGGGGCGGGGGGGGTGAAGGGTCTTCCTAGAAGAAGTTGGGGGGATGTAACCCACCATAGAAGATGATTCCTGCATGACTGAGTTATGCTGATAGTATGGGACATTGGTAGAAGTTGAAAGGACCACTGAGTAAAAAGCATCCACTGTAGAATCCTCATGTAAAAGCGGGCTAAGGGGAGGAGAGGAATAGCCGCTGCCATAATCCCTAGGACTTTCAAAACCAGTCGGACCTTGATCTTGTTCTGTCGTAAGAGAAGGGAAACCTGCTTGTGAATGTCTGCTACTCTTTGCTCTGTGAGTCTGGCTGACAGACTGACTGTGTCTAATCTTGCGCCTATAAAAGTAATAGATTGACAAGGTGACGACAGACTTTTCGTAATTTATCGAGATGCCTAGAGCCTGACAGGTTCGTAAGGTGTAGTCTCTGGCTAAGAGAAGTAGATGCCTGGTGGTGGCAGTCAGGAGCCAGTCGTCTAAATACAGAAACACCTGGAATCCCTGGCCCCTCAAATGAGCGGCGACCACTGCCATGCATTTGGTGAACACTCGGGGGGCTGTAGTGAGACCAAAGAGCAGGGCCCTGAACTGAAAATGACTGGCCCCTAGCCTGAAGCGGAGAAATCTCCTGGATCGTCTGTTCATTTTGATGTGATAGTACGCATCCTGGAGATCTATGGAGCACATCCAGTTGTCCTGGCCCGGAAAGGGCAGGATGAACTGCAGTGTGACCATCCGAAATTTCGTTTTCTTGACAAACTTGTTCAAGTTGCTGAGATCCAAAATGGGTCTCCAGTCCCCTGTTTTTTTTGGAACCAAAAAGAATTTGGAGTAAATTCCGGATCCTTGTTGGTCTGCTGGAACTGGTTGAATGGCTCTTTTTGCTAGCAGCTTTGAAATTTCTAGTGCTGCTTGTTCCCTTTGACTGGGTGGAATGTCTGGAAGAGATTTTCCGGACTGTTTTGGGATGCGAATAAAAGGGATTATGTAGCCTTCGGATATGATAGACTGTACCCACTTGTCTTGAATAAGGGAAAGCCAGGCTTTTGGGTACAGAGATAATCTTCCCCCGACTGCCTCCGAAGGTGGACAGTCAGGCAACCCCTCAGGGGTGCTGAAAGGGTTTGTCAGAGAAAGTTTCTCGACTACCCTGATTCTGTGGGCCCCCTCTGCCTCTAGGACGGCGTCTATTATTATTGTTCCCCCCCTCTACCTCTAGGGGGAAAATGACTCTGTGCGTCCGGCAAGATTCCCTGTGGTTGTTTGCGGAACCACATCTTCCCCCCCTTCTGACCTTTGGGGTAAGGCCTAGAAGGGGTAGAAAAATGGACTCCGACGGCAGAAAGAGTCTTACCTTCTACCTCGCACCTTGTCAGAGTATCCTTCACTTGTGGACCAAAGAGTGATGATCCGTCAAAAGGGGAGTTAGTGAAAGACGCCTTGAAAGGGTCCACAAAGCTACATAGCCGCATCCAGGCATGGCGACGTAAAGCCACCCCTGTACCTGCGGCTCTGCTCGCTCCATCAGCCATGTACGAAATCAGGCGCATGGAGGAGTTAACCACTGAATTAAGGGTAGCCAGCTGGGAGTTCATCCTATCTTGAAAACCCACACCTGATGGGTCCTTCAACACTTCACTCATTTCCTTGAGCAAGTCCCTCTGGAGATGAGTGAAATGACACAGGTAATTCAGCGAACGCATGGAAAAGGTCGCTGATGAAAACATCCGCTTACCGTACCTGTCCATGGTCCTAGATTCCTTATTAGGAGGATGAACAGGCACCGAAGGATCCGCTAATTCCTTCTTGGTGGCAGCAGCCACCACCATGGCATCCACAGAGACACCTTTGGACAAAAACTCCTTGTCTTTGGGGGCAGTGATAAATTTGGCTGGCCTCCTAGGGGTGGGTTCCACCAAGTCAGGAGCCGTCCAAGTCTTCCTCGCAACCACTTCCATAAGTGGGTCAAAGGGAGGGGACACCCAGGAGGTGGAAGGTCGAGAACCAAACGCCTCAAGGTACACTGATTCGTCCTCTGAAGGGTTAAGGGCTGGCCAATTCCCCCTCTGCTTCAGGATTTCCAGTATGTCTGCAAAGGAGACATCTTCAGAGGGGGAGCGAGGGGAACCCTCAGAATCTTCCAAATCAGTGTCAGAGGTGACAGACTCAGGGGAGTCAATGTGCTTCCTCTTGCACTGTCTCTTCCTAGGGGGTTCTTCTGCAAGATCAGGAGAGGCCTCAGAAGAGGAGGAAATTCCCACTGGGGAAACTTGAGGTGCAGATTCTCTATGGTCCGAAGCAAGAGGGTGAGAAGAAATCACCGCAGGCACTGTAGAGGGAGGAGCTGTTGGAGCAGACTGTGGAGTAGAACCAGGTTCTAACACGCTCCGCATGACCTCAAAGGCACCCCTATCCGGCAGGGCCAGAGGTCTCCGCTCTGAAGAGCTGAAAACCTCCCCCGGCACCGACAAGGATGGCTCCGAAGCCGATGTCAGAGCCGAACTAACCAGCGCCGAAGCACCGAGAGGGAGAGCGGGGTCGGACAAGGGTCCGATGCCACCCCCTCCTCGGAGCCGACGAGGGAAGTCCGGCACCGAGATCCCTCCAAGGAGGAGATCGGAGCAGACGACGGCGCCGAAAGGAAAGGTATCGGTTCTGACGCTCCCACAGTCTCGGCTCCAAGCAGCACCGGCTCCGAACTCGATAGAGTCGGAGGAGGAATGTCTAATGGAACAGGGGCAGCCATCGACTGTTGAGTTGGGCTGTGTAACATCTGGGCCAGTGCCTCGGACTTAAGAAGTCTACTCACCACCCTCTGCAAATCATGGTCCGAAAGTCTGGAGGACCTAGAGGAGTGTGACCTATGGCTTCGTTCAGACAAGAGCGGCGAGGCTGGAGCCGAATGAATGGAGCCGATAGAAGGAGACCTGGACCTCTTCCTAGTAATCGATTCCAACGAGAGTGTCGGAGCCGACTTAGATTTGTCTGTCTCGGCTCCAGCCAGAGCCGAGGACACAGTATGTGTAGTAGGTCTAGAGTCATCAGCTCTGGCCGGAGCCGATGGTTGAACCGTTAAAACGGTCTTAGAACCCCCGGAGTATGGCTCGGACGCTGGAGCCGACAGCCTGGAGGACTTAGAAGGTTTCCCCGACATGGACTGTGTCGGGGGACCCTCAGGCTTCAATAAGCCTCTTAAAATTAGCTTATTTTTATGTTCCTGCAGGACTCTAGGGCTGAAACCATGACAGACAGCACAAGAGTCCTGCAGGTGTAAAGGTCCCAGGCAGTATACACAAGAAGTGTGACCATCTGTCAGAGACATCTTCTGACAGCACGAGTCACACTTCTTAAAGCCTGAGACCTTCGATTCCTTAGACATCTCTAAGAAAAAAGGTAGTGCAATCACTCACACTCACACACACCCAGATTACACTAAATTTAATTTAAAATAAAGTAATTATCTTAACAAAAAATTCCCTAAAAAAAAAAAAAAAAAAACACACCGTCACTCCAACTACTAGGAGGGGAGGGAAGGGGCCTAAGGGAGGAATTCTTGAAAAATTTTTTTTGAAAAGGGGGAGAAATTTGGTAGGGAGTGTAACTACTTAATTAACTCACTAACTACTATTGAAAAAGTAACTTAAAGGGGGTCTATTTAGCAAAAAAACTTTATCTAAGCAACTAACCTGCAGAGCCGGTTGGAAAGAGCAACTCATCAGTGAAGCAGCAAACGAGATCTGAGGAGTTACCGCCTAGCATTGTGGGATATGGGGGAGCCTCAAGCCGGTGGAATTAGCTCTTGAGCTTTAGTATTGGCTGAGTCGGAGCCGAGGATCGGCTCCGAACCTATCCAGCAAGAATGAAGGCGAGATAGACAACTTAACATCTAATGTTTGCCTCCCCTTGACAAAAAAAACATTGATCCATATCTGTCAATGTTGGCAACACCTTTGTTATCCTCTTAGCTACTTTAGACATAAATATTTTATAATCATGGTTTAAAATTGAAATAGGTCTATTATGAAGCTGGGTCTAAAGGGTATTCACCCACTTTGGGCAGGCAGGCTTCGAATGGTGGGAGTGTTCATAATTTATAAATTAACCCATAGACTCATTGCTAGGAATGGAGATCTGCAGCTTACTGTAGCCGATAACAGTGGTTTGAACTCAAAAAGCAAAACAACAACAACACTTCTGTTCATTGTTAGATTGTTAGCAGTCTCATCAGCAGGAAGGACTTATGTGGAGTCTTTTGGGAGCAACAGCATGCATGGTTGCAAGTCCACACAGACTGAGGAATGTCTCTGTGTTTCCTTGTGGAGACAATCAGAAGATAGCTGTATAAACATTAAAGGTACTACCATGTTTCACTGCATTTCCTGTGGAGAGAATGAGAAGATATCTGCATAAATGTTAAAGGCATTATCATGGGCACAGCACAACTCAAGACAGGCAGGCCAAAAAGCAGGAGTCTGGATCTCGATTATACTGAATATATGGCCATGTGTCCAAGATTCTTCAGACCAAAAGAAAACATTAGCTTCTGCATTAAAAGTAGGATATGAGTTTTGAGCAGGGCAAGTTTTAGACAGGGCGGACCTCAGGGAAGAGACTGAAGATGGGCTCACATACTAAGCCTAGGTCAGAAACCCCTAATACAGCTGGGAGTATACAGGATACCAGGCACCCAGAAGTTCTGAGGGGCTAGATGCTCTGTGATATATTTTATACCTTAATTTTGAAAGATAATTACTTTTGAACCATTCTTCATTTTTGTGTCAGAACAGAAGATTTATGTACATGACTTCTTACATATGTATATCCCCATAAAAACAAAAATCTATGATGACCATTTTTTCACAAACATGCACATATACTACTGGTACTGTTTCTATTTTCAATAAATACAGAATTTTGTGTAACACTGTGCCTGCCAAGCCAGATCAGTGTCCATTGAAATGCTGTCAAAGGATAGCAGGAGGGAGTTACCTTTATCCATTGATGGCCTTCATACATGCTAATTACAGCCAGTTCATTGATTGTGTATACCTCAGATGTCTGATTGTGATTACAAAAATGGCCACAGTTAGTTATTCCTATTTGGTTTACACACATGCATACCTAGTCCTACAAAGCCTGATTAAAGACTGCTTAACTTGATAAAAAATCAGCATAGCCACTTACAGCCCCCACCCAGTAATTAAGGCTACTTTGGTGAATATGTGCACTTCAGGCTGACTGTGTTAAAAATAATGGCCAAACAGGATCATAGCTAGGATGGGATGAAGGAGGCAGTTTCCCTGGCTATAAGGAGTACTTTCTAGTTGCAGAATGTTTGGAAATGCAGTACAGGAAGTCATTTAAACAGTTACAGTCCGACAAAATCATGGATGTTTGAATGAATGAATGTGTTTGCATCTGAAGCAAGGAGCTAGTTAAAGTAGAAGAGGGAAGTGAAAGATTCTTTTTTTTTCCTTTTTTTCGGTCCTCGACTTTGGAGACTTTTTATTTTGTTCCTCAGCTCCAAAAGACTTTTGGTTTGGTCCTCATCTTTGGACTGAGGAGTCACCATAATGGAAACTCTCAAGGAAACCAATTCTTTTAACTCTGTTTCACAAAAATATGCAATAGCTCTGTTGCACCTAGAACCAGGTAGAAGCAGACATAATATAGCTCTACAGTAGAGAGTGGATTATCTGAACTAATTGGGACCTAGGACCAGATAAAAAACTTCTAAAATCTT